>NC_048232.1:64129675-64205634 GCF_002007445.2 Ailuropoda melanoleuca
TTACTGCAACATGGACGGCACTGGAGGAGATAATGCTACGTGAAATAAGTCAAGCAGAGAAAGACAATTATATGATTTCTGTCATCTATGGAACATTAGAACTAGGATGATCGGTAGGGCAAGAAAGGGATAAAGAAAGGGGGGGTAATCAGAAGGGGAAATGAAACATGAGAGACTATGGACTATGAGAAGCAAACTGAAGACTTCAGANGAGAGACTATGGACTATGAGAAGCAAACTGAAGACTTCAGAGGGGAGGGGGTTGGGGGAATGGGATAGACTGGTGATGGGTAGTAAGGAGGGCACGTATTGCATGGTGACTGGGGTGTTATACGCAACTAATGAAGCATCAAACTTTACATCGGAATCCGGGGATGTACTGTATGGTGACTAACATAATATAATTAAAAAATCATTAAAAAATAAAATAAAAATAAAACTATAGGTAGGTTTAACACTTCTGGAAAGGAATTTTAGAGGGAGAAGAGAAGATAAAAACAGTTCTCTCCCCTTAAAAAAAAAAAGAAGAAAAGAAAAGAAAAAAGAAAACACTAACAAAAAACTTGATCTTGAATATAGGCCAATGGGAAAGCCTTTCTTCCAAGACATTTTAGGTGGAAATGGAGTCCATTTGCAATACCAGAGGTGCTTTCCTCTAAAACGAGATTCTGTTAGCTTAATAGTTCTTGAGCACTTTTTCTATGTGTTAAAAATTTTGCTGAGATGTTAGTTTGAGGAACTTTTCTAATTTAAAAGAGTTTCATCCTTTTACCATTTTGGTAGGTGAAGAGGTGGAAATATTTTTACCTCATTAAACAGCCTCGATTCCAAATACCCAGACAGAGCACCTGCCTCGTAAGCCTGTTTCGTACGCCTGCCCTCTAAGGTTAAGACTGGCAGCTGTGGGCATTCTTGAAAGTGTTTGCCTTGTACATTTTAGCTCATTTTTAAAAACTGGCTCATTGCCATTCTGCACTCCAGCTTGTGATACTTAAATAGGAGATTCAAATGAAGCAGATATAAAAGTGTGTGTGTGTGTGTGTGTGTGTGTGTGTGTGTGTATGTGTGTGTGTAGGGCGATGGTGGGGAGAGGCCCCAGAAAGAAAACCAACAAAGATATGTGAGTTGGAAGCCATACGCTGAGCCAAGGGCTGCACTTGTTAAGTGGAAATTAGGAGACCATCTACAACAGGAATGTTTCAAAACTAAGATCAGGACAAAACCATCATTAACATCCAAGGTCATCTAGGGATATATGAGCTCTGAAGCGAATTACACTGTGCTTCACTGTGTGGTAAGACTCAGCTCTGGGAAGTGGAAGAAAGCATTATAATTTTAGAAACCTTCTTTAAGAAAATAATACAATTTTGGGGCACCTGAGTGGCTCAGTTGAGTGTCTGCCTTTGGCTCAGGTCATGATCCCAGGGTCCTGCAATCGAGCCCCACATCTCCCCCTGCTTACCCCTCCCCCGGCTCATGCTTGCACTCGCTCTCTCTCTCTGAAATAAATAAATAAAATCTTTTTTAAAAAAGAGTAAAGAATACAATTTTAGGATACAAATACTGTAAAAGGAGACACAACAGTGCTTGAGAAACATTTAAATACATCCAGCAAACCCTACTATGTGTATCTCCAAGCCAACTTTTCCTTTAGCTAGATCCCATAATGTCAAGGCCCCTCTCTGAAGCTCTCTGACAGGAGGGAGACTGTGAAGAAAGGAAAATCAGAGAGCAAAGACAGAGGTCTTAACTGGTTGTGGTTAAAATACCTTAAAGCGGCAAATTTAACAAAAACTTGTGCCCCTTGTGAACACATTATTAGGACTCCTTCCAGGGCCTTTACAAGTTAGGGGCCTTGAAACTCAAGCTTCATTAACTTTGAGATAAATCCTCTTGGGACTGTGCCCCACCCCTAGCATTTTTCTGCAGATTAAATCAGACTAAAGTTAAAGGCAGCTAAAGGGATGAGTAGAAGGCAGAAATTATAGAAAGATCACAGTGGGGACTCATCACATACATTCTTTTTTTTTTTTTAAGATTTTATTTATTTATTTGACATAGAGAGAGAGAGAGCATAAGCGGGAGGAACCAGGAGAGGGAGAAGCAGACTCCCCGCTGAGCAGGAAATTCGATGTGGGATTCGATCCCAGGACCCTGAGATCATGACCTGAGCCAAAGGCAGATGCTTAACTGACTGAGCCACTCAGGCACCCCATCACATACATTCTTAATCCTCTTGCAAATATCAAGCTCTCAGGCTGGGAGATGACACAGGACATGTTAGGTCTTCTGGAAGACACATAATGGAGTCTTGGGGCTGACATCAGGCTTCCAGATGTAAGCATTAGTACAAATTGGAAAGCAAGGCTGTTTCAACCCTGTGGAGAAGAGAAAGTGACTAAGGAAGGCAGGGGGGTAACTTGGAGGTAAGAGAGCTAGGAGATAGTGCCTCGTCCAGAGCCTTGAATGCTCTGGACTGGACACTCATTTCGAGCTTTGCAATTCCCTCAAGGCGGGCAAATGGGGGAACTTGTACCAAGTTTCTCAGTAGAGAGGACCGTGCATATGAAGACAAAACTAAACAAACCAAGGTTGACTTTTGGGTGAACCGTAAGGGCCAGCCGTGGGGTTGGGGGTAAGTGGTTGATGGAGGGTTGATGAAGGGTACTTTTGCAGCTCTAGGAACCCCTGAGGCAGCAACAGCAGAAACAGTGAGGACAGAGTATTGGTGCTGGATGGGAGGAAGTATGTGGGGGATGGGGACAGGGATGAATGAGAAATAAAGTCAGACCATTAGGCATTTGGATAAATTAAAAATACAAGCTTATTAAACAGTGCATATTTTAGAAGCACATGCAGAAACAAAAGGATGAAAATTAAGTACATCAGAAGGGCTGCCTATGGGACAGGGTTAGAAGTAAGAAGGAGGGTTAAAAGGGAACATATTACTGACTCAATCCGTAATAAACAACAGAGGGACTGTGAAAACAAACCAACAAAACACTCCCAACAGCAATGAGAGAAAGTCAGTTTTTTGCAAAATGGGGAGATTCCCAATAATAACGCTTGATGGGATCTGCATAGAGCAGTTTCAGACTCTCAATGGTTCCAAGATTGTGGGGCTCTAGGAAACAAAGGCTTCCTCTCATGTAGGAGAACAGAGGGACATTTTTAAAAACTGCTTTGTAGGTTTTGGGGGAAAAATGATACATGCTTTTGCTTTTTTAAAAAAATGCAAATAATACAGATTATTAAATGAATTGAATCCATGTAAAGTACTTAAAAAGAATGCCTGACACATAATAAGCCCTCAATAAATGTTACCAAAATAACCTGAAATTCCACCACCCAGAGATAAGCACAGTTAAGATTTTGGTAAATGTCTTTTCTAGGAAATATATCAATGTACTTACTCGATTGCATATAAATGAGATTAAACTCTATGTGATGTTCTGAAACCTGGTTTTTTACACAACATCATACCATAAAGATCATTTCATGTCAGGAATATAGACTATCCTCATTCTTTCGGAAGTCTAGGGTGTCCATTGTACGGATGTTCTGTAATTTACTTAACCTGCTCACAATGGGTGGGCATTGAAGCCGCATCCAGTGTTTTTTTTTTTTTTTTATCATTGTATGTAACATTGCTGGCCCATCTACATATACCTACCACTTTGTACTTGCTTGAATATTCTCTCAGAGTAAGCTCCTAGAAGAAGAATTGTGGGGTCAAATGCCAAACTGCCCTACAGAAAGCTTTTGGTGTCTGGGCCTCCAACAGTGGTGTTATCTGTCAACAAAGAGGTGCAATTCTTTTCAATCTCTGGATACCCGCTGGGTGAAAAATTGCTTATTGTCAATTATATTTGCTTTTTTTGTTATTAATGTAATGGTTAATTTTATGTTTCAGCTTGACTAGGCTATGGTGCCGTTTTTTGGTCAAACACCAGTCGAGATGCTGCTGTGAACTCATATTTTAGAGGAGATCAACATTTAAATCAGTAGATTTTGAGTAAAGCGGACTACCCTTCATGATATGGGTGGGCCTCATCCAATCAGTTGATGACATTCAGAGAAAAGACTGGAGTCAACCTTTCACTGGGTCTCCAGCCTGCTGTCCTGCCCTCTGTGTTTTGGACTTGCCTGTCCCCACATGAGCCAGTTCCTTAAAATAAAGTTCCAACTTCTAAATATACATATCCTATTAGTTTTGTTTTTCTGGAGAACCCTGACTGATATAACTAATGAAGTTGCCCTGTTTAACTGTTCATTAGCCGCCTGTATTTCTTTTCTTCCTTCTTTCCTTCTTTTCATTCTCTCACCCTCTCTCTCTTTTCTTTCTTCCTTCCTTTCTTTTCATTCTCTCACCCTCTTCTTTCTTTCTTTCTTTCTTTCTTTCTTTCTTTCTTTCTTTCTTTCTTTCTCTCCCTTTCTTTCCTTTCCTTCCTTCCTTTTGTTTTCTTTTTTCTTCCTTCTTTCCTTCCTTCTTTCTTTCTTTCTTTCTCCCTCTCTCCCTCTCTCTTTCTCTCTTTCTAAGAATTATCTCCTTGCCCTGTGCCTGGATCTTTCTTAGCCTCTCTGCTCATGCCTGATATGAGGTATGACCTAGGCCCCAAAATGATGGGTTCTGCAGTATACACCCTGATTTTCTGACTAAGGACTTATATTTCAAGTGATTTAATGTAAATAAATAGATTGGATAAATAAAGCCAAGTAATTGAGAATGCTGCTTAGTTAAGGGAACTTACTTAAAAACCAGTTCCTCCTTCATCTATCAGTTAACAGCTGAATTTCCTGTTGTTTCTCTTTTCTCCTTCATAGAGGCTGATGTCATCACAGCCACATAGCAGAACCATTTCCTACAGCAATGGAAGTTCTGTGATGGCACTGGGATTACAAAAGCTGATAAAGAAATTTGCTATCAGTAGTTACTATCAGAAATTACAAAGAAAATTAATTTTAAACTTTCTGGGAAAGGAGATGTTCAGTGAAACTAGAAATTTTTCTTAATTTATGATACAAAGAAAGTCTGTCTCCTATCTACCACAGAGAGAATGCCCTACAACTTCAAGCTACCAAATAAATAGGACTGGTGTAAGAGACAGATGGTCCTCCTTTAGCAGGTTAAGTATCTGTGCCAAAATAACTATCTTCATATTGGATAGGCTGGTGCCTAGACTATTTTTCAAAACCAGACCTGCCCTGAGAAAGCTGTAAAATTTCCTACTTCCTATGTCTTAGGTCAAATCTCCTAAGTGGGGTTCCCCCCTATGGCCCTGTTAGAATGGAAGCAGGATGTATGAGTCTCCTATGCCTGCTATAACAAACTGCCCAAGCTGTGGGGGGTGGGGCACTTCAAACAACAGAAACGTATTGTCTCACGGTTCTGGAGGCCAGAAGTCCCGAATCAAGGTGTCAGGAGGGTTGGCTTGGAATTCACATCTGAACTGTGCTAATTGGCAGGGGCAGCTGCTGCAAGAAAGAGCAATACTCATCAAAGGAGGGGAACAGAGGCAGCCGAGCAGGCTCCAACACTGTGGGGAGGAAGGCGCTGAGTTCAGTTTGAACGTGCTGAGTTGTGACGCAGCTGGTGAGACGCCCAAGTGCGATGTCCCCTGTCCATTAAATTTGGCAGCAGGTGTGTCATTTTTAACTTTAGTAGGAACACTTTCTGTGGAGTGTGAGGCACAGGGACTACCAAAGTTTATTGAGGAGTGAATAGGAACCGAGAAAAGTTGAAGCAGGGCTGGTCAGAAGCCGGAGAGTCAGGGTCTGTCTGGGAACATTCTCAGCTCTGAGCATAGTGTCGCTCAGGCAGCCTTTTAGGACCGGAGGCAATGCCCTAAAGCAGTACTTCTCAAAGGCTGGTACCCAGACCAGCAGCATCCAGCATCCAGGAACTTACTAGAAAAGCGAAATCTGAGGACCCACCCAAAACCTAATGAATCAAAAACTCTAGGGTGGAGCCCTCCAGTCTGTGTTTAAGAAGCCCTCCAGGTGCTCCTGCTGCAGGCTAAGGTCTGAGAACTAGAGCCTGGGGGAACAAGCTTTGGCAGAGCCACTCACGGGTGCCGTCTGTCTCAGGAGGCATGTGTGCATGGAGTTAACATGCTTACTCCAGCACTGCTTACTTGGAAGCAGGGAGTCTGGTTTGGGGTGGGGGTGAGTTGGGGTGTTAGGCCCAAGGGCAAGAATTTTTGTAAAGCAAGCCCATGAGAAAAAGGACTGGTTCCCTTCCAGGGCAGGATTGAACTACACGTGTTCTGCTCTTTCAAGTAGATCAGCAATCTGACATCTTTCCACTCCTCTGAGAACACCAGAGGAAGCAGCTCTCTACAAGAATGGGGCTGGTGTTCGGCTGAAGCTGTCACAGAGTGGCATTTCTCACAATATTTGCAGAGCCCCTGGGAGATGTTAACCAGATACTCAGTTTGCTCTTTGACTTCAGTCTTTATGGTTGAAAACCTTTCTAAAGTAGATCTGTCTTTTTGCCACTTTAGAGACTAGAACGATATCTAAAGTAGCCAAGTTGTGAAAGATTTATTATCTTTACAATGCAGAGTGGGTTTAAGATGAGCTCTCCGAGATTATCACCCTTACTCTCTTGCATTCTGATTTGTTTCCTTGAAAAGGAGAGATTGGGTTGTAGGGAGTTGATGCTGACTGCTGGGATTTGCGTGTGACCCCCACACCACGTTATCGATGGCACACTCTGTTACACGTGTCTGCATCTGATTTCCCCTTAACAGCTGTACGTGAAAGTCATCTATCCGGTGGGCAGATAACAGGAAGTATGGCACAGTGTAAACACAATGAGGGCAGGGCTGGTTAGTTCACAGTTTTTCCTCTAACACTAGAACTATAACAGCACCCAGTAAATGTTGTTGAATGAGTGAAAGAACATGGTTATTATAATTGGATTTGGGATCATCCTGGAGTCTATAGGTCTAAGGGTCGCCATTCTGAGCATTAATCCTCACTATCTGGGAGCATAAATTTAGAATGAAATCTTACTAATCCTGGTAACTTCTGGAAAAAGCTTTCAGAAACTTTTTGCAGTGGGGTGCCTGGGTGGCACAGCGGTTAAGCGTCTGCCTTCGGCTCAGGGCGTGATCCCGGCGTTATGGGATCGAGCCCCACGTCAGGCTCCTCTGCTGTGAGCCTGCTTCTTCCTCTCCCACTCCCCCTACTTGTGTTCCCTCTCTCGCTGGCTGTCTCTATCTCTGTCAAATAAATAAATAAAATCTTTAAAAAAAAAAAAGAAAGAAACTTTTTGCAGAAATCCTTGAAATGACCTTTTGAGTTTCTTTTTTCATGAAAGAAGAGGGCAATATCAAAATGGAGGGTATTGGTGATAGGATTAGATTACTCCAATTCTTCTCTCCCCCCCACCCCTTTGGAATGCATCCAGTCTTTGCCATGTTACTCTATAGTGCCCCCCACTGGAGGGATCAGAGTATATTTCCCCATCCACTGATGTTGGACTTGGCATCTGACTTGTTTTGGCCAATGGAATGTATTAGTGGACATGGGATGAGCAGAGACTTTAAACGTGTTCCTGTAGTTTGGCTTGGCCTCGTGTCCTGTCCTCCTCCATGAGAACTGTCCTGGGCACCTTCTGGTCCAAGGAAAATGAGAGAAATGTGGAGTGGACCTGATCCCAATCTGCAGCCCAACACAGAGCTGTCCCAGCAGCCCCACAGACCTGGGAGAAAGAAAAAGAAATGCTTCTGATATGCCACAGAGATTTTGTAGTCATTTGTCACATAGCATTCACCCAGCAGAAGCCCGACTAATAACATGTCCTTCGGGTGGATCCTAGCAAACAGATATTTTACTGCATTTTTAAAAACTTCTGGGATGCTGAGAAAGACTAAGAAGGGGCTCAAGAAGAGTCAAAACGCTGAATATTGGTGTTCAATCCTGATGCTCAAATCAAGCTAGCAAGGACTAAACAAAGTAACTGAGCAGTGCTAAGCTGGATAGCATCAAAGAGATCTTATTCTAGTTGTCTCTGTGTTTTAGAGGTTGTAAGTACCAAATCATAGGTCCCTAAAGAAGCAGCAGGAGGAAGAGGCCTCATTGTTAGGAATGCTTGTTCCATGTTTTGGCAAAGGTGAGCACAGCAGCTAATGGCTTATCAACCGAAGCAGCAGGGAGGACTGTCACAGTACCTCACAGCCCATACAGAAAGGGACCTGACCAGTTGGGGAGAGGCCCCACCCCTAGCCATCTTCAGAGCAGATGAGCGGTGTTTGGCAATTTGGGGGGGGGTGAGGAGGGCCCCTCTTTTCCAAGAATTCCAGTAAAGTCCCAAACCCATCCTTTGAGCCAGGGTTGTTCAGTTGGACAAACCCAGAATATGTGATCTGAGAGTGAAAAGGGAGGTTTCCGGTGGCAGGTAGAATAACGCTCCAGAGTGGTATCTATCCTAACCCTGAGAAATGATGAATAGACTATGTGGCACAGGGAAATTAAGGTTGCCAGTCAGCTCCCTCAGCTAGGGAGATGATCCAGGTAAACCCGATACCAGCAACAGGGTTGTAAGTGGTAGAAGGCAGAAGAGGAGCAACCAGAGAGATGGTAGAGTGAGAAGGACTTGGCCTGACGCTGCTGGCTCTGAAGATGGAGGAACACAACCATGAGCCCAGGAACGTGGGCGTCTCTAGACACTGGAAAAGGCAGAAGAGCAGACGGTCCCCGAGGGCCTCCCAGAGAAATTCAGCCCCGCTGACACCTTGACTTTAGTTCAGCGAGACCTATTTTGGATGACTGAACTCCAGAACTGTAAGATCATAAATTTGTGTTGTTTTAAGGCACTAAGCTAGTGGTCATTTGTTAGGGCAACAACAGAAAACAAATACATTCCCTAATAGAAAACCAGAGCGCTCTTACCAAAACGAGGGGAAAATGCTGGGCAGGCAAACAAATAGACCAGAGCAGATGGGTACCATAGCCTGGGGCTCTAGTATGACTTGTTCTATGGCTCTTTGGATATCTTCCCAGGGGAGACAGCATAGAATGTACGTCACAAAGTGTTGGCGATAGGAGCATGCACTTGTTCCACAAAGCCAAAGGTCGTAGCACCCATGAGCAAAAGCAGAAACGCCTGAGAGTGTTACCTCCAAAGGCACTCCACACAGACTTGAAACCTGGTTCCTTCACTTACTGGCTGGGTAACCCTAGGTGAGTTCCTTCACCTCTCTGTGCCTCAGTAAAAAGAGGATGACACGTATCTATCTGATCGAGTTCTTATGAGGACTGAGGTTAATACATATAGCTAAGCATCATGGCCGGCATATGATTAAGACTCAAATGTTCTTGGTTGCTATTCTGACTAACGCTACTAAGCAGTGTGTGTATCGATTTGTAACCCTCGTGTGGCCTAGGGCCACAATATGTGGGGTCAAAGTTGGCTCTGTCACTTAGGACTTCTCTGCTTGGGCAAGTTATTTAGCATCGATCAGGCCCAGTTTTTTCATGTGTAAAATGATGGTATTAAAGTGACTCCCTCATGGCGTTGTGGCGAGGCATGAATCAGTTAATACGCGAAAGTCCTAAAACAATGCCCGACAGATCTAATAGATGTTATCTGGCATCGTCACCATTCGCAGTCTTCTAGGGTCACCACCATCGAGTCAGTGGCTCCTCAGGAGACCATGAAGACCTTTTAGGTTGGGAAGAACCGTGGTCTCCGTACTTGGGAGTCACCGGAGCAACACTGCCTGTCCTCCTCCAGGAGGCCAAATCATGGTGGTGCCTGGGGGAGATGCACATATGATATATAAAAAGCAAGGAAAGTGGAGAACTTAGTTGCCAGAAACACACTGTCAGGAGAGACTCGTAAATGGGACACAGAGAGCCCCCCTGCTTCTCTTTTTTCTCTGCTCTGCGACTGCGCAGTGTTGGGACTTGCCTGTTGCCTTGGATTCCGTGCTTTTACACTTTGTAACATGGTCAGAACATTAGGTTAAGGAACCTTGCCATTTTCCTATTCAAAGCTGTCCACTCAATAATACCAAGAATTCCCACTTTGGTAGATAACGACAAGAAGTAAGACAGCCCGTTAGTAAACAAGCAAATCATTTCATGGCAACAGCTGATTTAATCAAAACATTCTGGTTCTCCCTCATCTGAACCCACACAAGGAATGAACCAATCCAATTGGAAAAAATATTTGTTTTATCTTTGCCACATTTATTTACTCTTAGGGACTATTTAACTTGATGGGCAGAGAAGCTGGAAAGAAGGGAACTACTCGAGGCACTGGGCAGCCCTGTGTCTCTCTGGCACCCGGCGGAACCGGCTGGAGGTACCTTCCCCAGGGGCCTGTCCTCCAGCCGCATCTGGAAGTCCTTTGCCCTCATCTTCATGGGGGAGAATCGCGCCGTTCGTGCGCTAAGTTTTGGGGGTGGGGGTGCAGAATGGGAATTAGAGAAAATAAGTCAGTAATTTAACAGTTCTACCCATCCATGTAAGTGATTTTTAAATAGGAAATAGTCTTTCCAACACGTTTTCTGACAATTGCGTATGTGTGATGCATTGAGAAGGTGTTACAGGAAGGCAAAGAAATATTAGATCCGGATGAAATCCCAAGGCACACGCAGTCAAAGTTCACTTGAAAGACGCAAATACCTGTGAGGAGTAGAAAGCTACAGGTGTGTTCCAGGTTGGAGCTGGGACCTCACAAGGACGCTAGCTGCCTGTGCTTCAATAAAACATATGTATCCAGCAAAGCGCTCCTAAAACCCTTAGACATGATTATCTTTTGTCTGCTAATGAGGTGAGTCCTGTGGGGACCCAGCTAGCTTCAGGATGGGAGCCGGTCAACAGAAAAGGCAGCCAGATGATTAGAGGCTTACAACTTTCAGCCCTGCTCCCCCACCTCCAGGGAGGGCAGAGGGGCGGGAGATGGAGGTCGGTCACCACTGGCCAGTGATTGAATCCATCATGCCTGCAGAATAAAACCTCCACAGAACCCCTAAACCATGGGGTTGGAGGAGATTCTGGGGTGGCGAACACATCTACGTGCTGGAAGAGTGGCATACCCTTACCGCGACAGGCTCCTGCTCTTGGGAGCCTCTCACATCTCACCCTCTGTACCTCTTCATCTAGCTGTGCATTTGTGTCCACTATAATAACTAGAAGAGTAAGTGGACCACTTCCTGAAGTTCTGTGAGTTGTCCTAGTAAAGGATGGAACCCAGGTGGGGGGCATCAGGGGAACCCCTGAATTTGTAGTCAGTTAGGCAGAAGTGCTGGTCACTTGGGAGCCCCACTTGCCAGTGGCATCTGAAGTGTGAGCAGTCTTCTGGGACTGAGCCCTTTAACTTGTAGGATCTCATGCTAACTCCAGATGTAGATAGTATTCGGATGGAATTGAACTGTGGACACCCAGTCGGTGTTGGAGATTTGGTTGGTGTTAGGAAAAACATGTATTTGGTGTCAGGAGTGGAGTCAGGAAACACCACACAGTCTCACAAAGTTGTCCCAGCTTGAGGTAAGGGGGATGAGCTTTTATGCCCTG
Organism: Ailuropoda melanoleuca; assembly: GCF_002007445.2. Classification (NCBI taxonomy): domain Eukaryota; kingdom Metazoa; phylum Chordata; class Mammalia; order Carnivora; family Ursidae; genus Ailuropoda; species Ailuropoda melanoleuca. The sequence continues at coordinate 64,141,205 of NC_048232.1, forward strand.
TATCAGCTAGCCGCTGGCTATGGGCTGCCCTGGGGGTAGAATAACCTTTCCCAAATATTTCTGGGCAATGTGGCTCCCATGAGTCAAGGGCAACTGTGCAGGGAAGGGTGGTAAGCCTGTAGCAGCCAATCCTTGCAGAGGTCATGGGCTGACTAGACCTGCCGGAGAAAGGGGATCTGGACAGGACACAACAGCACTGATTACAAAGTTGCATTCCAAGAATGATAGGAAACTGTTGGTGGATGTTCCCATGAGATGCAAATCGATCCACTGACATCAGTAGGAGGCTGTCGTTCAGATGGTAGTTCTCGTCCCCGCTGCCCCCAGCAAAAGTAGAAGGGATTCCTTGAAATGATCATCCAGGAAGCTCCTGCCTGAAGATTCCAGTAAGACATAGATGATTGTATTAGCATATATATGTGCTGATATGATTATGGAGCCTGAGAAGTCTCACCCTCTGCTGTCTATAAGCTGGAGAACCAGGAAAGCCAGTGGTATAATTCAGTCCAAGTCCAAAGGCCCAAGGAAGGGGGTTGGGTTATGTGATGGTTCTAAGTTACCAGGGTAAGTTGAGAATGAGGAGTGTGATGCCCGAGGGCAGGAGAAGATGGGTGTCCCAGCTGAAGCAGAGAACAAATTCTCCCTTCCTCTGCTTTTTCGTTCTGTTCAGGCCCTCAACAGATTAGACAATGCCCACCCACATGGAGGATGGGGGAGGGTGATCTTCTTCCCTTGGTGTACCCCTACTAATTTCTTTGGGAAACACCCTCACAGACACACCAAGAAAGAATGTTTCACCCGGTATCTGGGTGTCTCTCTGCCCAGTCACATCGACACATAAGATCAATGATCACAATGGTGCAACGGAAAAGTGGTTGGGGCAGAATCGACGTGATGGGTATTTAAACGTAACACCTAGGAGTATCTGAGGAAAAACATCTGGAGGGCTCCAAGAATGAAAAAGAAAGCCAAATTGAAGTTTAAAATGAAGTCCTGGTTTAGGGAGTGAGACTACCATCCTTTCTAGAAAACTAAGACAAAAACAAAAACATAACCATTTACTGAGCATTTACTATTTGTCAGGTCTGTGACTTTCTGACCCAAGCTTTACAATTTATGAAAAAATACATTGTATTATTTTATTTATAAATTGTATTATCACCTTCACATGTACCATCGTATTTACCTCCCACAACATTCTTACGAGGGAGAATTATCCCTACTTTAGAAACAAGGACACGGAGATTCAGAGAGTTAAGTAACTTGCTTATGGTCACTGAGCAAATGAGTGGGGTTTGGACTCCGGGAATTATTTATTCAGAGATGGACAAATAAGAGATCCAATTCTCACGGCCACCCTGTCCTGTTCCGTCAGGAGGGAGTGGAAACGTGCCACTTTCTTTCATCAAGACCAGATCATGACTTTCAGAAGCACAAGACAACAGCATGGGGGCGTCCGCAAAAGACACTCCCGTCCAGAGTGAACAGCCCCATCCAGGCACCCCTGTTAGTCACAGTGGTGTGTCTTCACTTCAGCGGCTATCCAGGAAAGTCACATAACATGCACTCAAGAGAGAGCCCCTAGAAGAAGGGGTGAGATGGGGTGTGGAATCATTTTAGGGGAAAGTGGGAGTGTTACCAGGTCACCAGTCAGCACAGGGTGAGATAAATCAGTAAGGGGGATTCTAGGGTTGGGTCTAGAGTATGGCTCCTGGAAATAAAATGAATAATACATGGAAATCTTTTCTTTCTTTCTTTCTTTCTTTCTTTCTTTCTTTCTTTCTTTCTTTCTTTCTTTCTCTTTCTTTCTTTCTTTCTTCCTTCCTTCCTTCCTTCCTTCCTTCCTTCCTTCCTTTCTTTCTTTCTTTCAAGATTTTATTTATTCATTTGACAGAGAGAGACAGCGAGAAAGGGAACACAAGCAAGGGGAGTGTGAGAAGGAGAAGCAGGCTTCCCGCCCAGCAGGAAACCCGATGCAGGGCTCCATGTGGGGCTTGATGTGGGGCTCGATCCCAGGACCCTGGGATCATGACCTGAGCCAAAGGCAGACGCTTAACAGCTGAGCCACCCAGGCGCCCCTACACAGAAATCTTTCTGGAGCTGTCTGAGCGGTGGGAGTCCCTCTTTCAGGCCTTCAAGGAGCTTTGCCGGGGGGTGTTTTTACTGCCATGCTCCTGCACGTAAGCCTGGTGTGGGTACATGATGTTTGCGAGTTTGCCCGGCCTGCCCAGGTGCCAGCTCGAGTACAAACTTCTCACCTCAAATCAGTTCTGCAGACATGTATGGAACATCTTTTCTCTGCTGGGCACCATGCTAGAACTAGGGAGCACACAGTAAATAGCTGTTGTCCGTTATGAACTCTGTTCTTAGCGTTGACCTCTCAAGCAAGTCACCTGGCTCTCTGTATTTTTGTTTCCTCATCTGTGACATGTGATGATAATAGGACTTACCTTGAATAATAGGCTCTACCTATAACTGTGAAGTCGAAATTGAGTCAATCTCTCAGGGGCACCTGGCTGGCTTAGTCACTGGAGCGTGCAACTCTTGATCTCAGGGTTGTGGGTTTGAGCCCCACGGGTGTAGAGATGAGTTAAAAATAAAATCTTTAAAAATTTTTTTAAAAATTAGTTAATACATCAAAACACTTAGGTACTTAATATATAACAGGCATTCTTCTAATAATGCATTCTAAGAAACATTAGCCCATATTATTATTACTACTATTACTGATGTTACTACTACAGCTACCATAGTGAATAAGACAGATAAGATATGGTCTTTGGTTTATGGAATTTAAGGCTAGTGGGGAAAACAAGTAATTACAATGAAGTGGTGGGTGTTCATGTATCCAGAAGTAGAGATGCTGTGGGAACATTCAGGAGGGACCCCCAGGCTTGAGTGGTTATCGAAGGTTTCCCAAGGGAAACAATGGCTTAACTGAGACCTGAAGAATGAAGAGGCCAGTGAAATTACAAATAAGAAAAGACCCTACCTAGCAATGGGAGAATGTAAGAGTGATATTTTTTATATTTGTTTATTTTTATTTTTAAAAATTCAGATATAATTGACATACAACATTGTATAACATGTATACCACATGTTTATTTGATACATTTATATATTGCAACATGATTATCGCTCCTGTCACATAATATTATTTCTTTTTTGTGGTTATAGCATTTAAGATCTAGTAAGAGTGCTATTTTTAAATCAGTTTTTGTACTAAAGGTAAATCAGTATCTTTTCTTATCTGTAATTTCTCTGGCCCTGAGCTAGTCTCTTTCTTGAATCACTTGAATTAAGCTGGGGGTGAAGGAGGGGTGTCTAGACCTTTAAGTTGTTCCTCTCCAAGTTAGTTATTTTTCAGTTTTATCTTTTTTTTTTTTTAAGATTTTATTTATTTATTTGACAGAGATAGAGACAGCCAGCGAGAGAGGGAACACAAGCAGAGGGAGTGGGAGAGGAAGAAGCAGGCTCATAGCAGAGGAGCCTGATGTGGGGCTCGATCCCATAACGCCGGGATCACGCCCTGAGCCGAAGGCAGACGCTTAACCGCTGTGCCACCCAGGCGCCCCCAGTTTTATCTTTTTAAGAGTCAGGTTTATTGGGGAATAATTTACATAAAATAAAATTTATCCCTTTAAAGTATTATCCAATGAGTTGTGTCAATTGTATATAGTCATGTAATTGCTGGTTCATTCAAGATGTAAAATCTTTCTACCGACTGCAAAGGTCCCCTCATGCTCCCTTTCGGTGTCTCTTCACCCACTCCCATTTCCTGGCAACATCTAATCTGTTTTCCAGAAAATCATGTAAATGAATCCTATAATACATAGCCTTTTGGGCCTGGCTTCTCATACTTAACATATTGCTCTTGAGACTAATTCATGTTGTTGCACGTGTCACTAGTTTGCTCTTTTTAAAATTTCTTCTTTATTGCTGAGGATTATTCCATGTCTGGATGTAGTACAATTTTTTAACCTATTTACCTGTTGCTGAACATTTGGGTTGTTTCCAGTCTTTAGCTACTATGACTAAGATTGTTGTAAACATTCATGTACAGGCCTCTGTGTAGACATACAAAATCATTTCTCTTGCATAAACACCTGAGGGCGGTGTTGCTGTTAAACATATTAAGTGTGTGTTTGATTTTATAAGAAACCACTAAGCTATTATATTGTTTGTTTGTTGTTTTACCACTAAGCTATTTTAAAGTGGTTTTACCATTTTCCATTCTCACCCGGAATCTGAGAGTTTCAGTTGCTTCATATGTCTGCCAACAGCTGGTAATGTCAGTCTTTCAAATTTTAGAAGTTCTAGTGGGTGTGCAATGGTATTTTATCATGTTTTAATTTAGATTTCCCTAAATTCAAATTAACATCTTTTAATGAACTAATTTGTCATTTATACATATTCTGTGATGAAAGTGTCTGTTTAAATATTTTGACCACTTTTTACTTGGATTTTTATATTTTTCTTATTGAGTTGTAAAGGTTCTTTATGAATATTCTTATATCTACAATACCTATTATCACATATAGAATTTTCTAATGATTTTCCAAGTCTGTGGTTTTTAAATTTTTTCTTTTTCTCTTTTTAAAGGTTGTGTTTATTTATTTATTTGAAAGAGACAGATAGAGAGAGAGCCAGTGCTCATGGGCACAAGCAGGGGGAGTCAGGAGGAGAAGCAGACTCCCAACTGAGCAGGGAGCCAGATGCCGTTCTCGATCCTAAGACCCTGGGATCATGACCTGAGCCGAAGGCAGATGCTTAACCAACTGAGCCACCCAGGTGTCCCTAAATATATTCTTAACATCATCTTTTTAAAACAGCTTAATTGAGCTATATTCACGTTATCTTTTGAAAAGCAGGAATTTTTCATTTTGATGAAGTCCCAATGTACCAATTTTTTCTTACCATTTGTGATGTTTATGTCCTAAGAAGCCTTTGCCAGACCCAAGGTAACAAGATTTTCTCCTATGTTTTCTCAGACGTTTTATAGTTTTGTCCCTTACATTTAAGTCTATGATCCATTTAAAATTAATGTTTGTGTATGGTATGAAGTAAGGGTCAAGGTTCATTTTTTTGGTGTATGGATATCCAATTCTTCCAGCACCATTTGTTGAAAAACTATCCTTTCTTCATTGAATTACTGGGGCAGTTTTGTTCAAAATTAGTTGACTATAGTTTGGTGGATCTATTTCTGGACTCTCTAATCTGTTCCCCTAATCTGTATGTCCATCTTTAGATCAGTACTACCCTGTCTTGATTACTATAGCTTTAGAATAAATCTCCAAGGGGCTCCTGGGTAGCTCAGTTGGTTAAGCGTCTGCCTTCAGCTCAGGTCATGATCCCAGGGTCTTGGGATTGAGCCCCACATAGGGATCCCTGCTCAGCAGAGAGCCTGCTTCTGACTATCCCTCTGCTGCTCCCCCTGCTTGTGCGCTCTCTCTGTCTGTCTCAAATAAATAAATGAATTCTTTAAAAAAAAATAAATCTTCAAATCAAATAGCGTGAATCTTCTACCTTTGTTAGCCTTTTTCAAAGATGATTCCTAGGTCCTTTGCATTTCCAAATACATTATAGAATCAGTTTGTTGATTTCTACAACACAACAAAAAGGCTGTTGAGGTTTTGTTTAGGATTGTGTTGTATCTATAGATCAATTTAGGGAGAATGACATCTTCACAATATTGACCCTTCCCATCCATGAGCATGATCTCTCTTTTCATTTGTTTAATTTTCCTTAATTTTTCAGCATTAATTTTTTTCATGTACAGCTCTTGCACATCTTTGATTACATTTATCTTTAGCTTTTCCATGTTTTTAAACCTATTGTAGATGATATTCTTAACATTTTCAATTTCCAATAGTTTGTTGCTAGTAAATAGAAAAACAACTTATTTTTTGTACTGACCTTCTATCCTGAAACCTAGCTAGACTCACATATTTAGTGTAGTAACTATTTGTATTTTTGATTCCTTAGAATTTTCTGTGTAGATGATTATGCTGTTTTTAATTGAAGACATTTTTACTTCTCCTTTACAATCTATAAGCTTTTATTTATTTTCTTGTCTTAATGCACAGGCTGGGATCTCCATCACAATAGTGAAAAGAAGTTGTAAAAATGGACATTCTTGCTTTGTTCCCAATCTTAGGGGGAAAGCATTCAATCTTTCACCATTAAGAATGGTGTTAGCTGGGGTTTTTTTGTAGATAAGGTTTGTCAGATTGAGGAAGTTTCCTTCTATTCCTAGTTTGCTGAAACTTTTTTATGATGGATGTATGTTGAATTTTATAAATGCTTATTTTTTACATATATTAAAATAATTATATGATTTTACTATTTTAGTCTGTTGAGATTATGAATTACTGACTGATTTTGAATATTGAACCAACCTTGCCCTCCTGGAATATATCCAAATGGGTCATTCATATATTATCTTCTTTCTATATTCTGGATTCAGTTTGCTAATATTTTGTGATTGTGCTTTTGAGAGATATTGGTCTATAGTTTTCTTTTCTGTCTTATCTGTCTTTGGTATCTAGAAAGATGCTGGCCTCCTAGAAGGAATTGTGAAATGTTCCCACTTCTATTTCGGGGGAAAAGTTTATGAAGAATAGGTGTTTTCTCTTAGTGTTTGGTAAAATTTACCAGTGAAGCTTTCTGAATCTGGAATCTATTTCTTAAATAGAGATAGGGCTATACAGATCATCCATTTCTTTTGAGCAGGGTTTCGTGTTTTATTCTTTTGTAGTGGCTGTCTATGTGTGAGACATTGTCTTTTATAACTGTCTTCTGATTTCCAGTTGCTATCAGTGATATTTATTTATTCATACCATCTTTATTTACTATACCATCGTTATTATGTCATCTTTATTTTTGTCCATTAAATGGCTGAAAACAACAGATTACAGGATAACTAATCTGGTTGGCAATGAGCATGGGGCAGGGGAGAGTAGGTGCTAGTGGCAAAACAGAAGGCATGGTAGACCTTGGGCTGCAAATACTGTGTCATGAAAGACAAGGATTTGCCTGATGATGTTGTCAGACAAATTCGCCTCTTTTAAGTACTGGTTTTAAAAATGGGAGGGGAAAAAAAAGGGACAACTTGAAATAAAAGTCTTCTCAGCAACACTGGAAAAGCCAAAGAGAAAAATGACAGGACTTACCAGCACAATGTTCACAGAGTTATTTCTAAATAGATTTTTTTAAATTTTGTAAGAACTAAGACTTCACTTTTGTGTTTATTTTAGAATTGTTGGCACATACTGAAATGTAACAATTTCTTGGTTGGGAGGGTTTTATTTTTTAATTTTTTTTTAAAGATTTTATTTATTTATTTGACAGAGATAGAGACAGCCAGAGAGAGAGGGAACACAAACAGAGAGAGTGGGAGAGGAAGAGGCAGGCTCATAGTGGAGGAGCCTGATGTGGGGCTCGATCCCATAACGCCCGGATCATGCCTTGAGCTGAAGGCAGACGCTTAACTGCTGTGCCAGCCAGGCGCCCCAGGAGGGTTTTAAAACAAAACAAAGGAAACTAACTTTCCCCCTCAACTCTTTATCACTTGCTTTTGATCAAATATTGTAAATAGCCTTTGATAATATTGCAGCCACATTTGTCTTAATAGTCCTTTCAGTGATTTGAATGACCTATTTTAAGAGTAACTTACCCTCCAAGCTACTTTTCCACTTAAAATGTTTTCTTTGTTCATATTAAACCCTATACTGTTTTCCTAAGGATGATTTCTTTAATCTACTTTGGCTTTATTTATTCACATGCAAACTATCATTTTTTTTCCTACCACTGTCAAAGTGTTATAAGAATAAAATCAGGTATATGCTATAATAAATTGGTGAAGAGAGATTTAAGCCATCATACACAGGTGCACTGAAGATATTCTATTGCTTTCCATTATGTCAGGGCACGACCCTTGACTGTGCTAGTTTGAATGTGCTAGGCTAGCAGAAAAGGCCTGTATGTGTGATCCGTGGGCCTTTCAGTGTGGAACGTATATGGAGGTTGTCTGGTGACTCACGGAGGTGGTGATTGTTTGTGTTATTCAGAGTCGCATTTTGTAGCTGTGCCACATGCCTTAGGTTAAAGTTAGTCTCATCCATGACTGCCAATCTCCAGATTGGTTCACTGGGTGCTGGTGCTTCTCAGAATTCCATGACTAAGCCAGGAGCGGTGTTTGTTATTTACTAACAGGTATTTCTTCTGACTGCTCCGCTTACCACATCATCATTCCAGGCCTTGACCTTTGCGATCTTCTCTGGAAAATCAAACATACCTAAGCCACCCAGGCCTAGGTTTAATAACACCATCAATTGCAAAAGATCGTGGAACAGGGCTTGGAGGGTGATATGAATGAGAAGGAAACTTAACTGCCCATCGAATCCAAATTTTTCATGTGAAAACAAGAATCCAGAGAAGTTAAGGTGCTTGAGCAAGATTCCCACTCCTGTGAAGCATTTCTGGACTTCCCAAGGTGGTTTGGAGTGATGCTTCCCAGCTGTTTGCAAAACCAGTTTGTGCATTTCTCCATGACTTTTAACCCTTTGTTAGAATGAATTGTCGGTGGCATCTTTCTCACTAAACCCAGACCCCCATAAGAGTGGGCTGAATTATATTTGTCTGCAAGGCCCGGAACATTTAAGTCCTCATGAATGTTTCATAAGTGGGTGAGTCCCTTACATGCTGTCTCCTAAACACCATAGTTGTGAGGTCGAGCTCCCGGAGATCAAGGAGAAGCTCCTCTTGGTAGCAGACCAGAGTCCGAAGGCTAAACCACAGATTAGGGTGAGAAGCATGTCTAGTTGGGGAAGATGAGAATTCAGGCACCCGGGCCAGAAAGAAGACAGTAAAAGCGTTTCAGTTTCCTTACTTGTAGATGCTTTTAATTCATTCATTCATTCATTCAGTAACTTTACACTGGGTATCTACTAGGGGCCAGGAGCTTCTTTAGGTACTGGGAACGCGGTCGTGATTATATAGACAAAGTCCCTGCTTATATTCCAAGGGGAGAGAGACATGAAACAAATGACAAATAAAAACCATTGTAATATCAGGTAGTAGTAAGTGCTGAGATGAAAAATAAAGCAGGAGAAAGAAAGGGTCACTGATAAGAAAGAGGAAGCCTCTCTGAGCAAAGACCTGAACAAAGTGAGGGAGTGATTCCATGAGAATATCGGGGAAAGCACATTTCAGGGAGAACAAGTACAAAGTCCCTGAGTGAAGCTCGGTGTGTTTGAGAAACAAGGAGTTCAGAGGATTAGAACATCGTGAGGGAGAAGAAAGGAGACAAAGAAATTATTCTGCACTAGTGAAATGATGTCCTTTCTAGCGGCAAAGTCTTACGATTGATGATCTTCTGACCACCTGGATCAGTCGCAGTCAAGAGAGCCCCGTACAACGGGGAGGGCAGACTTTTCTTTCCGGAGCAGTACTTCCACGGAGGCTATCACCCTTAGGCCAGGGTTCTCACCTGAGGTCAAGAGGACCCTCGGGATTCATAGTCGGCCTTCAGATTGTCAATTAATCCCCCGAATCTGGGCTTCCAGAACATTTTTCTGCAGAGAAAGTCTTAGATGCAGCCTGTACACAAATGCCTGGGCCATGTAGGGATATAGGAGAATGAAATAGGTCAGGTAGGAGAACCTGGCCACCCTTTGCTTAAATACACAGAAGAGTATGTTTCACTTTCACAGAGAAATAAGGTCTTTCGGATTTGTCCTGAAATATCCAGTCTTTTGGATCTTTTATTTCCCTGCTTCTGGTAGAGACTTGGGTCCAGAGAAATACTTCTTCACCACAAGAGAAACAACAATACAAGGGTGATGACAAATGGCAAGTAATGTTCAGTGTTGGGAAGACCACAGGGGATGGTGAGGACTGCGGTGAACAGGACGACTGTGGTGAATGTGCCTTCTAAAGGGGCAGCCACTACCCTGCTTCAGCTGATCACTGCTGTGAGGGAACAGGATCCAGTGTTGACAGAGTCTAGGGTTGGTTAAGAGAAAGCAGAAATCTAGATCCCTTGGGGGGTGAAATCTCCAGAATTTTAATTTGATCCATATTTTTAAAAAAAGAATCTTGGCACACCAACCATAACAGCCTGAAGGATCAAATATGGCCCATAGGCAGGTGGTTTGTGAACTCTGATCCATAGATTTTACCAGAATTTCTGAGAGATCAGTGACTTTATATTGACAACTACTGTCCTAGAATATGATTCCCCTCAACTTCTGTGCATAGAAAGACCAAGGGCATGGCCATCTCCCAAGTTCCTGGGTCCTAGAAGTCTAGGGGAAAGCCTGGCTTTTTGCTCCTGCAATCCCTGACCCAGAGCACTGAAGCCAGCCAGAACACCAGGGAGTGTCCTCCATTATGGGGATGGAGCAAGCAGGACATTGTGAAAGGGAACTGGTATTGAGAAGCACCAGAGAAGTAAGAGATGCTCATCATAGAGAAGACAGCTCCGTTCTTCATCTTCTCAATTCTCTAGTCCATTCCCTCCCATGGGTTCCTCCCTGTCCAACTCACCACACCCCACAAGAGCATCGTTGATTACAAGTTACAGAAACCCAAATCAAATGAGGTAGGGAAAAATTAACTCGTTGGTTCCGATATCTGAGAAGGCCAAGGGTAGTGCAGCCTCAGGCATGTTGGAGTCAAGTACTCAGGAACCTCTTCCTCTCACTCAAACCTGAGCTCTGCTTTCCTCTCCGTCGCTTTCATTCTTTGGACTCCTACATGGTGGGAAAGTTGGCTTACATGGTCATTACTGCTCATCATCTCAGAAGAGGAGGGATCATTCCTCTTGCAGCACTTACATCAAATCCTAAAAAAAAATAATAATAATCTGCTTGGGCTATGATACTGGAAAAACCCATGTCCGGGGGAATAAGATACTTCTATTGACTAACCTGTGTCACATGCTCTCCAGAGCAATGGGTTCCAGAATCACAGGGATTTGTGAGGGTGCAGTGTGTGTGTGTGTGTGTGTGTGTGTGTGTGTGTGAGATGGTTGTGGTGGTGATGGTGACATGGCAAAGTTTAAAAGGAAGAGATGGTGGCCAATTAAAAGTGTACCTTTTGCTCACATACACTTCAGACACAAGAGCCAATGATCATCCTATATCTCCCCCACCCCTAAAACAAAAACTAAAGAACTCGGCAGCTAGGCAAATTCAGTGTGGAGCACTTGTCAGTTCGGGTGCTAGAACATCCACATTGCAAATCAAGAACATCCAGTTTGACTTGGCGCACAGAGATTTTCAAGCCTTGGCAATTCCTCAATGCAGGCGACAGAAGAAACTCTCCAGCTCTGTGAAAATCGCTCTCCGTCTCCGCTTCAAATAGAATGACAGTTCCCCACTGCAGCCATGCATCTGCTCCACTGAACAGAACAGATATGAGATAGACATTTAGAGAGATATAGAGATGTAATATGAGCTATAGATGATCTTATTTAGTTCTCACCACGGCCCCATAAGGTAAGTTCCACTATTATCCGTGTAAAAGGCTAATTTGCCAAAGTTCACTCCTATAGCAAGGGGTAGCAGAGTGAAGATCCCGGCTGGGCAGTTTCACTTTAAAGCCATGCGGCTAAAGCACCGCCCACCCATCCATTCACTCACCCAACAGTCCCGTGGACTGGCTGCTACATGCTGGGAACTAGTGGAGGTGCTGAGATAGCTGGGAACAGTGCAAATACAAATACATGTCCTCATGAAGCTTACATTCTAGTGCAGGAGAAAGATAGGAAACCAGACCAATAAATAACATATAAACTAGGTTAGATCGTGATCAGCATTAAGGAGAAAGCTAGAGCGGCGAAGAGAGAGAAATGTGTGTGGCAGCAGGTCGATTCTGAATAGGGTGGTCAGGCAAGGTCTCCCTAAAAAGGTGGTACTGAAGGAAAAGGTGGTCTGAGGAAGTGAGGGAGCAAACTTGCAGATATCTGAAGGAAGAGCGTGGTGGGTCAAGGAGACAGCATAGAAGTCTCTGAGGAAGGAGCAAGGGCAGTAGGTCTTGGAAACAGCAAGGAGGCCAATGTATTTTAAGCAGTGATCAAGGAAAAGAGCAGGAGGGGATGGGATCAGGGAGGTAAATGGAACCAGATCTTGTAGGGTGCTGTGAGTAGCACTCAGATTTTGTCATTCACTCTGGTGTGATGCAGCCATTTGGACTGGAGCGGAGGAGGGATATGCCATGACTTGGTTTAAACAGGATTATTCTCACTGCTCTGTCAGGAAGAGTCTGTCAGAGGGACAAGGGTGCCAGCAGGCCGTAGCACAGCCAGGCCGAGGCTGGTAAGCCAGGCTTGGGCTGGTGTCTGCTGGAAATGTGGCAAGGGCTTCAATTCTAGGTTCGTTATGAAATCAAGTCAAAGGATTGGCCAACACGTGGGATGTGGGGTGTGTGAAAAAGAGCATGCAAGGATGACTTTAAGGCTTTTAGCCAGAGCTAATGAAGACTCAAAATGACATTTTTCAGAGATGGGGGAAATGAAGGAGGAATCGCTTTTGTCTTTGTCTTAAAGGGGGTTGTTTTAAGAAATTATCGGGTCTCAGTTTGGGACATGTCTATTAGACATCTGAAAGGCAATGCTGAGTGACACATCTGGGGGTTCAGGAGAGATCCATCAGGAGTAGGGTCTTAAGCTCTACAAACTACACTTGACTCCCTTCGAGTCACTGAAGACACTGATCCACATGCAGTTTTGGAAAATGATAACTGTATCAAAAATACCGGGTGGCTCAGTTGGTTAAGCATCTGCCTTTGGCTCAGGTCATGATCCTGGGGTCCTGGGATCGAGCCCCACATGGGGCTTCCTGCTCAGAGGGGAGCCTTCTTCTCTCTCCCACTCCCCCTGTTTGTGCTCTCTGTCAAATAAATAAACAAAATCTTAAAAAAAAAAAAAACTAGAAAAGCATTAGGAAAAAACTAGAAAAGCATTAGGAAAGTCAAATTTAAAAATTCACCCATATCCTGCCACCCCAAAAGCAGCTGCTTTCATTTCTGCACATTTCCTTCTGGTTTTGCCCACCGGCATACATAATTTTATAGTGTTGTAATCATAGCATATATATAACTTCATATTCTACTTTTTTTCACTTAACATGATGCCATAAATATTTTCTAAGAGGCTCCCATATGTGTTTCTTGGGGATTAAGAAGGCCAAGAAAATGCTGGGCATCGCTGGGAAACATTTCAGTAACAAAAGTTGAAAACTTATTTGCTACAAAGTTTGGTGCCCCAACAGTTGGCATTGTGCTTACTGTAATTTGTGTGGACAATGACTGTCTGTGGAGGTGATTTTGAGCCAGGACCTGAATGATTGGCTGGCCACACACCCAACCTGGGTAAGGGCATCCTGGGAAGAGGAAACAGTGTGTGTGAAAGAGGGAATGGCATGTGTTAGGAGGCAACAGGAAAGCACATTAAGGAGGGTTGCTGGCAGATTCATTTCAACTGACAATTTAATAGAAATTTACCTTTGTAAAATGTTTAAATTTTTTAAATTTAAACTACAGAAAAGTGGGTACACCCTTCATCTGGGATTCTCTAGAAAGGAATAGAAGCCATGTGGAATAATTTAGAACATAGCGAACCCTATTAGATGACTAGTAGTTCTTAAAGGTTCTGGGCCTCAGACTATACACAAACTCTACATGGAATCTGATTTGTTCATTCATCCCAGTTCCCGACCCAGGACCGAAGTCCAGTCCCTTAATTTTATAGAAAAGGCCGAGGGTCCAAAGACAGGTAAATGACTTGGCAAAATTATTCAGCTACTTTATAGGCAGTTTTAATCAGGGTTGAATAAGCTCTGCCTGCCACATGGAAGACTCTAAAAACCCACCCTGATTCCATGCACACAACTCTATCCTTGACAAAGCCCTTTGTTAGCTGAGAAATGCCCCCTCACTTCTTGGCTCACCTGCCTATCATTTGCATAGTTATTTACTCAAAAGCTGGAAAATTGTTGAGAAAACCATTCCTCCCGGTCTCCCTGCCCGGGAGGCGGGAAGCTGGTTTACGTTTCCTCCTAGGGCCAGCAGGGGGTGCACCAGGCAAGGTTTGTGAGCCGCGCCTCCCCCACGTCTCCTCCCCCTTCCTCGCCCAACTTCCCCTTAGCCCCTGCTTCAACTGAAAGTGGCCATTGACCTTTCAAGCTTTTGAGCAGTGATGCAATAGAATAGTATTTCAAAGAAAAATGGTTATCGAAATTTTGGATCCGGTTTTCCCGTGAGTGTTAATGGTTTTCAAAAAAGTAGGTCACATTTAAAGTAGGTCACATTTTGGAGACGTGCATGCAGGCAAGGAGCTGAGTTCCAACTGAGGCCAGGTGGCCTCCAACCGGGTGGGAGGAGGTGAGGGTCTCCGCGCAGGGAAGTGACGGGATCTTTCCGAAATCCCAGTTCCTGGGCGCTAGCCCTGCGGGAAATCGCCGAGACAAGAGCTCTCGGGACTGCAAGCACAGAGCCGGCCGCCCAGCGGCACCGGGGCGCGCAGGTAAGGGCGCCCGCTCAGCAGTCAGTGCAGGTGAGCGAGGCGGCCAGCCGGAAGGAGACAGTGTAGCGGAGTGGAGAAGCAGGAGGAACAGGAGGAGGAGGAGGGGAGGAGGAGCCCGGCGGGGCCGGTGCTGGAGATGGCGAGCTGGAGCGCCTGGGGGAGGAGACTGAGAGCCGCTAGCGCTGCTTAAGGAGGCGCCTCTCGCCGCCCGCCGGCTGCCTTGTAGGACCTGAGCGAGGGCACTGCCACCGGCCCGCTGCCTTTGGCCCTTTCCCTCCGGCTCTCGAATGGGAGCTCGGGCGCCTGGAAAGGGGCCTCTTCCACTCCATTACTGTGCTGTAAGGCGAGAGGGGCCGTTGTCGGGGACCCCCGTCCCTCCCACACCCCGCTCACAAAATGTGCGGCCGGGAGGGTCGCGTCGAGAAGGCGCGGAGAGGGTGGGAGAGACAGAACCCCGCGGCTGGCTATGGATGTCTCTTAGTCCTCAGACCCCCGCGCACAACGTACACGGTGGGGGGCAGGCTCCGGCCGCCGAGGCGGGGAGGGCCGTGGCAGGGGCGCTACTCCTGAGCGCCTCCGAGCAGTCGGAGCTGTACGGCCGGAGGCGGACGGATTCCCAGGCAGCCACGCCGCCCCAGCCCCGCACCAAGCGCGCTGAGCCCGCCTCCCCTGAAGCTCGCGCATTCGCGCCGGAGCCTCTTTAAAGCAGAAGCGGGGGCCGCGGTCACGTGAGGTGGATTCCTGGAAAGTTCCTGGAAAGCGGCCTCCGCAGCAGCCGGGCGGGGCGCACGGGGAGAGCGGACAGGGAAGGGAGGCGGGGAGCGAGGGAGGCGCGCAGGGCTGGGAAGTCGCGCGCACACCCCGCTCCGGGGACAGACGTTTAACTCTTGCCATGTCTCGCCGCCGCCACCGCGGCTCGCGGGCCTTGGGCTTCCCCTGAAGCATGAGACTCCTCGCCCGCCGCTACCGGCGCTGCGCTGGCCGCGGACAGTGCGCCCCGGGGCCCCGCGCGCACAGCCTCAGGATCCTCTGCGCCCGCAGCCGGGGCGCCGGAGGAGCTCGGCCAGGGGCTGGCGGCAGGTACTGATCCGGGGAGCCCGAAGGCTCTTTCCCAAGGAGGGTCGCCGGGGAGGGCACCGGGGCGCGGCCGCGAACGCCGGGCGGCCTTGGCTTCCGCAGTTCAGAACCTCCGAAGACAGAGTCCGAGCCGCGGCTCTGTTCCGCGGCCGGGCGCTACTGCCTGCTTTCTTCGGCTCCTTCTAGGCGTCGGGAAGTCTCCGGAGTTTCCTCCCCCGCCCCAAACTGCCATCCAAATTAATAATCCTCCTAATAACCTGATCTACCGCTCCTCCCTACCCGCCTGCCTCCCGCCCTAGCTCCTTCCTCCTCCCTCTCTTCTTCCCACCTCCTTGGTCGCAGCCGGGGGGAAAGCCAGCAGCAGCCCCGGGTGGGGGATTTCGGAGCCCGGGGGTTCTAGGCGATGATCCCCGGCGCTTTTGTTTGCCCTCGGCGCTGAGCACTGTGGCCGCCTCAGAGCGCATCCCCAGGCATCTCGTTCCCAGATTAAAAGTCAACAGGGAAAATCCGGCGGACACCCCTCCTCTCCCGGGCCCCTCCCGGCTCCCCCGCCCCATGTCCGCTGGGGAGGCTGCCTGGTGTGGAGGCGGCGGCCGAGGCCGAGGTAAGGGCTCGGCGATTGTTGTCTTACACGTCCAGCGGCGCTCACTGCCTCCTGCTCTGCCCCGGCCGGGGTTTCAGCTCCGAGCCCCCGCGAGGGCTGAGCGCTTGGGCCGATTCCTCGACAGCGCCCGCGGCGGCTGCGGTAGCGGCCGCCACTGCGTGCGGCGGCGCCCCCACACCTCTGCCCCACGCGGGCGCTGGGAAGCTGGCGGAGGGGAGCGAGGCAGCCTCTGGGCGAGGGTGCGGCAGCTTCCGTACCTTGGCGCCCCGGGCTGGCGGCTTCGGGTGTTTCGTCCCGCAGCCCCCGGGCTGTGCAGAGTGTAATGTACTGGAGTGCCAACTGGGGCACAGTTTTTCTGCTTGTCCTTGACCAGACCCTATTTACCACCCTACCCGCAGGTGACTGCTCAGCTAGTCTGCGATTTCAGCCAGTAGCCCTGGGCGGGAAGACACCCTGTTCCCCACCCTCATCCTGTCCCTCCCCACCCCCTCTCCCTCCGCAACTCCTGCGTCTTGGATCCCTGCTCTCTTTATCCTTTCTCTACGGCTGGGCCGGGGCAGTCACTGGATGCTTGAGGTTAAATGGTGCAGGAGCATAGACGCGGAGGAGTCCCCGGGATTTTCCACGTCTCTGTCTCCCCACCCACACCCCAGCCGCAGGGGTCCAGTTTGGACTGACCCAACCCCATACTTTCTTTTTGCAGGCAAACTGTGGGTGACCGCGCCTGTGGGGGACTTTGCCATCCGTCCACTGGGACCTGGGGAGCAAGAAGCAGAAGCACCCCATCCCCTCCCCCTCTACCATTTCGGATACCCCGCAGGGACTCGTTTTGGGGTGCCCACTGACTTCCGAGAAGGACGCGTGCCCCTCTCTGACCCCATCGCGGGTGGCCACCTGTCTTTGCCGCGGTGACCCCTCTCCCATGACCCTGCGGTGCCTCGAACCCTCCGGGAATGGCGCGGAAGGGACGCAGAGCCAGTGGGGGACCGCGGGATCCGCGGAGGAGCCGTCTCCGGAGGCTGCGTGTTTGGCGAAGGCCCTACGGGAGCTCAGTCAAACAGGTAGGGAGGCGATCTGCCGCGACGCGTACGGGAGGGGTAGCTTCCCCAAAGACGCAGTTGCAGGCTTTGCTGGCGGGGAGCGCGGCTAGGCAGCCGGGCCGCGGTGGGGAGCAAAGAACGGGATGGAACTAGGGCCCCTCGGTTCCGGTCCCCGCCTCGGGGCGGGGGACCGCGGAGAGGATGCCCGCATGGCCCTGGGTCCTTGGGAATGCGAAAGAAAAGTGTTTCTCGAGGGACTCAGAGGCCTAGGGGAGGGCAGAGCGCGAGAAGGGCTTCTTGGAACTAGCCTCTTAGGGCGCTGGAAGCTTTGTTTACCGCGGCCGCTTGGGGGTCGGTACAGGGGCTTGAACCGTGGAGGGAGAAAGTGCCAGGCGCCTCCCTTTCCGCGGGGAAAGAGGGCGGCGAGTGGGCGCTGCGCTGCCCGCGCTGCTCCAGCTGCATCCGGCTCCCGAGCGGAGCGGCCGCGGCAGCCCGGGATCTTGGCGGCCAAGTTCTAAGGACCGACAGATAACCGCGCAGGCGGCTGCCGCAGAGCCGGGAGGAAAGCGGCCCGCGGAGCCCCTGCAGAGCGCGGCCTTCAGGGTCTGCGCGCCCAGGGTGTTACTTGTTTCAAGCGCAGTCCTGCGCTTTGCGTGGCCCGCTGTCGTCTCTCGGCGTCTGAAAGAAGAAAAGATTGGGGGGGAAATCTGGCAAACCACGCAAGCTTTCAAAATCTGGATCCTAAAAGCTTACGTTTGGGGCAAAGTTGAAGTTTTGGAGGCACTAGGGAGGGAAAGGTCACTTGCAGTTCCGGTCTTTGAGTGCAGACCACCGGCTTTCCCTAAGCGGGGCGGGCCGGCAGACTGCAGGTATCGGTGCAGTTTTTGGCGGGGGGTGGGAGGGCAGGGCGCGAGAGCACATCGTCGGACTTCTTATGCAGAATGTCTCGAAGTCATTGTTGAAAACGGGTTGGACCCCGGGATGGCGCAGGCAGAT
The DNA here is from genome assembly GCF_002007445.2 of Ailuropoda melanoleuca. Lineage (NCBI taxonomy): Eukaryota > Metazoa > Chordata > Mammalia > Carnivora > Ursidae > Ailuropoda > Ailuropoda melanoleuca. Next base: position 64,159,449 of record NC_048232.1, read on the forward strand.
CAAATCGAGAATGCTGGGGAGACCGACGGTTGTGATCGAATTTGGATTAGGGCAAAGTCTGAAAGAGTTGCAGATTGTAAACTTGAAGTGGTAATTATCAGTTGGGGTTTCCCTCGTTTCTCAATGACTGATGCGGCAGTTGGAATCAAAGCAACGAACAGAGTATGTTGTGCTGGATCTGCGGCACTTTGAAAAGACGTAGAGAGCAGTGCTTTCCGAGGGCTTTGAACGGAGATGCAGCCCTGAACAGATCTGGAGGAGGCGGAGGGTGGACACCAATCTTCCAAAAAGTTCTTTCGGTTTTTACCCTGTTGGAATTACGGGAGTTGGGTTTTACACTCTTGTAAGGGCTTGCCTTTTATTTCTAACTTCTGATTTATTTCTAAGTTACTTTGATTTCCCTTGAATAGAGGTAAAAGCATCATGCTTTGTCAGCCAGTGTGTCATGTTGCAAATGTTCTTCTGTTTCATTAGGAGAAAAATCTTCAGATAATTTAAAGAACAGCTACAGAAAGCCACCTTTTAAAACCGAAAACTGACTCTCAGTTCGGGTTCATAAAGTAAAATGGCCCTACATTTTCATTAAATTTCTACCAAAAGTATTTGTGGCTGTCTCTGGTAAACTTTCACTCACACATTTCTACTTAGAGCTAGAAAAACTGTTGCCAAGTATTTGCCCTATTTTAAAAATTCTTTATAATAACTATTTTACCCTCTTTTCTCTTTCTTTTTGAACAAAAACCCCAGGTTGGTACTGGGGAAGTATGACTGTTAATGAAGCCAAAGAGAAATTAAAAGAGGCACCAGAAGGAACTTTCTTGATTAGAGATAGCTCGCACTCAGACTACCTACTAACCATATCTGTTAAGACATCAGCTGGACCAACTAATCTGCGAATCGAATACCAAGATGGGAAATTCAGATTGGACTCTATCATATGTGTCAAGTCCAAGCTTAAGCAATTTGACAGTGTGGTTCATCTGATCGACTACTATGTTCAGATGTGCAAGGATAAGCGGACGGGCCCAGAAGCCCCCCGGAACGGCACCGTTCACCTTTACCTGACCAAACCGCTCTACACGTCAGCACCGCCTCTGCAGCACCTGTGTAGACTGACCATTAACAAGTGTACCGGTACCATCTGGGGACTGCCTTTACCAACAAGACTAAAAGATTACTTGGAAGGATATAAATTCCAGGTATAAGTGTTTCTCTTTTTCTAACCATGCCTCCTCATGTAGAGTCTCTCCAAATGCAGCTTTGTCAAAGAGAACCAAAACTTGAGTGACTGCTCTGGATAACTACTCGGAATTCTCAAAACAGCTGAAGTCCATCTAATTTAAACGTGTGCCGAGGTAGCGAGGTATTTAAAGTTCCCCCAGATACTTTCCCCTGAGTGATGCTTGCCTTCCTAAGGCTGACCAAGACCCGTTAATCCTTTTTAGTTAAAAACACAGCGTCCCGTGTAAAGGCCGAAAGGAACATTTTATCAGAATGCCTTGCCTTTCTGAGGTTCCTCTTTATTAGGTCAAAGGTCCGTGCCCCGGTAGTAGGGAGAGAACTTGGGACACAGGAGTACGGAAGGAGAGGAAGGAACCCAACTGACACAGGCTTAGGTTCGATCTCAGATGCCTGGTGGTCAGAGTGTCCTTTAGGCCATTTTCTCTTTTTGCGTTCTTGATGTACCTAGGAGTTTGTTAAACAGATATGCTTGTGAGTATTTATCCTTCATTTTATGCAATTAACCGAATCAACCAAAAAAGCGACCATGAACTCCTGTATTTGACTTTTTACTACATGTATGAACTCTCCCATGTAAATGAGTACTGTAGTAATCCGTTTTAAGGGAGCCTTATCTCAGAACTCTTTCAAACTGGTGCACACGGAAAAGACTTTGTCTTTTCCTTTAAGGCTAAAGACAAGATCATGCTCTACAGGTGCCACTCAAACCCTGTTAATAAAACCATGTAGATACAGACATTTGATCCTTTCAAGTAGCTGTGTCCCAGCCTGTTGCCATTGACTTTTTGGAAATGGCTGTAGAAATTTCCAAGTTGTCCTTGAATTGTCTAACCGTGGACATCAGCAGTTGTCTCCCTTCTACCATGTAGAATACTTTGACTTAATTCTCTTCCAGATATAGGGGGATATCTGCCTGTTTTTCAAAGTGTTTATTTACTGCTGTTACTATTTGATTAGAATGTATTAAATAAAAAAAAAACTTGACTTTTACAAGTTGCACTTATTACTTTGAATTGTAGAGAATGGACACGTTCATGGTAATAGTTGCCGTAAAAACTTATGTCATGTGAAATCAGCCAAATGTTCAGCAAGAGGTAGAACGTGGCTTACCCTTCCCTAAAGTTACGGGCCGCATTCGCCCTTTGCGTTTTGGAAAGCATGGTTTCGAAAGTACGAGTACTGTTCAGTGGCCTGATCTTTTACACATTGAATAGGCATCACACAAATGCCCTGTGTGCTTCCAAAAACATGGTTTAGAAACTGCAAAAATTGTGACACATCCTGGTCATTTATGGGTTGAGTAGGCATAATACAAAATAAAAGTTAGAAGTTTTATGGCTATTTATTTTTTGTCACACAGTCTCATGACTGTTGTGGATGAACCTCTTTAAATGTTAGAGTCCGGACAGTATTCATTTTGCCACCTTTAAAAAAAAAAATGTCCTGCATAGTTACGTACTCGTGTGTCATGGGGAAAGCGAACATTGTAGATCATGTGTGTGCCCCAAAGTGAATTAGAAAATTCGGTTATAAATTATAGTGAAATCTGCTTATCCCATGTCATGAAAATATTCATATTTTCATGAAGCTCTTGAAAAATGGTTTTGTGTCTGGAAGGAAAACATAACTATGCATGTCCAAACAGCAGAGCCAAACACAAAAGATTGCTAGGTGTGCCTTGGGAAGAATTTATTTGTAGCCTAAAATTTAAAGAAGAGCGCTACTTTTGGGGTCTGGTCTACGATGGGGACCTTTTCATTAGGGTCTTCAGAGTCTGTGCTTAATTTGCCCCTTTTCCCCACTGACAACATTTGTTTAGTGTGGGGTGTCTGACTCTTCTGGCAAAACTTGCACAGGGTGGGTGTCAGGGGCTTTGGAATTCCTTTAAGGCTTTTGCATTTCTGTTCCCATTGATTCTGACTCTCTGATACTTGTCACTACTGAGACTTGGACGGATTGGTGGGGCGTGAGTACTCACGGGACTGTAGCCACTAGCAGGTGGCCCAGTTATGAGAAAACCAGAGAATAGCAAAGGTATCTCTGGGGTGTGCTGTGGAACGATTGCCTTACATTTCCATCTTCCCCGTTCCAAGTAAGTTGATAAGCATCAGGAGACAGTCTTTTTTAGGGCAGGGGTGTTGGGGTTGTTTCGCTCTGGTGTTGTTTTTTTGTACATACAATTACGAACATCATTTATTGAGTTTATTGTGTGTCGAGTTCTCGCTCAGCACTTTACATGCATTATCTCATTTAATCTTCACCCCGACCAGGTGAGCAAAGTTCAGTGATGACAGGAGGTATACCTTCTGATTTGTAGTGAGGTGGCATTCCAGGAACATCCCAGCCCTTTTTATTCCTGGAGAGGAATTATGAAGAGCAAATTGCTGCTATTTCTACATTGATCCAGACGAACAAGTTAGAACAGGCTGTAAAAGGAACCTCAGTGTTTTTACTGCTGCCTCAACGGGAAAAGTCTGGGGTACCTTAATTAATGTACTCTGTGGGATTTGAATCACCTTGGCCCGATGGGGTTTTTTTCCTGGTGTGGGGGTAAGTCAGGAAAGGGCTAACCGTCTTACTTGGTTGCTGGTAAATGCTGCCAGTTACCAATCGTTGCTAGCCCCATTTTACAGATGGCCCAGCCACCACGTTAGGATGTACACTTGACTAAATTATCCTCAATGGAGCCAGGAAAAATAGCGTTTTTTCCCTATGGAGGGCACTTTGGGGCATTAGTGAGATTATGTATTGTGGTTGTTACTGTTAAAAGAATAGAGTACACAGAACTTGTGTATCTCCATGGACTTAAAATATTTTGATGTGAGTTTCCACTCTGAGCAGATTTGAGGCCGTGGAGTTTTTTAATTCCATCCTAGTGGGCTCTAGGGACTGCTTTTTAGGGACTTGGGTTTTTTTAGAGCTTTGGACAGTGAAGAAAAGGCAGTTTAGCTTATGAGCTGAGAGTTCTTTTTGGCATGTCAGTAAGAAAGTCTTGACTTCATAGTAATTATGTAATCCAAATAGGTAACAGAATGGGACAGTTGTTTGGAGTGTTTATTTTCTTGGGAAGGATTTTTTCTGCTTTTAGAAAATTGTACCCTGGTAGGAGGGTAGGAGACAGAGACGTCATCAAATAATCCAAGGGATGGAATGTCCTGAGACCAGGCCGTGCCCTTCTCGGTTGTCGGTTTAGGCACAGGGTAGCGGGGGTTGAGTGACTGTGGTTCCATCTAACAGCTGGGCCGAGGTCTGTCTTGTCTCCGTGGTCAGGATCTCGGTTCTAATGCTTTGGAGCAAAAAAGGGTTGTCATTCATTCTGGGCCTTTCATTTACTAAGAAGCCTGTCACCCCTCCCAGTTTTTTACTGCCTAGAATTTTAAAGCTCGAAATCACTTTTCAGATCATATATTTTAGTTCTGACATTTTCCTGAGGAAGGTTTTTCAGACCCAGGGAGGTCAGGAGATTTGTGTGTCCATGCACACACACAACACACACACAATTCAGCAACTCAGTGACAGGGTTGGTGTTTGAGCCAAGAGAGTCGAACCTCGGGTTTCCTATTTGTGAAAGCTGCACCCTTCTACCCTGTGTGTGAATGGTCAGTGTCCTTCTTTGCTACACTGCAAGCCCTACAGGGCATTTTTTTTTTTTTAAGATTTTATTTATTTGAGAGAGAGAGACAGACAGACAGCATGAGCAGTGGGGAGGAGGCAGGGGCAGAGGGAGAAGCAGACTCCCTACTGAGCAGGGAGTCTGATGCAGGACTCGATCCCAGGACCCCCAGATCATGACCTGAGCGGAAGACAGATGCTTAACCAACTGAGCCACCCAGGCGCCCCCCTACAGTGCTTTTAACATCCCATTTTTCTTCCTCTGAAAATTTAGAGCCAGCCTTTGGAATGCTGTGTGGGATAATACCAATTCTTGGCTCCTTCCACCCCACCCTGGGGAAAGCTTCTGCCAGGTTTCATGATGTCTCGATCCACAATAGAGTTTGGAGTTAATTTTAACTACATTTCTAATCTATTCACTGTTTTAAAATCTAAAACCTGCCAGGGCACCTGGGCGGCTCAGTCGTTAAGTGTCTGCCTTCAGCTCAGGGCGTGATCCCGGAGTTCTGGGATTGAGCCCCACATCAGGCTCTTCCGCTGGGAGCCTGCTTCTTCCTCTCTCACTCCCCCTGCTTGTGTTCCCTCTCTCGCTGGCTGTCTCTCTCTCTGTCAAATAAATAAAATCTTTAAAAAAAAAAAAAATCTAAAACCTGCCGTCCATGCTGTGTTGTGATCTCCTTTCTGTCTCTGCCATATGGGACTCACACCCAGCCGTGGGTGCCTGGGTGACGCCCCCACCCTCTTTCTTTTGCCCATTCCTAGGCATAATGGCACAGTGAATTACTGCCTTACTCTCTCCCCATTGTGTCATAAATGTGCCTTTTACCTCATCTGACACAACCCTGCCCAGCCTTATTTACTCCAGTGAAAGAGGGTAATTATATTCTCCTTGAGTTGAGTAATCCAGTGATTTAGAATATCTGAAGATTAAATCTGTCCCCAGTCTCTCTTTGGTTCCTTTCAGGTTGTGAAACAAGTAGCCAGCCCCAAATGCCACACTTTTGTTATGGGCATGCGTTTTTGTTTGTGTGTTTGTTTGTTTTCAATGTGAAGTATTGGACCTTCCTTCTTCACTGTTAAATTGCGCTTCAGTTGAATGGAAGGAAAATGCCCTCCATTCCTCCCCCTGCTCACCTCTGTAAGAATGAGTCTGTGATCATTTTGTTTCTCTCCTCCTGCGTAGGCCTATTTTTTCTTCGTATTCTCACCTTCACATAGTTTTGAGTTTTCTGCTTTCTCCTCTCTGTGGCTTGAGTTCGGGTTCCTTAACTTCACTGCCAAAGTAGAGTAACAGCCGTCGCTGCCGCAGGCCTCCGAAAGGCCCGGAATCCCAAATGCCTAGACAGTAAGGCGGCTGAGGTCATGGAACAGAGCGAGGTATTCCCTCCTGCGCCTTTCGGGAGCTTTGGATCAGACTGGATCGACAACTGTGGTCACAGAGAATGGGGTTCACATCAACAAACATTTACCGAGCCCTAAGAAGAAAACCGCGTTTATAGACAACCCTGACTCTGAGCTACATGCTTCACTTACAGGAGCTCTGCCTTGCCGTAGAGATCAGCACGTTTTGTGAAGTATTACTCATGGCAGTGCAGCCTCCGTTAGAAACACAGGGAAGGGGAAGGCAAGCCAGAGTCCTAGTGAGAGGGAAGGCAATGCCACCAGGTGCCTTCCTCTTCTGTTGAAGCATAAATACCACCCACAAGGAGCCCCTTTCCTATGGCAGAGAGGGCGAGACTTCATCCCGGAACTTCATAAAACGTTTCTAAGTCTCCCCAGTTTCCAACTGTGTTAAGATAAAAATTTATGTTTTGCCAGTCTTCCCTTGTTAGTTTGGTATGCTTTTTCCTGTTTAGACTTGGGTCCAGAAAGCCGCTGTGATCTTTAACATTCCGAAAAAATATTTTCCATGTCGTTTCTACCCAGAGAAAGTCCCATTTTAACATCCCCTCTGCCATGTTGATGAATTTGACCTTTCTGAGGTTTCCAGCACAGCTGCTTTCTCCCTCTATTTCCAGGTTGTGGCCATCAAGTCGGTACTCGGTCAGAAAGCGTGTTTGTGTTTTGCACACTTGATTAGGGCATCTGCTTTCACTTATCTGCAGTTCTACGGGACAGAGAGAGTGGGGATAATAGAAACCCATAAACACGTTCTAGCTAATAGCGTCGACTTCCTCCCCATTCAGTCTCCTTGCTAGAGCCACTGACAGAAAACTCGGTGGCTTCTCTGATTTCTCATCTTATTCTCCTCATCCGTCAGGCAGTGAGGCTGTTAGTAACAGCAGAGTGGCGAAAACGATGGCAGGAGGGAGGAAAGCGGGGGGGACGGAGGGTCAGTGGCCCGCCGAAGGCTCCCGAGAGCCAGGGGTTGAACCCAGTCGAGCCCACTCGCCCCGCGCTTCGCTGTGCGCTCTGTTCATTACCCATGAGCCATCGCGGTCCCCAGGGCAGACGATCCTCGTTCTCGCGGAAGGTCAGAAGGTTCCTAGTAGCCAAACACGACCTCACGATGCCTGCGTCATCCACTTTGCTTCATCTGCGCACAGAGACATTTTATCATCGCCCATCATCACAAGAAGGGTGAGTACAGTAAGATACTTAGAGAGACATTATTACAGCGTATTGTTATCCTTGTTCATCTCTTACTGTGCCTAACTTGTAATTAGACTTTATCATAGGTATGTATGTACAGGAAAAAGCAGAGTGTACATGGGATTTGGTATTACCCGCGTTTCAGGCGTACACTGGGGGTCTTGGAATGCATCCCCCATGGAGAAGAGGGTCCACTGTAACTTAGGGATTTTGTGAGCTAAATCATTATGAGCAAATCATTGGCAGATTGAAATCAGCCACGGTGGGAATAGTTACACCACAGAAATTGGCAGACACAACAAATTAAGCTTTTTTTTTTTCCCTCCCTGGATGACCGGTTTAAGTTCACCACGGATCTAGATATTCTGTGTGTGTCCTCTGTAACTGAGACCTCACTAGAGTAAGATCAGTTTATTTGTATGCTCCTCTGTAACAAGTCCAGTGTTTAGAGAGGAATAGGAATGGGCCAATTGAGGAATGTGTTAAAAAAATATATGTGAGGCATGCCTGGGTGGCTCAGTTGGTTAAGCGTCTGTCTTCGGCTCAGGTCATGATCCCAGGGTCCTGGGATGGAGCCCTGCATGGGGTTCCTTGCTCAGTGAGGAGTCTCCTTTTCCCTCTGCCTCTTCCCCCCACCCCATAGTGCTCACACTCTCTCACTCTCTCTCAAATAAATAAATGGAATCCTTAAAAAAAAATTTGTGCCAATCCTATATTGAACTACACTGCTTCCTGGTAGATGGGCCCGTCTCTTGATTCAGTATCTTTTCTTAGTGATACGGTACTGTCTGCAGATACCCTTGCAGAGTTAGAATAGGAGGGAGTAGGGAAGAATAGGACATTCTCAAAGTCCTATGACTAATATTTAAAATATCTCTTTAAGATCTAACAGATAAGAGTCTCTTTTTTGCTTCTAGCTTCATTCGTTCATTCATTCATTTCATTATTTAATCTCCTTCCTCCTTTCCTCCCTCCCTCCCTTCTCAACCTGCTCTCCTCCCTCTCCCCTTTATTCTGCAAACATTTATTGCATGCCCACTGTATTATTCATGAGGAATACAAAAGAGTCGAAAACTTGACTGAGCTCTGATAGCCCTGGGGAAGAGATGGGGAGGAAGGTACACTTAGTAAACAATCTCGTAGGTTCTAGGCTTGCCTTGGCATTCCTTTCAATTGTTGTAACAAACTGGTGGTGTGTGCATGTCCCCATTTACTTAAAATAACACTGAGGCTTGAAGAAAGAAAATAGCTTGACCAGGAGCTGGTGAAGTCATGGTTTGAACCCAGGTTTTGTTGGACTCTGAAGCCCAGGTCTGTGACTCAGGATCCCACATAGGAACTTAAATTCTCTGAATGGTTTATCGTAAAATGCCATGCTAAAGGCAATCATAGTTGCCTGTGGACAAGGGGCCCTCACCCTGCCTTGAGGGCTTCGAGAAGACCTCAGGGGATGGTGCCTTGTGTCTGCTCACTGAAGGGTTGCAAGGAGTCTTTGTACTTCCTCAGTGAGGAAGGTGTTTCTCTGAGAGGTTGGAGAGGAGGGTAGGAGTGAGTGGGGTAGATCTGGTAGATCTTAATAGCTTGGAATTTATCTGGAGGACCGTTGATAAAAGCTTTTTAAGTGGGGAGTAACTAGGTTTGTGTTTTCTATCATCCTTCTGGAGCCCCTTTGGCAAATGTCCTGGATAAAGCAAGAGTGGAGTTAAGGAGACTGGGTAGGTGTGAGCTGCTAGGCGTGGGGAGAGGAGGAAACATGACTGGGAGAAGATGGGGAGCGGTGCTGATGTTGACTCCCTTCCCTGTTTGCAGGCTCACATTTGCCCTGGAGTCTGGGGCTTTGGGTCCTGCTCATGGATGCCTCCCTTGGAAGGCTGGCTTCCACACGGGGCAAGCTGGTGGACTTGGAAGATTCCATTCTCAGGGAAGGAGGAAGTGGTGGTGCCGGAGCAGAATCTGAAACTACGACTGTAATGGGGTGCAGGGGTACAGGAGCACCTGGCTCAGGGGGTTCCCAAACACACCAGGTTCAGCCGCTTGCTGCTGACAAAACCCAAAGGCAAAGAGAGGACGGGTGGTGAAACAAGGAAGGGATTTACCTCACTGAGGCCCACACCGGGAGGATATCAGACTAACATCTCAAAGACGGCCTCCAAAGTGCTGAAAACACTCGCTGGTTTCTGTAAGGAAAATGTGGGAGAAAGGTTGGTAGGTATAGGCCTGTGAGCAGTAAAAGGCGGGTCATTGCCTTGGGGTCAATCACATGGAGCCTAGCTGGTGTCAGGGCAGTCCTGATTGCTTGAGGGGGTAGTTTTGGTTCCCATCATGGGGTGTTTTGCCTGCAGGGTCTTTTGGCTGAGTCCAGAGATAAGCTGGAAAGAATTTAATCAATTAGAAAGTGTGGTCTGAGGTCAAAATGCAGGTAGCTGACGTCCTCTTTCAGGACTGGGAAAACTTGGGGTTCATTTCTGGTTGTTTGACATGGGGCCAGGCACTGAATCTCTTAGGGCCTCTGTTATCTCATCTGTAAAAGGAGAAATTTGGTACCTTCCTGCTTTTTTGATCCCTTCCAATGACGTACCCCAAGTGTGCAGATGTGAGTGCATTCTCTCTCCCACTGGGATGGGAGTGGCCCCAGGAGAGGCAAGCTCCGCATTTTTGTAGAGTCTCCATTTCAACATAAATTATAGTGTAGATTTTGCTCTATGCCATAATATATTTTCATTTATTTTGAAAAAAAAATTCCTTTTAACTGTGGACTTTTTCACAGGTGGAGTCCATTGATTCCATTTTCATCCTGGTTAATAGAATTTTGTGTTTTCACCTGGCTGTGGATCTTTGAGGGCGACCCTGTAATCGAAGAGTTTGAGTTTGGGGTTTTAGATCTTGGTTGTGACTGAGAAACAGGAATTTGGTGTGTGGCATCTATTCTCACACTAACTCTTTGGATACATGTTTTTTATCAAGGGACCTGGAGGGCTGTCTTTGCTCCCTGACCAAGGTCTGAGATGGGCTCCTAGAAAATCGTGGGCACCAGTTGTGTTTTCGCAAGTCATTTTTCCCACCTAGATAGATTATTTGCATTTCTGATTGATCCTCAGTGGACAAGAAAACCATGGGGCTTTATTTTTTTCCTTTTCTTTGTCAAGCAGTTCATTCAAAAAAAAAAAAAAAAAGGAAAGAAAAGAAAAGAAAAGAAAAAAAGAAAAAACCTGCAAAAGACTATTGGAATCTTGGATTCTTTGGTAAAATGAAAAGAATCTTGGAGCATGATTGATCCTGCCCCAATCTATCTACCTTGCATATTTGGCTTTTCCTGGATCGGTTTTTAAGCGGGGTACACCTTTGATCTTATGGGGGTGTGCAGCTGTCGCGGGTGAAAGTACCTCCAGGAGCTCAGTCATGACTGAGCGCTCCCTCGAGATCCAGCTTGAAGCTGCTTTTAGTAGGCCATGGGATTTGTTACGCTCGGGGCATGCTAGTGAGGTGGCCCTTCTATAACAAGCCGATTCTTGGGCTTCCTGGGAGCTGGAAAAAGCTAGAGCATTTAGTAATTCCAGACACTGTGCTTGACACTTTGAAAATAGGACCTCATTTAGAGCTCCCAACAAACCTTTGTCAGAGTCTGGTTTTATCTCCATTTTAGAGATAAGGAAATTGACACATAGAGGGATGTAGTGACTTAAGAGGGAGAGCAGAGATTTGAACTCCGCCGGTGTGACTCCCAAATCCAAGCTTTTATTCACTCTTGCATCCCTTTTCTCAAGCTTACAAATGCCTTTAAGCTCTGAGGGCTCCAGCTAGCATGTACCTCCATGACGTCTGCGAGGCCACGTACCTTCTAGTCATGTGCAGTTAATAGCAAGAAGGCGAGGACCCTGTCTGCCTGATGGTTCATTAGGGCATTAGTGGGTCTTTAATTTCTAAAGTAAAACGAGATGTGCCCAAGCCCCGAGCCCAAGATCCCTTCCATCTGGATATTTCTTCTCCCTTCTTCTGTTCTTTAGGTCTCTATCTGGGCCAGGCATAATACATGGTCTCATCTCTGTCATCCTTTTCTCTGGAGGTAAATGAAATGAATAACGTGTCGGTCATAATAAGCTAGGTTACGCTGGAAAACAAATGACCCCACGCTCTCGGTGGTGGAAAACAGCAAGGGCTTATATCTTAACAGATTTTCTCTGCCCGTACATATCTGCCAGGTGTCACAAGGGGGGGGGTGCTTCTCTTAAGTCATTTTAGAACCCAGGCTGCCAAAGCAGTCACCTCCTAAAACGTGGCTTAAGTGCCTAGCCAGTGGGAAAGGAGAAATCCAAGGATCTCTCATTGGCATTTAACGGTCCTGTCACTTCTCTCCACTCATTGGCCAGCACTCTGCCAAATGGTGCCACCCAGACACCAGGGGACCAGGCAGTCCGGCCTTCCCTGTGCCCAGGAGGGGGAGGAAAACAGAAATACTGGTGAGCAGCAGTAATAGTCACCACTTACACCATGCCCCATAAAGCTAGCTTCCTTCTTTTTTTCTATTTTTGCTAATTCGACCTCAGGTAACCTTTATAGGACACACATAGGAATTCCATTCCTCCTTCCCCTTTGTCTTCCAAAACTTTTTTCAAGCACTGCAAAATAGCTTCTCTCTTTCCTTTGTGTGAGCCAAAAGGAAACAGTCTTAAGTCTTGAAGTGAAATTATACGTATTCAACAGCTCGGGCTACTTCCCTCAAAAGCTTCTGAAATAACCAGAAGTTCCTTCTGATCTTCTTAAATATCTCCCCGGGCTTCCTCACCTTGCTAAAATTAAACCTGTCTTTTCTCCAGTGTCAATATTCAGGATAAATAATGTTCCCATTCATTTCTTCTGCTTACCGTTCTGTTTAATTGGCTGTATGGCAATAGTATTGAACAGTATTACTTTTTCCCAATTTTCAGTCAAACGTGGAGACATTCAGGCACGTGACAAATCAAATGGACTTTGTGAGATAAATTGTGAGATAAAAATTCTTATTAATTTTAACTTGCTTCTGAGGGAAACTGTATTCTTAATTTCAAACAACGTTTGCAAGCCTTGTTTTAGAATGCAGCCTGTTTCTGGTTCGAGTCTCTTTCTGTAGTGTCTTTATGTATGGTAAGAACATTAGACTAAACGCTGGGTTTTCATGGACGATTATGCTTTACTGCGTTCACGAATTAATATCTTTGAAAAAATTAGAATCTGTACATAATTTAAAAGGTTATGAACAACATTTCCCCTTCATTCTCCATTTTTTTCTACATTAACCCAGATCAGATACTGTAGCATTATCTTTGACTTCTCCCTCTTTCTATTGATCTCTTTCATTTATCGAGTTATTCATTCACTCAGTCCCTCTTCAGATATCTCCTGAGCATCTGCTTGTGACAGGCACGAGGCAATCCAGCAGAAAGTTCAAAAACACAATCTCCGCCCCAAGGGGATTCCAGGCGGTGGTGAGACACAGGCATCTGCAGTACAGTAGCAGAGGCCCTATAGCGAGGTGTGTGCCGTGGGCAGTGGAAGCCGGGAAGAAACGCCCGGGTCTGCTTGGAGACGTCAGGGAAGGCAGCAGCAAGCAGGAGGCAGCTTTTGACCTGGCATGGACAGCAGGAGCTGGCCTGGTCCGGAAGCAGGGCGGAGGGAATTCCAGGAGTTGGGGGATAAGCCCAAATTGGTGAACAGAGAACAGAACACCAAGGGTTTTGTTCGCCTTTCAGAAGTGTTCGCATTGTGCCCAGGAAGTGAGAGAGCTATGGAAGACTTTTGACCTGGAGAATGATAGCATTAGATTTGATGGCAATGTGGATGCTGGTCCGCGGTGGGGGGGGGGGGGGCGGGGGGGGGGGGGGGGGGGGGCGTGGCATGGCCCTAGAACAGGGCTCCTTAATCCAGCCCCTGGGCTTGCAAGAGATCCCTGGACAGAAGGCTTGGGATCTGGGAACTTTGGTAGGAAAACAAGATTACATTGTTTTTGTCATTAATGCCTAACTGAAATCAAGCTTTTCCTTCAAATATAAATCTAGGCAACAGATCACAGTAGAATTAGCAGAAGACATGAGTTGGTCACCAGTAGAAATCAGGTGTTTTCATATTATATAAATATCATTATCACAGTTGTTGCAGATGTCTCAAAATAACCTTTACATTTTTCACTAACTGAAATTTCTGTAGCCATTTAGACCCACAGCTACATCTTATCGTTTAATGAAGTAATAAAGAACATGTATTATTATATCACGATTTTTAAAAATTTGAGATGTGCATTTTAATTGAATTCAGCTTTGGTGATCTGCATATTTAATTTTATGATTTAAAAACAGTATTTCCGAAAAGGGCTCCATAGTCTTTGCTGGACTGCCCACCAGGTCAAAAAGGTCAGAACTCAAGTACGGAGGAAGGGGACTGTGAGCAGGTGGTCCAGCCTGAAGCAGTGGTGGGGAGGAGGGTGAGGAGGAAGAATTTATGGGAGATTCTAGAGATAGCGGGAACTTGCTGATAGATCTGGGACATAAGGCAGAGGGAGAGATCTGCACATACACTACTCCCCCATCAGGTTTCTGGCTACAGCAGAATTCTTCCTATTGCTTGTCGCATCTGTCCCTTCCTTCCCATCGCTAATGTTGTTCAGCTCTTAAACCTTCGTTAATGTCATTCATGTAGCGAGGTTTTAAAAAAATAAAGCAGTATGGAAAGGCATAATGAAAAATAACTATCCCTTGGTCCCCCTCCTTCCCCCTGCCAATCCTACACTGTTTTGAACTCTTGTAGTGTTCTCTTCCCTAGCTAGATGGCAAATTCTGTGCAGGAAGGTGCCTTGTCATCCCCACTATGTTTTTCATTTTAGGTGTTGAATAAATGACTGATAGATTCCAAAGGCATTTCCTCTTTTGAGTTCAGTGTGTACATCAATTATGCCATACTCTAGTTACGCACGTTCTACCAACCGTGACATTCTAGGAAATTGGTCTTTTGCCTAAATTCCCATGTTTTCTGTCATTTGTCTTCATATAAAATAACACAGAATGTGCAAATAAAAATTCCATTACTTGGGCTTGCTGGTGGTTTCTGTGAAAGTGAGCTTAGTGTGATGGTGAGTTGAATAATCCTATGTAATCTCAAACCAGAAATTGAGAAGATGGATTTGAAATTTCCACCCGTTCCTTTGCGGGGTGGGGTGGGGAGGCGGGGTTGAGGGAAGTGTTGTTACTTGGCTTGGTAGCAGAGGTTAATTTCAGTTGTTGACCATGTTGTAGACTGCAGAGAGAGTTGCGGCTGAACACTTGGTTGGCGGGCTGAAATTCCTTGCCGCGCTTCTTGTGAGGTCCAGGAATGTATAGTTTTGTGGTCTGATGTATTTTGATGGTTGCCAGATAAAATTGATGTCTGGCGCTTTTTCTAGGAAAAACACATTTAGACGTTTCCAAGTTGATTTGTAGGAACTTAGTGTTATTAGAATTTTGTGGCAGAACTTTTTCTCAAGTGGCAGAAGAAATAAAGGAACTTTAGTTCTGAGGGTTGTTAACAGCACCTTCCATTAGTGCCAAAGCCGAGAAGGTTGACAAAGTCCTGGATTGTTAATATGGATTTATTGCAAAAATAAGCAACTATCTGGACTTTTAAGAGTTACTGATGCAGTAAAATACAGTTTTAGCTGCTGACACTAAATTAGCCACCGAATTTTTAGAAAAAGGTAGATTTCCCCCTTATTTTCTATGTAACATTGCTCAACCCAGTAGCTGGAGAGACTACTTTGGGGTTAACCTTGAGATTTGTTTGTTTACTGTTACTGTTTTTCTGGAGGGAGGGAGAGCATGGTTTGGGAGAAAGAGACTTAGCTTCCCGAGAAAGTTAGCTTTCCCAATTTGTATGTGAAAATCACAGTCCTTTTCTTCATTTATGTTATAAATATTTGAAGGGCAAGTTAGAGACAATTAGTGAAGAAGTGAGAGAGATTACCTGAGAATACAACGAGTTAACTTTTCTTTAAACTTGCTGGCTTCTCCCTTAACACTGACTGGCTGGGTAGCAAGTTTTTACTTGTTGGCACTGCAGTTAAGCCTTAGAATACTCTGGGAGCAAAGTGACTTTTTTTTTTTTAAATGAATTATTGAAATGTAATTATAGTGGAGGGAAGTTTTCTATTTGGAAGACTATTTAAGCTACAGACCTTCAAACTCAACTTTTCCCAAGACATTTAATGAAGCACCGGAAGAGAGAACTTGTATGATTAATAAACGGGATTAAAAACCGGGACTTGCTCGGAGAGACTGGAAACGAGCCGATTTTGATTTCTAAATGCAAGACCAGAAACGAAATAGCCCTGTCGATATTTCTAGGAACCAGTGAGGGGAGCGAGGAAAAGGCTGGAGTGAGGAGAAGAAAGTGTGTGTGTGTGTGTCTGTGTGTGTGTGTGTGTCAGCGGGAGAAGGAAGCTCATTTGTCATGGTTTGCCCTCTGTCTACTTGAGAGTTTTCGAGAACGGAGCTGCTACAGGGGCTGGCGGAAAGTCTGCGACACGTGCTGGGGTCGGGGAAGTGATCCCGGCGCCACTGGGTGATGCAGAAAAAGTTCTTTGTTGTGTAGCCCTGCTTGAGCGCCGAGCTCAGCGGAGGCTGGGGCCCCGCAGCTCCCCCCGCAAGCGTCCTGCGCCGCTGGGGCCCCTGCACCACCTGCAACGCGGAGCGGGGAGAAAGGAGCCCTTTAGACACCGACCGATGTCGACGCGTTTAATATTGGAAATACACCAGCTGAGCGGGGAATTGAGAGGAAACGGCTGTTTCACATTTTGCTTTGTATCTAATGGGTTAACATCTGTTCACGTAGCCTTAGTTATCCTGATAGACGGGAGAATGTGGCTTCCTTGGATTGTCTCCTCAAGGAGCATCCGTTCTGATTTTGCTGATGTGGGTTTAATATAAGCTTATATGCTTAGCTAGTTTTTAATTATTCTAAAAAGAGCAACACGGTTATTGTTACCATGATTAGAAATCGGATCGGTTCAGAAGCATATGAAGTGAAAAATACAATTGTCAGCCTCCTCTCCAGAGGTCACTATTGTTAAAAGTATCTTTTTTTTCTTCCAGAATTTTAAAACACAAGCTAAGCACATATTTAAATCGTTTTTTTAAAAGCACAAAGAGTATACTATGCTTTCTGCTCTTGCAATTTAATGTTTTTATCTTAATATCTAGGATCTCTCTCTATCTATATAGCTTTATATATCTTTATAGTAACAAAAATCTCAACCACATTCTTTACAACATCTACAATATTCCATCCTATGAATGCACCATCGCTGATTGAATCGATCCCTATCCAACAGGCAAAATTTAGGTTGTTTTCAGTTTTTCTGCTATTACAATGATGCAGGAAAAAATCTCTGTGCCAACTTACTGTGTGCTTATGGGAATATATATGTTGAGTGCATTTCTAGCGGTGGAATTTTAGGGTCGAAGCATCTGCGCTTTAACATCTTAGTAGATATTTCCAAATCATATTCCAAAAGGGTAGCACCAATTTATATTTCAGGTTGAAATAAATTACTGTCTTCCAAGTTGTAAGCATAGTTGAGATTTTCCTTTAAATACTGCTGTTATTTTTTAATCAGCATATTTAGTATTGAGACCAAATGAGCTTGTTCATTTGCTAATTAAATGACCTGAAAGTTAAATTTCCATTCCAGAAATGATGTTTCTGGTTTGTTAAGTGCTCTGTCCTGGGGCCTTTAGAACCAGTCAGAGGCCTGGCCCAGCACCCAGTTTGAGAACCTCAGACCCAGCCTGACCAGAGACATCCAGAGCTAGGGAGCAGGCACATGGCTTCATGCTTTGACTGTGGCCCCAGTTAAAACAATGGGCTGTCTTGGGGCACCTGGGTGGCTTAGTCGTTAAGCGTCTGCCTTCTGCTCAGGTCATGATCTCAGGGTCCTGGGATCAAGCCCTGCTTCAGGCTCCCTGCTCAGTGGGGAGCCTGCTTCTCCCTCTCTCTCTCCCACTCCCCCTGCTTGTGTTCCCTGTCTCTCTGTGTCTCTCTCTGTCAAATAAATAAATAAAATCTTAAAACAACAATGGACTGTCTTTAGAAATCTTAGGGCAGAATCAGAAAAACTTTTTTTTTTTTCAGTGTCATAATATCATCTTCAATTAGTTCTGTTCAAAAGACATTGATTAAACACAGCCGTGGTAAAAAGTTCTTCCAGAAAAAAGCCTGTCATCCCTACTCTCTATCCTCTTATCTCAGTTTTCTCTCTTCTTGCTTTCTCTTTTTGTATCTGTTTCTTTTCTTATCAACAACTTACCCTCTCGCAGCCACTCATAATACCAGAGGGGTGGCCAGTTCTATGGACAGTGAATTGCTTTCCTAGTTCTGGATAGGGAAATAATTTTGCATGTGGTTCTGACTACCAGTGATTTGAATCTGTATCTCGATTCTAACCCCTGCCTCCCATGTGATAGTTAATCTGCTTATGACTTCAAATGCTTAAAGCGGTCCACTGACACAGAAACACTTCATTTCTTATTTTTAACTTAAGGTTTTTCTAGTTAAAACCTATTACAGATGAAAACAAGGTATAAGCAGATACCAAGATACAAGTCAGGTTTCAAAACACTTGTGGTTCGAGTTGCTGTTAAATTGCTGTGTAAGTCATCATAGTAGCACCCCAAAATACCTTTTCAATTATAGCCGACTCTTTGGAAATCATAGAACTTTCACCCGTGTTTTATTGCACAAATGACCTGCTTATCTGGAAAATGACCCCTTTAAAAGCCTGCTACCTCGCCCTCCAAAGTCATCTTAAACAAAGACACAGTCACATCACAAAAGGATCTAGGTGTCAGCAAAAAGGAAAAACAAACAAACTGAACTAAATTAAAATAACTCCCATTTCAGGTCAGAGCTTCTGTGGCTCTGTAGGCAACTCCACTACCTTACAGAGACTTGTGCCTTAAAATAAAGGAAAGAAGGCAACAGGCATAGAAAGCCTGCCTAATTAAAACTCCTAATTTCAAACTCTTAATTTCCCAGCAACACATTGGAGCAGGAAGAGAGAGGAGGTGAAATGTGTTGTTCCAATGTTGTCCCTAAATAGAATGTTCTTTACAATTGGCAGGAAGCACCTGGGAGATTATTTGCTTTGAAAATTTGGAAATAAATTGTTTTTGAAATAAGAAGGGAAAAATAAATTGGTTTCTAAGGTCAGATGCTTTTAACATTTTCACATACATTTTTATAATATGAATTCTGAAGGTAATGAATTCAAGTTAATAATGTATTTAAATTTAAGGAGAGATGCAGATACTGTTAAGATGGGAAATTGAGATAGGAAATTTTAGCTAAACTCTGAATCTTCTCTCATTTTGACTAAAACTGACCTTCAATATTACAGTACTTTCATTTTTACAGCCCTTTACATATTCTGTAAAAAAAAAAGCTTAAAAGTGAAACAAAGATGTTTCTTAACTATTATAATTTCTACCGTCCAACTCCTCTAACTCTGTAAGTCCTTTAAGACTTTAGAAGATATTCTTTATCAAATCTATCCTTTAATTAACAATTTACTAATGGAGTGGATAAGATTTTTCCCTTTTTCTTTTTCATGAGAAGGAATAGTCTGGTTCCTTTTGTTATTCTTACTTCCTTAGATGTAATTCTATTTTTATTTTGTAGTTATTATGAAATTAACTTATCGTAGAGAATTCTGTTGCTCTGATGGCTGATAATATGAATACATGTTTGCTCACATTGCTAGAAAGAATGTTACATAAGAAAGCGGGGGCATATGAGCTCTGGAACACTGGGAGTTAAGGGAAAAATTAGTGCTTGTAGGTCATTAATCTTTGTGTTTTAAATAAAAATTTAAAAAGAATCTCACTGTTATGTAACAAGGACTTTAAGCAAATTTTACTACATTCTGCTGCTATGCCAAATTGAATAAGCCAACCAGAAATACAGGGTACCGATTCTTCTTGTCAGCAATACTTTAAAAGCAGAGATTTATTGAGAGTTCTTTTATTACCTTGACTTCATTACTTTTGCAAAATATTTGATGGGTATTAAACTCAGATTTACTAGTGTACTTAAAATCTTGTCAAAATGAAACAAGCACTTCTTGTCATAAGTATTACTGATTTAAAAGCATTTGTGAGGGGGGATGGCTATGCTTTTGGAATCTCACTCATTCCTGAAAATAAAACATGCTCAACCTTTTTTTTCTTTTTGTAATAGACCCATATTTTACTGATTCCGAGTCACTTTAGGACACTTTTCACATATTTTTACTAATTTTTGTGATTTCGTTCTAAAAATGAGTTGCATTTTTAGATTGTTTCCCTCTTCTAGCTACCTGATTGATGTGTTTCTCCAGACACGGCACAGACCCTGTCACTATAAATTCATTTGAAAGACCGATTCTTTCTACAATTCTTTGTTGTTCTGATTTCAGAATTTCAAGTGGGTTTGTTGTCAACTTTAATGTACCTTTTGAGAATAAATCGAGTCTCCAGTTTCTTGCGTGTGTGTCTGTGTGCTTCCGGAGCTGGAATGCTTTTCTTCAGCCAACTGAAAGCAGAGCCCGATGCTTCTCCTCTCAGACACTCCATCGCTTTTCAGTAGTTTTAAATTTGGTTAGTTCATGAGCAAAAGAAAAGAATTGCCCTCATTTTTCTTTTTAATTTTAAACAGCCACAATCTCTAGTTTTGCGATATAGCCTTTGGGAACTTGAAGCATGTGGCTGTTTTTGGCTTCATTTCTGGTCAATCTAATAGAGTCTGTATTCTTTGGGGATTGGATGTGTGATTATATCTTATTGTAGTCAATGGGCTTACACAAACAAAATAAATCATTTTATTTTATATTCTTTTCTTCTTCCGATTGGGTCTCCCAGCTCCTTTCTAATAACAAAGAGAGGGCATAGGCAATGAAGGTAATTCGCCTCACTCCTGTCTTCATCTGCTACCTCCACTGGCCACAATTTACTATTTCTCAATAAGAACCTTCACATTTCACCCAACACAAAAACTGGTGATATGGTTGGAGAGTATCATGCAAAGGAGGGGCCCTGGGACAAATAGTGAGCATATTTGGATTTATTTCACAGTTAATAGGCTGTGTTTCTTGAATTTAATTGCACTCTTACTATGCTGTGTGCCAAGTTTTATGCCAAGCACTTTGCATGCATTATTTGATTTAAACCCCATATGGGGCATATATTCACATTGTCCCTATTTTGCAGACGAGGAAACTGAGGTTCAAAGAGTTTGAGGTAGAAGGCCATCTCTGTACTAAGTGGTGGAGCTGGGATTTGAGGCAAGCTTATGCTATGCAGCCTGAGTTACTCACGAGGAAGTCAGTGTTATATCAGAGTCCTAAGGAAGGGCTCTAGACCCATGCATTTGATGACTTGATTGTTCAAAGAAAACCGCAAGTTCTGTAGGCCTCCCTGCCCTGTCCCATACACCACCTACCAAAAATGGCCTTTCTTTTTCAGGGCCTTACTTGTCTCATCTGTCAAATAGAAATTATATTATGTAAGGTGGGCTGCATAGTTCTCTTTTTATAAAAAATAACTATGGGGGCGCCTGGGTGGCTCAGTCGGCTAAGCATCTGCTTCTGCTCAGGTCTTAATCCCAGGGTTCTGGGATGGAACCCTACATTGGGCTCCTTGCTCAGCAGGGAGCCTGCTTCTCCCTTTCCCTCTGCCTGCCACTCCCCCTGCTTGTGCTCTCTCTCTGTCAAATAAATAAATAAAATCTTAAAAAAACAACAACTATGGATTCACAGGAAGTTGTGAAGATTGTACAGAGAGGGATAGAGAGGACCTGTATACCCTTCACCCAGTTCCCCCCAGTGACTATATCTTATTAACTAGCACACACAGACCACAAAACTGACGTTGGTATAAAGTGTCTGTATGATTCTGTGCCGTTTTATTACCTATAGGCTGTAAGCACCACCAGGAGCAGGACATAGAACTTTTCGGTTACCACCAAGAGCTCCCATTTATGGGCACCACCCCCATGCTCCCTTCCTAAACCCTGACAACTGTTAATTTGTTCTCTATCTCTGTAATTTTGTCATTTCAAATGTCTTTGAAGCACATAATTTTGTTTTCATTATGAAATATCTTGATTAGAAAAGCACAATACTTATATAACCACTACTCAATTTAACAGTATGCAGATGTAATAAATGTTGTATTTCTTTCACAACTTAAAAAAAAATCAGATTGATTTTAAAGCTTGTTTGTCCCACTCTCCAATCATATTGACCTCCTACCCTTCCCAGAAATAAACTCTACCTCAGTTATTGTCCATGGTTTTCTCTTTTTCTACATAACTAGGTACCTATCACATCATATAGCATAGTTTTGTGTGTTTTAAACATTTACATAAAGAAATCAACAAATATTTATTGGGTGCCTACTATGTGCTAGGCACTGTTCTAGCCCCTAGGAATATGATAGTGAATAAGGCAAAACCCTTGTCCTAAATGTATAAATGAGTAAATGAGATAATTTTAGGTATCTGTAAATGTATGAAAATGATGAAATAGCATATTGTGGTTCAGATCGGCAGGGGTTAGGGGAATGAGGGGCTTGGTAGAGCATTGAAGAAAGGCCTTGCTGAAGATACTGCACTTAAAATCAAAACCTAAATGATAAGAAACAGTAAGTCAAACAGAAGGAACAGCAAGCAAGTGCTGATGCCCTCACATAGGAATGAGTTCCTTGTGTCCATGGAAGAGCAAGCCTCGCACAGAGGCTGGGGTGATGTGGACACCAGGGGGCATGGAGGGAATTAGGAAAGACCAAGGAGATCTTGATAAGGAATGTGGATTTTATTAAGGCTGCTGTGGGAAGCCACTGAAGGGTATAAGCGGGGATGTGCCATAGTTGCCATGTGGAAGATGGCTTAAGAAGGGACAAAAGTGGGGGCGCCTGGGTGGTGCAGTCGTTAAGCGTCTGCCTTCGGCTCAGGGCGTGATCCCAGCATTCCGGGATTGAGTCCCACATCGGGCTCCTCCGCTGGGAGCCTGCTTCTTCCTCTCCCACTCCCCTGCTGTGTTCCCTCTCTCGCTGGCTGTCTCTCTGTCACATAAATAAATAAAATCTTAAAAAAAAAAAAGAAGGGACAAAAATGGGAAGCAATTAGGCTGTTGAAGTTTTTCAGGGAAGAGATAAGTTGGAAGGATGGTTATGCCTTCTAATAAGATGAAAAGGCTTGATATCACCTTATCCTTCTGCAATTTGCCTTTAGGATTCAACATGGTGTTTCAAGACTTATTTAATGTTGATCCTTTTAGATAAAGTTAATTCATTTTAACCACTATGTATATCCCATTCTATGAATACACCAAATTTTCTCTGTTTATTCTCTTGTTAATAGACTTTAAGGTATATTTGTGTCTCCTATACACAGTTCTGCCAAAAACACCCCCATGTATGGGATCTTATGGATAGGGTACCAGACTTTCTCTGGGGTACACAAATGGCAATAGAATTGCTGGGCTCTGTGGGTATGCCCATTGTCAACTTTGCACAAAATTGTTCTCCAGAGAGGTTGTATCAATATATAGTCACTACCTGTGTATGAGAATTTCCATTTCCCCACATCCTCACATTTGGTATTGTGCTTTTAACAATTATCAATCTGATGGATATGAAATGGAGGGCCATTGTTCTCATAATTCGCATTTCCTGACCACTAGCTGCTGTGTTTTTTGGTCCTATGTTTCTTTTCTGGGAATTCCTTCTTTCTATCCTGTGCCTACTTTCCCACTGGGCTGTTTGTTTGTTTTTTTTCTTGTTGATGAGTAGGAGTTCTTTATATATTTCGGATAATAATCCCTTGTTAGATTTTATGCATTGAAATAGGCATTGAAAACACCTTTATTGCATGTTTTGTTTTGTTTTTGCTTTTAAAAATGTATTTATTTATTAGAGAGAGAGAGCGCGTGAGAATAGGATGAGGAGCAGGGGAGAGGGAGAGAAAGAGAAGCAGACTCCCTTGCTAAGCATGGAGCCCACCCTGGGGCTCGATCGCACAACCCTGAAATTATGACCTGAGCTGAAATCAAGAGTCAGCTGCCCGACTGACAGAGCCACCCAAGCGCCCCTCTTGGGTTTTATGCATTAAAATATTTTCTTCCAATTTTTAGCTCATCTGTTTACTTTTTACTTTTTTTATTTTTTTAATGATTTTATTTATTTATTTGAGAGAGAGAGAGAGAATACACACATGAGTGCGTGTGTTTGCACGGTGAGGGGAGGGGCAGAGGGAGAGAGAGAGAATCTCGAGCAGACTCCGTGCTGAGCACGGGGCCCAACATGGGGCTCAATCTCACAACTCTGAGTTCATGATCTGAGCCAAAATCAAAAGTTGGACACTCAACCAACCGAGCCGCCTAGGCACCCTTCTGTTTACTTTTTAAAATGTTGGTTTACATGTAAAATTTTACCACAGTCAGATTTACCAATCTTGTTCTTTATGTTTTATGTTTTCCCACCCGAGTTTAGCTTTCTATTTTAATTACTGAATTGACATGCAAATTAAGTTTATGAACCAGGGGAAGTACAGATTTCTTTAAAAAGTTTTTTTCTGAATGGAAAATGAACTGATCTGTCACCATTTATTGAAGTCTTATTCTTTCACCACTGGTTTGTAATGTTATCTCTGTCATATAACAAGTTTTCCCATAAGCGTGGGTCCCTTTGTGGCTCTCTATTCTGTTTTGTTATTCTATTTGTCTTTCTCTGCACCAATGCCATTCTTCTGAAATAACTGTAGCTTTATAATAAGCCTTGCTGTCTAGTGTGTTGAGCTGTTTTTCTTTGCTTTTCTAAGTTATCTTGGGCATCTTGGGTTCTTTATTCTGGTAATAACTTGTGGATCAACTTGTCAAATGCCACAGGGGGAAAACATATGGATTTTAATGTAATTGCAGTGAATTTGTAGATTAATTTGGAGAGAATTGCCATCTTTGAGTCTTCCCATCCCATACATGAATATAGTATATCCTTTCATTTATTTAGGTCTTTTATGTGCATCAATCAAGCTTTACTCCATAATGACCTTCTATTTCTTTTGTTAGATATATTTATAAGTTCCCCAAGTTTTTGTTGCCATTGTTAATGGAATCTTGTTTTTGTTTCTTAATTATACCTTTGTTAGTTTTCTGTTGGGATATGGTGTTATTATTGATTTTTTCCCTGCTATTGATTTTTTAATATTCATTCCATTTGTATGCAGCAACCTTTGTGATTCTAGTAGTTTTTCTGAAGATTCTTTTAGATTTTTTTTCCTGTGGACAGTCATATTGTCTGTAAATAATTATGTTATTAGTTTTTTAATTAGCCAGCATTTTAGGTAATTTCCTTAAGTCCCTTCCAAACTGTGGGTTCTGTGATTTCATTCAGTGCTTTTCTGTCCATGTGTGGGTGAAAATAAAGCATGGGTACTCGTTCTTGATGCATTATATAATATCTTAATATACTGTACAACAATTTTTCTTTATTCTTGCCTCCTCTTCTCTACTGAATTTATTAGGAAGTTTTCAGCAAAATTTTGATAACAAAAAATATATAATTTAAAAACCCTTTAAGAGATTAGACATCATTCATCACTCGCTGGTAACCACTATAGACTCAGACAAATGCTACGTATATCGTAGATTGCAAGATGTGGGTCAAGAAGAAAAGAGAAAAAAATTATGTCAATTTTTGGTATTAGTAGAACACACTGGGTGTGTGTGTGTGTGTGTGTGTGTGTGTGTGTCTAAAATCATGTGAGCTATACAACATCTTGGAAAGAGAACATATTTTCTATGGTCAGAAACAACTAATCCAGGGAATAGCTTCAGTTTCCAATTAAGATTCAAAAGTCATATGGTAAGTCTTTAAGAGACTTCAGGAGGTATTATTTCTGGAGATGAGCCCCTACTCTTTGCTGGGTCCCTGGGACCAGGCGTAGTTCAAGTTTGGATGGCCCTCGACTCTTAGGATTATAGTCAGGCTCGTCCACAGGGTGGGTTGGAGCAAAACTCCCCTTCACTGCTCAGCATCTAGGAAAAGAAGATGTTCTTTTCCACCTCAGAGCCCTGGATTCTGTAATTCATTAAGTCACGGCACTGGCATTATATGGGGTGGTGTTGGTAAGATAAGGACCCCAGAAAGCCAGTGAACTCCTACAATTGGCAACCAGGTTGTCACCTGGGTCTTCTGCCATGTTTGCAGTTTCCTGTGTAAAACAGGAAGGGCAACGGGTCCGCTCCTCTTGGAAAGCCTTCCGCAGGGGCTGGCCCATAGAAATTTGCTGGGCCTGCTTTTCTGGGTTGTCCAAACCTCCCTGGAGTGAAGTCCAGTCAGGATGTGGTCTGAACTGAGAGGCAGTTACCAGTCCGCTTACACTACCACCGAATCTACTTGGTCAGAGACCAAGTCATAGCTGTTCCCCGAAGCTATGAGAGTAAACACTGCATCCTATTTTTAGTAGTTCACTGCTTGCAAAAATAGCTCGAAATCCAGACCTTTGAGTCTCGACAGCCTTCAGCTTCACAGGCCGTGCCGTGGTCGCAAGCACCTCAACAATGACAATACGGGTGGCCACTAACGTAGAGCGGCCGTGGGTGGGTAGTGTGTTAAGTGTTCCACATGCACTAGCTTGTCTCATCCTCGCACAAAGTAGTCATTGTTATTATCCCTGGTTTTCAGGTGAGAAAACCAAGATTCAGAAAAGTTAGGCCCCCCTGCCCTAAGTCACACAGCGTTTGAGATGCAGGGCCTCGTCCTGAACCCCTGTCAGTCCACCCGGATGCCACAATCTATGTTTTTGACCACTTCTTATTCCTGCCTTCCCACATTCCATAATGGCATCTGTGGTGGGATGTTTGTGATGTGGGATCCTGTCCAGGTTCTTCAAAGAGCTTTAGCTGATAACTGGATTCAAGTGAAATAATCAAGAAATTATGTCCATCTCTATGGGAGATATTAAAAACCATTTTTCTTATGGTTTTATTATTTTTTTAAAGCTCTTGGATTTACAAAGTTACCTTATTCTCATCATGTTCTCTTTTTACAGAGAAACCTAAGTATTTTTCCAACACACTGTTATTTGGGCTAATTACTTGACAGTTTAAAGGGCACCCAGAAGCTGTGGAGAACAGAGTCTTAAAATGGCCAATGATACCATCCGAGTATGAGCAGACTCCAAGGGCGGAACCCGAAGTGTGGCTGCCTGGTCCTTGTTGACTGCTTTAATAGAAAAATCAGATTCAGGACCTTGTGTTTACTGAGATGATTGGCACGCATTATCGGCGTAGCTGCACATGGAAAATTTCTGACTTACATCGATTGATTTTATATAAGCGGCATATGGAAAATAATGTGTTGGTTTGGTTACCAAATAAAAGTTCAGGAAACACCCACATGGAGAGAGTATACTTGTTTCTGATTTGACAGCTCTCAGAGGGAGAACGCTGTGGTGCTGGCCGTTTCCTGGTGAGTCCTCACTGGGGGGTTGCGTGTATAAAATCTCCACTAATTATGTGGCAAGGTCGGGTAGCGGTGGTGGGCTCACAGAACACCTGCTCCGGGAGTTGTAAGAGTCGAGCCTCTTTTGCTTGCAAGTAACAGAAACCTATTTCAAACTAGCTCAAGCAAAAATAAGTGAATAATAATCAAATTTGCATATACATGATGTATATACATTACACATATATATATATTACAAATATGCATACATATATCCATCCATACATGAGATAACATAAATAGGACAAGAGTTTTGCTCTGAGGATACAAGGTTATCTCATGGAATCCAAGGACCAAGTTTAGGGGGCTTTGGAAGAGACCAGAATGCCTTTGGTCCTGGGCAGCTGTCCTCTCAGGCATCCCCTCTCTGGGACCTACGGCTCCTTGTCCCTCCTTCCGCACCTTCTCTTTTCTCTTTCTCTGAGGTCAGCTCCGTCTGCTTCTCTGTGCACAACTGCCTCACAACTCACAATGTTCTCTGTCCTCAGCTTCAGTAACCAAAAGGCCCTGACTCCGTACTTCAAGTCCCAATTCTGTGTCGGAGACTGTAAAGGACCCAGCCCAGGTCAGGTCAGCAATCCCAGTTGTCAGCTCTGGCCTGGCAGGCGCAACAGTTGGGCTCAAACGTGGCCTTAGGGGGGCTCTGCCTGTGTGAGAGGGGCCAGTTTCTAAATACATTCTTTTCTTTCTATTCTTCTGAACACACAGATTCTCAAAAAGAAGTTGATTTTTTGTCACAGTGACTCCTCTAATAGTCAGGGAAAGTGTGAGGGGTGGATGCTATGCTTGCACAAATAGGCCCTAGATCAGTGAAATATGGGGAATGCCTATTTTAAAGAATTGATACCTCCAGTAATCTGCATTTTTATTCCTCAGACCAAGAAGAAATGATTCATTTTATCCTGATCCAGTATTTTTAGGTTTAAAAGAGTTTTATTGATCACCTATCAAAATTAACTGTAATAATTACAATAAGGAAGTCATTTTGTCCAACATATTATTTTATAGGTAGTTATGCCTATCAAATATACTTCAACTAAGTGGTTTTTTAATTTAATTTAATTTATTTATTTGTCAGAGAGAGAGCGCACACAAGCAGAGGGAGAGGCAGGCAGAGGCAGAAGCAGGCTCCTCACTGGGCAAGGAGGAGTCTGATGCGGGACTCGGTCCCAGGACCCTGGGATCATGACCTGATTGAAGGCAGACACTTAACCAACTGAGCCACCCAGGCACCCCTGATTGAGTGTTTTAAGGAAAACTTATTCTTGGGTATTTTAGAAGTTTATACTTACATTTGTAAAGTGGTTAGTCACCTATTAACATATCTATCAGCTGGGTAAGTTCAGAATATTTGCATTTTAAAAAAATGATTGGTCATATATATAGGGTAAAATGTTTAGGAAATGACCAGCCATACCCCCTTTCCTACCACTCCTGCCCCCCACCTAAGTGGCCTTGGTGATATTATATGTCAATACAACTTCTGAGTAGTTCATTTAAATTCTCTTACTTTTTATTTAAAATTACATTTATAATGTATTTCAAACACACAAAAAACAGAGAGAATAATATGATACCAATGCCTCCCCCACGTTTAACAAGGATGATTGTTGTCGTATTGTTTTTGATAGTCTCCTAAATGAGATAGTTGCCAAGTGTTAATGTAGTGTATAAATAATATATCAGATTAAAAATTATCCAAAGCTATACTATATATTCCTTATGAATACATATACCCATTAAGACATAAATATACAATGGGGAGGATTCTCAACTACTTATGAAGGGTCAATATGTATTGGAAATTGGATGGGTGAAGTCAGGGGCTTCAACCATATCTGTGATGCTTTATTTTAAAAAATCATCTAAAGCAAATATGGAAAATGCTTGTTGATTCTTGGAGGTTTTCAGGATAAGGCATATGGTGAGACGATTTGACTTTTTAAGTAGAAGCTGGTCCCTTAGAACTGTTTTTCCTTCCCCTCAAGTGCATTTGTAATTAATAAAGAGGCATTTCATGAAATGATCACGGGTAGATGTCCTTTGTAAGCATATCTACTGTATGACTGTCACTTGAGTCAGATAATGGAATAAAGGGAGATGTACTCCATATTGGGTACCTCTGGATTTCATTCTAATTGTCTGGTGCCCTTCTGAGGAGTGATAGAGGTGGAATTCATATCCACCATGGTCCTCATCATAGCTGGCATTTATTACAAGCTTTATAATGTATCTGTCATTTGCCAAACATTTCACATGAGATATTAGTTGGGATACAGTTATGTTCACCATAACAGAGACCCAAAGTAACAGTGGCTTAAACAAGATATAATTTTTTAAAAAGATTTTATTTATTTACTTGAGAGAAAGTGAGAGCAAGAGAGAGCACAGAGGAAGAGAGAGAAGCAGACTCCCCGCTGTGCAGGGAGCTCCACGCAGGGCTTGATCCCAGAACCCCAAGATCATGACCTGAGCTGAACTCAGGCGCTTAACCGAATGAGCCATCCAGGTGCCCCAAACAAGATATAACTTTGTCACTCACGTAACAGTCTGGACACAAGCAGTCCATGGTTCATATGATGACTCCATGAGGATCAAGGATCCAAGCTCCTTCTATCTTGCTGTTATGCTATTCCTACAATATTGCTCTTATACTCCTAGTCTCTGATGGTTCTTGGCTCTCACTAGTTGTTGCTCATTTTCCCTGGCCAGAATTGAACCACATGAGCACATCTGACTGCAAGGGAAGCTGGGAAATGTAGTCTTTATTCTGCACAGCCATGCAAGGCAGCTGTAAATATTGGGGTTTCTGTTCCTATAGAATAAGAGGGGATGCATATGGTGGGGGGGCCATAAGAAGTCTATGCCACAGTGGATAGTTTCTGTTTAACCTTACAGCAACATTAGGAGTCAAGCCCAAATTGGCCCATTTAACGCTTGAGAAGAAGAGAGATTGGATTACTTGCTGAAGGTCACGCTGCTAGTACATCGTGGAGCTGGGTGTGGCTGTATTTTTGTTTCTTTATACATTTGCATCTAGTTTGCCCAGAAGGTCTAATACTAGGAACTGAGCTGGCAATTCTCAGCTTCCTAGGGACTGCCACACCTCATCAGTGTTTGCTTGATTTCATCACACCATTTAAAATAATCATCCAGGAAGGAGTTGTGTGCCCTGTGCTTTGGAGTTGAAAGCAAGCACACATTTAATTTTTTCTAAGGTATTCTGTCACAGTTATTGAGCAATGGGTAGTACATTTGGGTGTTGTCCAATCAGAACTGGGAACACGGGGTGCCTGGGTGGCTCATTTGGTTTAGCGTCTGCCTTCAGCTCAAGTCAGAAGGCTCAGGTCATGATGCCAGGGTCCCGGGATAGGCCCTGTGTTGGGCTCCTTGCTCAGTGGGGAGTCTGCTTCTTCCTCTGCTCCTACCCCCGCTCGTGCTCTCTCTCTCTCAAATAATTAAATAAAATCTTAAAAAAAAAAAAAAAAAAAAAAAACTGGGAACGTATACCAGGAAATGTTATTCTTTAGCTTGATTCAGAGTATACCTGGCTTTGGGGTAGGCTAGAAAATGCACCTCTAATATTTTTTTAATAAGAAGGAAATACTTTAACAAAATATACATTTTAACATCTTTTTTCTGAGCCCAATGTTAAGATGATGGACTATCTCCTAAACATTAAATAAAAAGTAGCAAATTTTCAGGGCTCCTGGGTAGCTCAGTAGGTTTAAGTGGCTGACTATCAGTTTTGGCTCAGGTCACAATCTGCTTGAAGATTCTCTCCCTCTGCCCCTCCCCACACTTGTGCAGGGGCATGCTCTCTCTCTCAATAAATAAATCTTTAAAAAAAAAGTAGCAAATTTTCTAGAAGTGATTTTATTTTAAGGAGAAACAAGTAGCATTGAAACCAGATGTTGCTTCTTCACAACAGCATCCAACCACCAGCATCTTCCATGCGACAAAATTTGGCAGGTGACCCCTTTCTTTCACCCAGATCACAATTTCCTAGAGTTGGCATGTGCCAAAAACAAAATTTCAGGGGCGCCTGGGTGGCACAGTGGTTAAGCGTCTGCCTTCAGCTCAGGGCGTGATCCCAGCGTTATGGGATCGAGCCCCACATCAGGCTCCTCTGCTATGAGCCTGGTTCTTCCTCTCCCACTCCCCCTGCTTGTGTTCCCTCTCTCGCTGGCTGTCTCTATCTCTGTCAAATAAATAAATAAAATCTTTAAAAAAAAAACAAAATTTCAGAAGGGAAGCCTGGCTCCTGAAAGTTCACATCTGACATTATTTAAGCTCATGCTGGATCAGAAGGAAAGAGGCTAGACAAGGTGGTTGATCCCACCTGGATCCCACCTGTTGTAGAGCTCTGCCTCTGGAAATGTTGGAAGTCAAAGGTCTCTGTATGGTTCAGACCAGGGTCAGGCTTAGGGTAGGGCAAGTGTGATGTTCACTTCTGGAAGCAAAATTTAATAGAGGTGTCAAAAAACTTAGTACAAGATCAATAATATTTTAATGCAAGTTTTGAAAACAGAAATAAGTGCAAAACCAATTCACAATGGGCAAATATCAAATTTTTAAATAAAGACAGGCTGTTGTTTGTGTTGCTACACTGCATTGTTGTGTGATGGGAACAGCCATTTCCAATCAGCCCCACGTTCCTGGCCTCGAGCTCCTCAAATCCCGCCAGGCAGGTTTACGAGGGTTGACAATGTGTGAGAACAGATTGGGCAATGAATGTGGGGCTTTATATAGGGTCATGTTTTTTTGCTTATAGAGTTTTTATTAGTTTTTCTCCCTTGGTTCAAAATATTTTGGAGGATAATTTGACAAGTGTATATAGGAGCGTACATTTTCCCTTTGTCTCAGCTTCCAGCACGGCTCCATAGGGCACGGTCCAGGACTTCTGGGAACCCCGCTCCTCATGTGAAGTGAGCCATTGCTAGAGGAGCTCTGAACTCTTGCGAGATCTAATGGTTCCTTTTCTGCGATCATTTGGCTAAGCATATGACTGCTGTCCCTAGATGACCATGGCACAAATGCCTTTAGCCTTTTACATTTACACTGGATGGGAGTCTTGGCTTAGTTTGTCTCTGTCTGCATGAAGATCATCTAACCTACACTGGAAATCCCCTGATCCCCATTCCCCCAGTCCTTCCCTGCATAAATTTGGTTCCTCTTTTATCTCTCCCTTTTTTATCCCGATCCCCATATATCATTTTGCATGTGTGTGTCTATTTCACATCTGTCTCCCCCACTACAGTGCAGACCCTGTGAGGGCAGGGAGCATATCTGTCTGGGTCATTACTCTGTCCCCAGAACCTAGCATAGTGTCTACATATTGTAGGGATTCATACAGACTTTTCCACAGGTCAGTGGATTTATGAGTGGTTGATCTGCAGTATCCAATACTAGGTGAAGCCTCAGGTGCTTGATAAATGTTATTGGTAATGATGCTACAGGATATTTTAAAAAATCAAGAATGCCTTCAAATGTCAAAGAAATGAATTTCATCTTCTCTTCTTTTTTTTTAAAAAAAGATTTTATTTATTTGAGAGAGAGAGAGGGAGAATGATCAAGGGAGTGGCAGAGGGAGAAGTAGGGCTCCCTGCTTGGAGCCCTATGTGGGGTTCAATCCCAGGACCCTAGGATCATGACCTGAGCCGAAGGCAGGCACTTAACCCACTGAGACACCCAGGTGCTCCTCGTTTTCTCTTTTTGAGTTAGGTCTGGACTAAGCAGCGTTTCTCCTACCTGACAACTACTGTTACATGTCAAGCCGTGTTTTGCAGTATCTGGAAGGGCAGTATTGCAAAGGCAGCTTGACTTAGTGGAAAGAACATTGGATTGGGAAATCAGGAAGCCTGGGCATGAAGTGTAACTCTAAAAGAGAATGGGGTGCTTTCAGTAGAATGGGCTGGGTTTCCTCCCAAACAGCAAGTGGGCCTCATTCTTCCCTTGTAGGTCTTTGACCATGGGTATGTTCCTGAAGCTGAGTTCCCTGTTATCTTTAGGTCTGCCCTGCCCACTGGTTAGATCTGACCATGAACCCCAATAGCAGAGGCCTCTTCACACCAGAGTCCACCCCCATCCACTCTGCCACTGTGCAGCCAGTGAAGTCTCCCTGTCCTGAGTGCCTTCTCTTTGAAACTTCTAGCTAATATATGAGGAATCTGGAAGCTACCTCCTTGAGGAGGCCAGTGGTTCAAAATGTTTAGCTAACTCACGTCATGCTTTTGTAGTAGGCACCAGACCAGGCAAGGAGTCTTCTAGGACTGTCTTCTCAGGTTGGAAGAGGCAGGATCGTGAGAGAAGGAGCCCTGGCTTTGGAGTCAGGCAGACTGGGCTCTAGTCCCAGAATGACATTCACTAGCCAGGTAGTTTCCGTTTGAAACTGAGAATGTGGAACGAGAATAACAGTAATACTCTATCAGTCAGAACTCTTGGTTCCACACGACAAACACCTAACTCAAATGAACTTAAATGGTTGTAAATAACTTAAATGGCATAAATGAGAATTGACCAGCAGGGCTTATCTGGTTTATTTCCTGTAAGCCCCAAAGGGTGGGGTAGAGCTGGATTTCAGTGACAAATAGAACCAGCCTCTGCAACATTGTTAGGGCCCTTCTTTCTTTCTCTGTTCTCTTCTTGGCCCTGTGTGGAAAGACTGTGGTTCCTAAGGAGTGGCGGTTCTTCCAGTGGTGGGGGACGGCATCGCCTATTTCACAGCCTCTCCACCAGAGGGAGATTGTTTCTCTTCCCTGTGATCTCATTTGAAAAATCCTGGGAAGGATCTAATTGGCTTAAGTTGGATCACACGCTGACCATTGGACCAATCAGCTTTGGCTAGGGTGGGTGTTTTATTGTGATTGACAGCCTTCAGTAGAAGCACATGTTGGTGGGGCGCCTGTGTGGCTCAGTTGGTTAAGTGTTCCACTCTTGATCTCAGCTCACGTCTTGATTCCAGGGTCATGAGTTCAAACCCTGAGTTGGGCTCCGTGCTGGGTGTGGAGTAGTCTTCAAAGAAGGGAGATGGCTTTTCCCAGGAAATGCAGACATACCAGGCAGACTAAATCATAGATGTCTACCACACGTATTTCTGGGTTGTTGGTAAGGATTAGAGATAATGGCTATGAACCATGAGCTGGGAAACGCTGCGGCTGATGATGGGAAGAAGGAGTATCTCAGTGTCCCTGGGTACTCAGGCTCCACATATGGGGCCATTATATTTCAGAGAAAGAATTACACTCTCTTTGTTATTCTTTTGACTTTGGGACAATCATCATAATAGACTCTTATGAAGCCCCTTGGTCACTGATGAAGACCTAAAAAGATTATGTTTGCTCAAGCACATACAGTTAGTGGTACAGTGAGGACTAGACCCAACCCTCAAGGCTCCCAATCAGTACTCTGCTTTTTGAACACCATGTGGTGATTAAGAGTGCTGGCACTGAAGCCGGCCCGCCTGGCTTTAAAGCTCAGCCCCTCTTACTGTGTGGCATTGGGTAAGCTCCTTAACCTCTCTGAGCCTCAGAGATTCCCTCTGCAGCATTGTTATGGGGGTTAAGTGAATTAATACGGGTATATCGGCTGTGGGGATGATTCCGTTCTCAGAAACTGTCGCCTGAGCCTCCTTCCCTAGAGCTGGTTACCTCCTCCAAGTGTGTCTGGGGACATGCCAGGCATCGCGGTGGAGCTGCGCGTTGGTTCCACTGGGCATTGGGGTTGGCGTGGGAACAGCCATTCAAATCAATCACCTCGGGCTCTGAGTGACAATGAAGGTATCGCCACTCTCCCCATCCCAGAGGGAGCGTATTAGTAAGCGGTTTTGAAGAGAAACATTTTCCCCACAGAACAGTTTATTCCTGAGCCACTGCAGGGCTGTCACTGATCTCACAGAGGACGCTTAGGAAAAACCCGAACTCCTTATGTCCCTTTCTCCTTTGAAAGAGAGCTGTGGCAGTGCCTGTGATTCCAGAACAGCCCAGACTTTGGAGTCAGACAGGAATCAGCCAGGGTGCGAGTCCCGCTGCTGCCGCTGCTTAGCTATGTGCCTTATGCAAGGTGCTGGGCCCTCCTGCGTGTCTAAATTGAGTGCAGTATCAGTATCCACCTTGTAGAGCTGTTGAGAGGAGTCCCTGGACGGCAGGCAACGTGTTTGATGCAGGCTGTCCTTGGTAGATGATGGCTGTCGTCAAAATTAAGTGTCACGTGACATGTATGTGTTTGAGAACACACAAAGTCATTGAGTGAATAGAAAGCCTTATTTTTATAAAATAAACACATCTGCATGTATATTTTTCTCATCATTCTGCTACCTCTTAGATTTGCGGAAGGCTCAATCGTATAGAACACTGGGTAAGAGATTTTCACCTGATTTTTAAAACAATAACAAGAAACTATACTCTCACAAATGGGAGAAGTGTCTTCTTCAGTTATGTGAAAGGCTGCCGGATTAATTCTGACAACAGAGACAAAGAGAAACCCTCCCAGAGCAGTGAATGATTCCCACCCCCGGAGGATAAGGATTCCCACAGTCATCTACCACAATCATGCTGCGTGCTTCTATCAATCACCAAGTTGGAGGTGGGCTGGCTCTGGGCAAGGTAGTTTCTCAAAAACAGAATTTGAGGCATTCTCTCAACTTGCTTTTGTACCCTTCACATCCCCCACCAGCCCCACGCCATCCTGCCGGGGTCCCACTGCACATGGAGCCACTTGCTGAAGACTCAGGTCCTATAGTTTCAAGTAATCCCGGTTTGCAAAATCCTCTCGAACATTTCATAAAGTTCCTTTATACTCCAGAGAAAATGACTCCCTGGCATGGACAGTGGTTCCTAATGTAATGCATACTATCTTGATGAGATATACTTGTACTGGTCAGGATGGGAGAGATTAAGTTGTAGCAAACCAAGCCCGGCCATCTCGTTGCGGCACAGAAGGGTTACTTTTTGGACCGACGGCAGATCTGATGCTTCTGTCTGAGTGGGAGCTCAGGGACAGACTCTGCCTTCCTCTAGTGAGCCCCGCACGGCACAGGGCTCCCAGGGCACCAGGACAGAGGGAGAAAGCTCGGGGAGTGCGCGCTCCCTCGTGCACATTGTGCATCACGTGCATTGGTGAGTCAGTGCAGAGGTCGGTCTCACGGATCCACCTCATTTTAAGGAAACTGGGAAGCAGAGTTCTCGCAAGTACCCAGAGAAGAGAGAGAAGGTGATATGAATGGACAGAAGTCTCTGCTGCAGTTTTCCCCTTTTCAAATGCAGGGATCCCCGCTGTTGGATCAGGGCTCCTTGTGAGAAAAAGCTGAAAGAGGCTTGAAAGTCAGAGCAGAAGGAAAATGGAGAGCCAGTAGTGAAAGGGGGAAGTATTTTCTTGAGAATGCTGAGGACCTCCCTGTCCTTGGTTCAAGATTCTTAATGTAACGAGGAAATTTAGAGAAACAGAACAGCTTGAGACCAGCGGAAGCATCGCACTGAAATGCACCACCTCCCCAAATTCAGCCACCTGTTCACCGCTTTTACATTGTCTTCCCTCATCTGGGTACCCCGTTGCCATGAACCACCTTCATAATCCTCTCAGCATGGTTATTATTGACTTAAGTTCTGTCTTTCAATAATGCACTTTTCCGCAGTAAAAAATCCAGTATCATTTTCCACTGATAGAAGGTATCCAGGAGAACAAATACAACGTCAAGGAAATAGAGGGTTCTGCACCTCAGCTTTGCTCTTTTTGCTACAAAGAGCCTAGGAAAGGTGAAAAGGACTAGCCAGCCCTGCACCTGAACTCCTTTCCTGGAAGCAGACAGATGGAAAGAGAATGATAAAGGGAGAGGTTGATAGCTCAGGGGGTGGACTTTGTGTTCCGATGCCTGGGTTCTAATTCTGGGGCCACATCCCTCATCAGCTGTAGATCTGAGGATAATAATATTACCTACTTTATATACATGGAGCTCCTATAATGGTGTCTGGCACATAGTAAGGGCTACATAAGAAGCATTAGCAATTTTTAGTAGGATTTCTTACAATGTGATGTCTTATTTAACGCCATCTCCTCTGCCTCCCAAAATGACCTCCTATACCATGTTAAATTATCTCTCAGAGCCTGGTGAGATGCTTCCTACTTTTGGAGAAACAGATGGCTAATGGAACCAGCACAGGCTCTGCAAGGAACAACCCCGAACCACAAACCTTTGGCTTCATTGGCGATACTATCAGCAGGTTGCTCACTTCTTTACATCTCGGTTTCCTAGGTGAGGGCAAAAATACCTGCCTCCTAGAAGTTGTTGTAACAGGTAAAATAGAATCTCTCCACACTTTAGAACTAAAACAGATGTTCAATAAATGCTGGTTTACCTTAAACCAGTAATTCCTAACTGTCCCTGAGGATTTGTGGAGCTCTCTGGTGGAATCTTCAAATGTGTTGCCCACTGTATTATAGTAATTTGAAAATATGCATACGTATGTTGAAGCAGTGGTTCTCAGACTCAAGCGTACCAAAGAATCACAGGGAGTGAGAGTAAGGGACTCCTCTCAGATTGTGCTGACAGTCCCTCATCCTGGCGTGCTCCTCACTCCTGGGCAAACCTGCAGGGTTAGGCGCTCTGCCTGGAGAACACAGATTGCTGGGCTCCCACCTCCAGAGATCCTGCGGGAGGGGGGCCGGGGAGGTGGAGCCTGAAGATCTGCATGTCTAACAAAGCTCCCAGGCGCTGCCTTCCGTCTGAGGACTGCGCTTACAGAAACTCTGTCTCGGCGCACTTTGTCCCACTAATGCCTATGGTTGGTGTTCCGTTTCTAAAGGCTGATAATTGCTCAACTTTTAGAGCTTCACGGATGTCCTCACAGTCCTCTGAGGTTGGTGTTATTTCCCCTTCAATAGGCAAGAAACCTAAGGCTTAGCAATGGTTTAGTGATTTGCTTGACGTCCTATACCTAGGAAGTGACTCAAACCCAGATCTGACACAGAAACAGGTTTTCTCAATCCTGCCACCTTAAACCACAGACTTCGGTGCTCAGCTCCCTTCTTTTGGAATGAATTCTCTCT
Organism: Ailuropoda melanoleuca; assembly: GCF_002007445.2. NCBI lineage: Eukaryota > Metazoa > Chordata > Mammalia > Carnivora > Ursidae > Ailuropoda > Ailuropoda melanoleuca. The sequence continues at coordinate 64,197,473 of NC_048232.1, forward strand.
AGGAGAGTGCCCTGGTGCCCCAGGGAAGTCTGGCCCATCATTACCGTAGTTCTGCAGTGGACGAAGCAGAGACTCAGGTGAGAACCTGCGCTCTGCATATTTTGGGCACATGCGCACACATATATAATCATATATTATTATATATATGATATATATATGATATGTATATTCTTTCTAATTAAGAAACAAATCATCAGGATGTGATTTTGCTTTGCAGAGTACATTATTTCAACAAACGTCCCACCATCAGATAATAGAAACCAGAGCTATGTTACTACTTACCAAAAATATATTTGAAAAAATCTTTTCATTGTGATGTATTATTGGCTGCCTCGAGAGTCATAGTTGATCGAGTCTATGTTTCAGCACAGTTTTCTTGATTTCTCCAGTCCCCCAAATGCAGCATGGCTAAGTGAATGTGTGAATGAACCAGATCTAATATTGTGTTGGCTCTTGTTACAATGAGCGCTCTTATGTATAAATCTGGAAAAACGTGCTTTGGTGTTCAGTTTATACTGACTGCATTCCTTATTTGGTTCCCACAAAGAAGCTTCATTGAGGTTGCTTCTCTGTGTTCTTACAAGGCCTCTCTCTGCTCAGAAAACTTGCTAGTTTGATCTCTGCCCCATCGCTGGGCTGTTGCCTTGACTCAGTACCCAGTCAGGTCTGTCATTTCCAGCTTCGTAGGTCTCCAGGAAATGATGTTTTTTGATCTCAAGAGATGCTAGAAGGACCCTGGGAACAAAATCTACCTGATGGGTTGTCATGGAGCCAAACAAGAGGATGCATGTAAAAGGCGGAACGTGGTGGTGGGTGTGGGCGCGCTCAACCGCGAGCTGTCCAGTTCACATTCAGAGAAGCTCCGTGCCTCTTTCCCTCCGCCCTCCCTCCCAACCCCGGGGGCTGTAGGTGTGCTTCCCCTAATCTAGATTGCACTTTTTCAGGGTACCGCGTTCCTCTCCTTTGTAGCACCAGTGACAGCACCATTATACTTTCTTTCTGTGATGACTTTGTGGTGGGCTGCCTCTGTACTGAAGGGCAGACCACATGTGCTTTGGCTCCAGGGGTCTAGCAGATGTGCCTTCGGTGTGAAAGTCTGTCAGTGTCTCCGCTGCTAGAAGTGTCGCGCTCGGCTGCCAGCCCCAGTGGCCCGGCCCCAAGAGCACGGCCCCCTCCGATGACTGATCTACATGGGGGTTTGCAGGCTTGGCCTTCTCACTCATCTGGGGCCAGCTCTGGAAGGTCATCCCATCTCTAGAAGCCCTTGTAGGGCTGGCCCAAGCTTCTCTGCAGACAGTTTCATATTTTGTCTGCATCCTCGGCTCACTCCCACATCCTTCCCTGGATGTTAATCCTAAGCGTGCTGCCTCATGCCCTTTATGCCTTCGAATCTCTATCTCAGAGTCAGCTTCCTGGGGAGCGCACCTTGCACGGCTGTCCCCCGTGTAAAGGTAAGAATTACATTGTTGTTGCCAATTCTGTGTGTTCGCAGAGCCTATTGTAGTCCCTGGTGCCAGTAGGATCTCAGTAAAGGTTTGTGGAAGGAAGGAAGGAAGGAAGGAAGGAAGGAAGGAAGGAAGGAAGGAAGGAAGGAAGGAAGGAAGGAAGGAAGGAAGGAAAATAGCATCATTGTTAACTCCTGTTTTATACTCATCCCCCTCTCCTCTCCTCGAAGGGAATATGACTTTCACAGAGGGATTTCTTGAGTCTCTGTCCAGGGATCTATTTGCTTCCCCCTTCTTCCCCCTCCTACACCTCCCCTTTCTAAAATCCCTGCCCGTGCTGCTCTTGGTTGTCCTGAGGAGGGGGAAAGCCTTGGGAAAGCAGCTGAGAGATGGGATGGGAAACAGCTAAATTCATTCAGAGGCCAATTTAGTAACTGCAGCTTTTCTTTCTATCGGGAGCCAGCGTGGAGCCCTGTGAAAAAGGCTAATGCCAAGGAACAGAGGAAATCAATATCTGAAGGCCCTGCTAATTGCATGGCTGTCAGAAGGTATTTTCTCATTTTGAATGAGCAGAAAGGGCCTTTTAAAACAACAAAGCTCTTGTATAAGTAGAAAAAAAAAATGAGAACTCCCATTTGAGTCCACGTGAAAAATGGCTTCTTTGTTACCAACTAACTTCTCGTCCTCTTGGAAAGCCTAGGCAGCAATGCTTTATCTTCTGCCACCCGCTTTTTAGTTTAGTTTTGTTTTTGGCTTTTTCCACCCCTCCTGGAGAGAGCACCGGATTCCAGTTAGAAGACTGGGTTTGGGACCTTGCTCTGCTGCTTTGGTCACTGCGTCATGGCTCTGGCCTTCGTCCCTTGTCTGGAAGGTGTTTGCTCGCCAGCTCACACAACTGGGGAGAGAAGCTCACGTGAGACAATGGATACGAACAAGACTGAAAACGCGATGGACGCTAAGGAGCGATTGTCATTGTCATTTGATCTTCAGTGAACCAGAGCTCGAAAGTCAAAGCTAGTACTCCCCCCAAACGAAGGCATTTGGAAGCCAAACATGAAAGTTTTTAAGAAAAATTATTCTTCCTTTTGCATGATGTGTAGCAAAGGTCCCCATGGTTAACTCACGTGATTATGAATTGATTGTCCTTAGAGTGCACTGAGAGTGTCAAACTTCTGTGTAAACCAGGCACTTTCCGTGTATTTGTGATTTCATGGCAGAATCAGGAAGCCACCTGTTCTCTAGGCCAAGGTTTTGGGGTGGTCAGGTACACGTTATTTTCACAGATCAATTAGTACTTTTCCTTGGTTCTCTCCTGTCCAAGGCAGCCCTGGTGTTCGGGCACATGTCTGCTTTTCCTCCAGATTCATGAGGCTCTGAGGATTCCTGCCATTAAGAATTATCTCCTCCCCTCAAGCCTAGCCATGCAGGGATCCATGATTCCCTTTGCGTAGAGTGATTTTCTGTAGAGAATTGGACTTTCTCCGTTCTACAGAGGCAGACCAATGAGGTTCTTTGAGCAGCCAACAGAGGGTCCCAGGTCTGCCCCTTAACTGCCGAAGGATTATAAAATCCTTGTACCATCCGGGGTCTGCAGAGATCTTGAGCTGTTTTACAGTCAGATGTGAGATCTGGGGAGTGGAGTGTGGTCCAATTTTCAGCAGAGATTTAGGGATCATCTATAACCATTTTGGGGACAGGAATGGGCTTTTTAAGTCTTTGTTTCAGATGCTGGCATTTTTTGAAGGGCTTTATATTCCATGTGGAAAACGGTGAAATGAGAATAAACATACACAGCACAAAAATGACAGAAGCAAGAGGACAGATACTGCACATGAAGTCCCGTTACCGTGGAAATGGCTCGATTATGGACTTCTTGAAGACAGCAACCTGGTCTTAGGTCTCTCGGATCCACATAATACTATACCTGTGTATATATGACGTGTTGTTCTCCTGCTGATCCTTCGGCAGCTCGCGGTGCCTCCGCAGTAACATTCAGTCTTCTTGGTCTGGTCCTTCAGTTGCCTCACCATCAGGCCTGGCCTCCCCTCTTGCCATTGCCCCAATTGAGCTCCATGTGGCAGCCACTCAGAACACGTCTCTGACTATGCCCTCATCTCTTCATGCCCTAAACCCTGTCTCCCACTGGTTAGGTGCCCCTTATCTGAGCTCCTTATCATCCTGCGGTAGCCCTTGACATTCTAAATTGTTGATCAGTGCTTCCTGTGTCTGTGCCTACCTCAAGACTGTTGTCTTAGAGAACAGGGGCTGTACCTTGTTCACTGTTCATTCCCAGAGCCTTGTACGGTGCTGGGGATCTAGGATGTGTATAATGATTGTTGGTCGATTTAATCATGTAATCATTTAATGACTGGCTAGTTGGGATTCCATCTGTCCCTCTCCAGGGAGGCACTAGCCTCTCTGGCTTGCTCTGTAAGGGTCCCTGGGCAGGGTTCCTGCAGAGTGGGTGGGGGAAGGCATGCATCTCTAGTGGGAGTTGCCCTTCTCAACAGGCCTATCATATACACAGTGTGTCTCTATTGTTCCCCCTTTTAACTGGATTAAGGAGTTACCTCCAAGAGGTGAAGACACTACATAGCATTCTTAGGAGGAATTAGGTAGAATTATAGAATGTTGCAGTAGAAGGGTCCTTACAGGTTATAGGGTCCATCCCTCTCATCTTGCAGGTGAGAAACCAGGCTCAGTGGTAGAAAGATTTGTTAAGCTTTCATGATCAATTAGTAGCTGAAGACATCTGTTGCTTTCACCTACCTCAGTCCCTTTGGAGAACCAGCGCTTCCCATTCTCAGTCCTAGCATTTTGTGTGGTGCTGACTTCACTCCCAAATCCAGGATGAGCATATGAACTAGGGCAATCAGAGCATCAAGACATGTGTTCCCAGGAGGCCAATCAAAGCTGATGAGACTTGATTTCAGAATATTGGAAAAGAGAAGTTCATATGATCTATTGGGGTTGCTAAGAAGATAGGACCATTGGCAGCCATTTTGTCACAATAAGTGGAGAGCCAAGGAAAGCAGTGCCAAGAGATGGAGTGAGTCGGTCCTAATGGCATCATTGGAGACCCTCATACAGCTGTGTCTGATCCCTGATCCCTGTAGGAACTCATTAATTACAGTATGTGTCTGGTTTTTTAGTTTGTTTTTTTGCCTAAGTTGAATTCTGTCACTTTCAACCAGTTACTCTAACTAATGTTAGAACCAGAACCAGGCCTCTTTACTCCCAAATGCAGTGCTCTTTCCACTGAACCACACAAGGCATTCCTCTGATTAACCCAATGCCACCCATCATCACATAACAGAAGGCAGAACTGTGAGAGAATGGAAAACAACGGGGCTACGTTTTGATGGGTAGGGGATGTGCTTCCAGTGAGGGACTCTGGGGACTAGTGGGAGGTCACTGTGGTAACAGGAGGAGTTAGAACTACTAGACTGAATAAAAGGAGAGTACCTTGAAACCAAATTTTGCCTGCTTCCCTGTTTCGACACTGGGCTGAGGGGTGGGTGGAGGTGGGGGCGTGTATGTGACTAGATGCAGATTCAGCCTGGCTTTTCTTCTAGATTAATGAAAACGTCTTTTGGTCTGGACCTGGGGAAGTTGCTGGGGGTACAGACTGGAAAGGCAAGGACAAAAGTCAAGACGTCACCATTTTACTCTTAACATGTCATGACTCCCCTAAGATGTGGGAAAAGACTGGGCCACAGAACAGCCATGGCCACAACTAATGAGAATTCTCCACACCCAGTACCACTGACATGACTGTGCTGGGCCTCGGCTGTTGCTGGGGACCCAGGCAAACAGCAACACCATTGTGATAAGCTAGTGAGATTGCTTCGCACCGTGAGGGTAATTTGGTTTCTAGTCTCTGATGTCAGATCCTCATCACAAGGCCCAGGAAGCATGAGCTGAAACTGAGGGTCTGTCCCCGGTGGGAACCCCCCATACTGCCCACACAGCGGGATGGGATTTTTACAGGTCAGCTTCATCCTGCTAATGCAGCTCTCTGCTCTGCATTCATATAAAATCTAAAAAACAGCAAAAGTTGGGGCGCCTGGGTGGCGCAGTCGTTAAGTGTCTGCCTTCAGCTCAGGGCATGATCCGGGCGTTCTGGGATCGAGTCCCACATCAGACTCTTCCGCTGGGAGCCTGCTTCTTCCTCTCCCACTCCCCCTGCTTGTGTTCCCTCTCTCGCTGGCTAGCTCTCTCTGTCAAATTAATAAATAAAATCTTAAAAAAAAACAAAAAAAACCCCAGCAAAAGTAAATTATGGTGTGAGAGAGCGGGATGATGGCTACCTTTGGCGGGTGGGCTGGGAGGGGCTTGGAGAGGGTGCGAGAGAGGTTCCTGGAGTGTTGTGTTCTTAAACTGTGTGCTGCTTACATGGAGATGTTCAGTTTGTGAACATTTATTGAGCTGTATACTTATGGGTGGTGTACTTTTCTCTGTGTGTGTGTGCTGTATTTCAGTGAAAACATTATGCTGGCGAAATGCTGGTCATTGTAGGCAGCTGTTTGGCACTGTGGAGGTCTCAGCAATGAAAGGACATTAGCCACTGGAGTTATGTGGTGATACTATTCTCTTCTAAGGTGGGGATACACGTGGTCCAGAATAGGTTCAGATTAATTTTAAAGTATATATCAAAAATGAAAATGCAAATTTAAAAAAATATCACAGAGTGCTCACCAACCTCCAGGAGTCTAGGAGGGAAAAACCGAAGTATTACAGTATTTCAGAATCATAAATGGATCTCAAAACCATTCACGTCTCTCCACTTGGACAGGCACCACTCTTGTTCAAGGCACCAGAAACTCTAGGCTGGACTGAGGCAATAACCTCCCAGTCTAGCTGGTGTAGAGTCCATAGTCTGCACAGGAGAAGACCACAGCCATGAAAAGCAACTCAAATAATTCCCCTATGTGAACACCCTCCAAGAATTCCTGATAGTCTTTTTTTTTTTTTTTTAAGATTTTATTTAGTTATTTGAGAGAGAGAGAGAATGGGGGGGGGGGGGGGGAGAGGGAGAAGCAGACTCCCTGCTGAGCAGGGAGGCTGATGCAGGGCTGGATCTCAGGACCCTGGGATCATGACCTGAGCCGAAGGCAGACACTTAACTGACTGAGCCACCCAGGTGCCCCAAGAATTCCTACTAGTCTTAAAACCCAAATCCCTGCACGCCCAACACTGACTAGTCCCTTCTGCTTCTCTGACCATCCTCCCAACACTCTCTCTCACCTCACCAATTTCTAGCCTTCCTGGTCTTTTTTCATTCTTCCAGCACTCCATGCTTGTCCTTGCCCTAAAGCTTTTATATCTGCACATCTGCCTGAAGAGGGGTCTCCCAGATCTTGGGATTGCTGGCTTCCCCTAAGCATTTACATCTCAGCTCAGATGTCACCCCCTCAGGTAGCCTCTCTCGGCCATTGTGCAATCACATTACCTTTATTTTCTTCATGGTACCCATGGCTATCTTGTATATGTCGTTGTTTACCAGAATGTACAGCCCAGGAGGGCAAGGATTTATCTGCCTTCTTCCTCATTTATACCAGTCAGTGTCCCAGCGAGCAATGAATGGCATATCAAAAGAGTATAACCAAAATAACAAAGGGACCACATACAAAATGTGGGCAGGGCTGAGGGAACCAACGAGGCATGGTGAGTCTCCCAGAGAAAGCCATCCCTGCCCCTAGGTTTGAAGGGGCAAGACGAGGGGGCTCTCCTTTCCCTACTTTCTTTATCTGTAAAGTGGAAATTATAACTATATCTTCCCATGAGGTGGTTGTAAGACTTGGTTACACATGAGGACTAGATTGGTAAAGCAAGCAGAATAATGCCTGGGACATATTAAGTGCTATGTGAGTATTTGCTATTATTATTACTGATCTTATTTTAAACTCATTTAATTTAGTTCCTACAACTCTCTGAGGTAGATCAGGGGTTGCAAATTGTCCGCCTATGGGCTGAACTTGGATTCCAAATGTGTTGTGTTTGGCTTGCGCGTATTTCTTTAGTTTGAGCCAACGTTTAAAAATCTGGAGTTTTATATAAAATCTGGATTCCTGGCTCTTCTTGAAAACTCATCTGGCAGCAACCAGCGGGAGCTGCGTGCTGCCCACGTCTTCAGAGCAGGAAAGCTCTTCATAGCGTGCCGCAGTGCAGCGGGATGAAACGGATACCCAACTAATAGTCGCTTCTGGGAAGGATTTATAATTTCAATGAAGTCCGAGGTAGAGTAGTTCTGAGGTTAATACCATGGCACAAAAATGTTGTCAGGACTGCCGCTCCACCCACACTGATGTTTCCCCACCTTTCCTCTCTGATATCTTCAAGCATGTCAGCTCCGATATTCCTCCTCATCTCTACCAATGTTCCCAAGGCTCATATGTCACATGGAAATACACACATGTCCAGAAGAGGAGAGCACACTCTTCCATTGGTTTCTTTTTCTTATAAAGGAAAATCTTGGGGCACCTGGATGGCTCAGTCGGTTAAGCGTCTACCTTCGGCTCGGTTCATGATCCCAGAGTCCTGGGATCCAGCCCTGCATTGGGCTCCCTGCTCGGTGGGGAGCCTGCTTCTCCCCCTCCTTCTCCCCCTGTTTGTGCTCTCGTTCTCTGTCAAATAAATAAATAAAATCTTTTAAAAAAGAAAAAAAAGGGAAAATCTTTAAAAAACAACAACCCAACTCACACCCTCCCCTCCCCC
>NC_048232.1:64205905-64442295 GCF_002007445.2 Ailuropoda melanoleuca
AAGTGGCCAAGACTGGATCATATTACCAATACCCTTGTGGCAAGGGAGCTGGGAAGCATGTCTCACACTTCCTCTGTTCTAAATGGGAGGGCAGGATCTGCCGACAGGAAGGAAGAGGCAAGGTCGGTGAGTAGGCTACCGAGAATGCCAGGTACAGCTCACCTAGTTATGCTCAAGTGCATACAGCCAGCGCCCACTACTTCCTTAGCTACCAGTGGGCAACTGAATTTGTGATTCTTAAGGGGGACTGTTTTCCCTGTTTTACAGATAAACTGAAGTTCATAGAGCATACATAATCCGCCCAAAGTGATACAACTAATACACACTTAGAAGACTGCTTGCCGCTTAATAGGCATTCAACAAATGATGGCTACCAATTTTCTGTCTTGTGGGTGGTTTGAGGCATGATTAATTTAGGCAAGGTGGTTGTTGTTGTTGTTGTTTTAAATCGCTTTGAGTTCTTTAGAATGGAGCCCTACGGAGGTTGAAAGTGGTGTGATGACTTTGCTGTTTAGGGTTTGATTCAATTAAGATATTTACTCCTGGCTGGATAATCAACAGCACCAAGCCATATTTATTGTGTCTCCAGGCGCACACACATGTAAGATGCCATTTAAGATCCTGCACATGGACGTGGGCATAATCTTCCAGGTAGTCATCCCCCAAACAACTCTGGGGGACGTTGTTCTCTAAGAGAGTACCAGAGCAGGGCATGAACAGTGGCAGGCATCAGAGATTGTTAGAATTTCTTAACAGCGCTCGCATGCCATTTCATAAACAAAGGGGGAAAAACTGTAGTAAGTAATAGCTTTGTAGGTCAGGCTGTTTCTGATTCCATGCTAAAGACAGAACCCCAAAACCAGACCCAGCAAGAGCTTTCTTGGTGGAAAGAATCTTCTTGGGTTAGCAATGACAGGGACAGATGCTTCTTACTGTTCTTTTCCAACTGTATCTTATAAGCTACCTTTAGAGCAAGCAGGTTAGAGCCCAGCCCTTGGCTAATCTCCTGAGATCATCCTTTTAAAATTCTCAGCAGCAAGCAAAGATCCCACTTTTCCCCACCTCTGAGGTTGCTCTCAGCTCCCTCCACTGTGGGCATTTGCTCTTACTGGTTATTTCCCATGCTGAATCACTCACTGGCTCTCTGGCCATCCCCTGGGGGAGCCAAATAGTTTAAAACATCCTCAGTGACTCATGTATCCTTACTAGTTCTTTTATTTATTTATTTTGTGCATGTGTGTGTGGATGTGTCACACACACATGCAGAATAAGACTCTGAAAAAGAGTTTCTATTTACTCGGCAATAGAATACCACATCTCTGCTTTCTCCGTGCGTGTCTTCACTTGCAGCTTTCTAGTTCACATAATTGGAATAAAAATTGGATTATTTAATCTTCAACCAAGTCCCAGGTTTAGCCAGGAGTATTGAATTCAGGATTCAGCTTCACAAAACTTAAGAATCCCTTGATGAGAAAGAAGGGCATGTCCGTATTCTCTCGCTCATTGGATCAGTTGTTTTGCTCCCTTCGGCTCTGCTGGCATCAGAACCCCGTGTCTGAAATCACTCGGTAATGAGACTAACAGAGCCAGTGATGCAATCCTATTTTAGTATTTTAAAAAGCCCTGAAAATAGGGGATGCCCAGCAACTAAGAGAGGAAGGCCTGATAAAGGCGATAAGAGACGTGAGAGGCACCGATGGTGGACACTACAGCAAAAACAGGCCGGCTGTTAAACTCTTCTGCCAGACTTGGCTCTTTACGGCTTGAGATCATTGCTTAAGTCTTCCTAGGGAGTATTTAAAGTAAAACGAGCCTCTTTTTGTTTATGGCCTGGCTGCCATTTTGTCTTAACAATGCATTCCTCGCAGGCTTCTTAAGGTAATGTTGGGCTCTGCCGAATGCAGACATACCTTTGCAGACTAAGTCCTAACTCCTTAACGTAGTGTACCTGTCCAGCCTTATCTTGCGGACTTTCCTCCACCCCCACTGAAACCTTCCAGCGCACTCTGCAATCCAGGAATACCTAACTAATCACACAGTTACCAAGCAGGCCCGATGCTTTCCACATCAGAGCTTCTGAGCATGCGATTCCCTTCCTAGAATGCCCTTCACCACCTCCTCTACTTGGAGAACACCTGTTTATCCTTCAACATCCAACTCAAGCATTTTTTTAAACCTTCTCTGGCCTTCCCACCTCTCCAAATTGCCCCAAAGCTTTGATCCACTACTGCACTCTTGTATGCACCTCTGGTCCGGCACTCAGTCACCTTGATGTCAGTCTCCCTTGTATCCGGAGGCAAAACTTATCTATACTTTGCCTCTATAGGTTTGGCTCCTCTGGGCATTTCGTGTAAATGGAATCATACAGTATCTGATTCTGCAGCCCTTAGTGTCTGGCTTCTTAGAATATTTTCAAGATTTATCCACATTGTAGGATATAGCAGTACTTCATTCCTTTTTATGGCTGAATCATATTCCATTGCATGAATAGACCACATTTTGTTTATCTGTTCACCAGTTGACAGATATTAGGGTTGTTTCCACTTTATGGCTATTACGAATAATATTGCTGCAGACATTGGTGTGTACCTTTTCGTGTGGACAGATACATTTCGTTTCTCTTGATTATATACCTAGGTGTAGAATTCCTGGGTCATATGGTAACTCTGTGTTTAATCTTTTTTTTTTTTTTAAAGATTTTATTTATTTATTTGACAGAGAGACAGCCAGTTCGAGAGAGGGAACACAGCAGAGGGAGTGTGAGAAGAAGAAGCAGGCTCCTAGTGGAGGAGCCTGATGTGGGGCTCGATCTCAGAATGCCGGGATCACGCCCTGAGCCAAAGGCAGACACTTAACAACTGCGCCACCCAGGCGCCCCTGTGTTTAATCTTTTTAGGAACTTCTAGAATTTTTTTCCAAAGGGGTTGCACCGGTTTACATTCCCACCAGCGATGTATCAGTGTTCCAAATTCTTCACATCCCCACCCACACTTGTTATTATCTGCCTTTTTGATTATAGCTGTCTGGGCAGGTTTGAAATGGAATCTCATTGTGGTTTTGATTTGCATTTCTTTGGTGATTAATAACGTTGAACATCTTTTCATGTGTTTATTGACCATTTATGTATCTGCCTTGGAGAAATGCCCATTCAGACTGAACCTATCTTCACTCCTAATTTTCGTAGAGCCTTCTCTCCTTTTTTTGTGGTTAGTCTAGCTAAATATTGGCCAATGTGGTTGATCTCAAAGAACCAACTTCTGGTTTTGTTGATTTTCTCTATTGCTTTTCTATTCTCTATCTCATTTATTTCCACTTTAATCTTAGTTATTTCCCTCCTTCTACTTGGTTTGGATTTAGTTTGCTTTTCGTTTTCCAGTGTCTTAAGGTGTACGTTTGGGGTATAGCTTTGAGATGTGATTTCCTTCCTTTCCAATATGGGTGATTATAGCTATAAATTCCTCTGTAAGCACTCCTTTAGCTGCATCCCATAAAGGTTGGTATGTTAGGCTTTCATTTTCATTCTCCTGAAAATGTTTTTTTCACTTCCCTTGTGATTTCTTCTTTGACTTGTTACTTAGAAATATGTTGTTCAACTTCCACATATTTGTCAATTTTACTAAAATTCTGTTATTCTTTCTATTATTCCATGATGGTCAGAAAACATATTTTATATGATTTCAATCCTTTTTATAATTACTGAGACTAATATATATCCTGGAGAATGTTCCATGGTGCACTTGAGAAGAATTTATTCTACTATCGTTGAACGACATGTTCTGTAGCTATTAGGTATAGTTGGTTTATAGTGCTGTTCAAGTCTTCCATTTCCTTGTTGATCTTTTGCCTTGTTCTATCAATTATTGGAAGAAGGGTATTGAGGTCTCCAGCCATTAGTGTTGAATTATCTATTTCCTCCTTCAATTCTGTCACTTTTTGCTTCGTGTGTTTTGTGGCTCTGTTGTTAAGTGCAAAGATATGTTAATAATTATTACAACTTCCTGGTGAATTGACTCTGTAATCATTATACTACATCTGTCTTTATCTATAATAACATTGTTTTTAGATTTGAAGTCTATTTTGTCTGATACTAGTGTCTGATATTAGCCACTCCAGCCCTCTTATGGTTGTCATTTGCATGATATATCTTTTTCTATCCTTTTACTTTCAGCCTGTTTGTATCTTTGAATCTAATGTGTGTCTCTCGTAGACAGCATGTGTTCAGATCTTGTTTTTTTTCATTCTGTCTGACAATTTCTTCCTTTTGATTGAATTGTTCAATCTATTCACATTTACCCTGATATTTGAAATAGTTGGATTTATGTCTGCCATTTTCCTTTTTCTTTCCTGACTCATATCTTCTTTGTTCCTTTAGTCTCCTTTGCTACTTTCTTTTGCATTAAGTGATTATTTTCTAGTATAGCGTTTTAATTCCTCTAATGATTTTTCTCACTACGTTCTTTGACTTATTTTCTTAGTTGTTGCTCTAGGTCTAACCATATATATGTTAGCTTATCAGAATAGACTTAAGATTTATACAAACTTAATTATAGTGACAAATAGAAAATTTACTCCTACGTAGCTCTATTCCCCTCTTCCCCTTTCTTATGCTGTTACTGTGTTACATATTTATATTTATTTATATATATTTCATATATATGTCTATATATATTATATATCTGTATGTATATCCTTTTATCTCTCAACTTCTTTAAGAGACATAACATTTTATAAAGTAATAATGATAATGTATTGTTGAGTTTGTACCATATAAGATATTATTCGTATATACGTATGTAATATCGTGTAGAATATGTTTATATTGCAAGTATGTATTTATAGAGTTTATTATATTAACCTTCCTTTTTATTCTTTCTGGTTCCCTTTGTCTCTTCATGGATGTGAGTTACCATCTGTTGTCCTTTCTTTACTCCAGTACAGCTTTTTTCCCATTTATTGCCTCTGTGCTGTTGCTGTCCAGTATGTTATGTTTCTATGTATATATAGAATGTATATGTATATATAGTTTTATGCTATTGCTTTTAAAATAAGTTCAGAGAAGGGGGTCACCTGGTTGCCTTAGGCAGAAGAGCCTACGACTCTTGATCTCAGGGTCCTGAGTTCCAGCCCCATGTTGGGTGTGGAGCCTACTTAAAAAAAAAAAAAAAACTTTAAAAAAAATAGAAGAAAAGAAGAAATATACATTTATCCTTTCCCTTGTAATTACCTGCATAATGACTTCCCTGCTTCTCTTTGTGTTTTGGAACCAAATTATTCTGTAGGGTCACTTGTTTTCAGCTTGAACAACTTTCTTTGGTGTTTCCTGTAAGGTAAGCCTATATTTTTTGTGTTGCACCCTTGTTGTTGTTGCTGCTGCTGTTGTTTTTACTTAATAAGGTACCATTTCCCGTCAACTCTTCCTCAGAAAGCATGACTTATTATGCCTACATGATATTCCCTGGCTAACATGCATCCAGCCATCCTCCTAAGGGGTTATTTTCAACTTGTCATTGTAATCAATGATGCTATCGTTAACATCTTTATATACACATCCTTTAGGAGGCATTCTTTTTTGAAGTAGGCAGTTCATCTGAGAATATATTTAGATCCAAAACCACTCAGACAACACAAAGTCCCCTTCATAGGGCATCCACATCTCCTTCTAGACATAATCCTTTTTATTGGCTTGCTGCATATCCCTTTTCATGTATTTGTCTATGTATTTATAAACACATACTCAGACACACACACACAGGGACAAAGAGACAGACAGAACATGTTTTTTGTTTGTTTGAATGATGGTTTTGGTTTTACATCAATGAGATCATCCTGTATGTTTTCTTCACCACTTAACATATATCTGGGGTATCTTTCCATTTAATAATTTGAATTCAATCTTTTTTTAACTGCCACATAGATTTTCAGAGTCATTTAACCAACATTTGTTGAGTCCCTGCTGTGTGGCAGGCCCTGGGGATGCAGAGACTATGTTCTCATGGAGCTTTACTGTCACAGTATGGAAGTACTAAATTTCGTATTCCCATTTGGATGAAGGTGTAGATTTTTTCCTAAAGACAGATGCTTAGAAGAGGATTTACTTAGTCAAAATGTATGAAAATTTAAAAGTCTCTTGACATGCACTGTGAAATTGTTTTCCAGGAAATGGGACCAGTTTATATTCCCAAGAGGAGTGTATAGAGCGCTAGCTTGCTTATTTAGTAAATGGAAAATTTCAGTTTTAATTTGCATTTTTTATATTGCTACTGAAATAGAATATTTTTTCATGTTTATTAGCCAATTGTACACTCATTGTGGAATAAGAATTTTTTTGCCCAGCTCTTAAAAAAGCTTATTTTCCCATTTGCATAGCTATTTAATATACTGTGGATGTTCTTTTGTAGTTTTTGTTGTAAATATTCTTTCCTTTTTTGGGGGGGAAGGTATCTGATTTTTCTAATGTCTCTTTGTTGGATGAAATTATTTTTCAAAGGTTTTATTTTAATGAAGTCATGCATCCATTTTTTTTCTCTTTTGATATTTCTGTTACTGCATTTATGCTTACAAAGTCCTTCCCCAAATTAAGATAAGTAATCAAACATTTATTTAGCTACTTGGTTCCATTTTTAACATTAAACTTTTTAATACACCTGAAAAAAAATACCGCAGGGGTGAAGAAGGATTTAACTTTATTATTTTTCCCCCAAACTGTCCTCACGCAAGTTCCTGAATGGCTCTTTTTTTGCTCATTGTATCTGATGTCACAGAGCTCTGCCCCCATTCATCCACATGAGACCTGTGTCTTGATTTACATCTTTCACTTTCAACACTGATCCCACTCTTATGCATCATAGACACTCACCTTAGTATGTTTGATATAGGTCCTTAAATAACATATGCGTCCTTGTAAGATATGTATTGTTTGTTGTGTGTGCTTAAAATGCACACTCAATGTAAAATCCCACAGTTCATCATGTCTATTTTATTCATCTTTTCAAATAATTTGTTGTTGGTTTATTAGTCTTCTCTATTTTATTTCTATCACTGACTTTATTCTTTCCCTCTTCTTTTCTCTTTCTTTCTTTCTTTCTTTCTTTCTTTCTTTCTTTCTTTCTTTCTTTCTTTCTCTTTCCTTTTTTCTTGAAAAAGAGAGTTGGGAGAAGGACAAAGAAAGAGGGAGAGAGAGAATCTTCAGCAGGCTCCACACCCTGAGTGAAACCCGACCTGGGGCCCTAACTCAGGATCCTGAGATCATGACCTGAGCTGAAATCAAGAGTTGGCTGCTTAATCAATGAGCCACCCAGGGACCCCTCTTTTCCTTTTATTTCACTGGGCTTACTCAACTTTTTTTTTTTTTTCCGATTTCACAGATTAAGAGTGTAACACATTTTCTTTCATTTCTTGTTTTACATTTATTAAAGCATTCAAAGCTTTAAATTCTCTTTGTACTTTTTCGTATTTCTTTCATGTAGCATTTCCGATGTTTTCAATTCTAGCATTTTTAAATGCTCCTTATAATTTTCTGCTTTAACCTAAGAATTACTTTAGTAGAATATATTTTAGTTTTGAGACATAAAGAATAATTTTTAATATCTTCTTGTTATTGACTTTTTAATTTATTGGAACACAATTGGTAAGGTATTAACTGTACTTTATTAAGGTATTGCCATTGTGGTTAATTTCTGTGAGTGTTCTTTGTTATGCTTGGAAAGAATGTGTATTCTCTGCTTGTTCCATGTTTGTTTATTCATTGGTTTTTCAAACAATCCATACATTTGTGTATGTGTGTGTCTGTTGGGTTTTTTTTGGGGGGGGGAGGGATGTTTGCTTGACCTCACAGCTTATGACAAGCATATATAAAATATCCCAGCAACATTCATAACTCTGTTTCTCCCCGTCATTCTTCCAGCTGTTGTTTTGTTTAGTGGAGAGACGTCCGGAGTCATTATCTTGTATTGAACTTGGTCCCTTTCTCTCATGCGTAATGTCCCTCTTTATCCCTTGTGCTTTTGGTCTTGAACTCTATCTTATCTGACAACAAATATTTCTAAGTTATTTACTTTCCTTTATCTTGTAGCAGCCTTCTATATTTCTCTTTCAAGAATTTTTTCTTTTTTCTTTTTTTTTTTTTTAAGATTTTATTTATTTATTTGACAGAGAGAGAGAGAGAGAGAGCGAGCCAGTGAGAGAAGGAACACAAGCAGGGGGAGTGGGAGAGGAAGAAGCAGGCTCCCAGCGGAGGAGCCCGATGCGGGGCTCGATCCCAGGACTCTGGGATCACACCCCAAGCTGAAGGCAGACGCTTAATGACTGAGCCACCCAGGCGCCCCTCAAGAATTTTTTCAAAAAGAGCCATTGTAGGATAAGCTTCCTGTGTCTTTTTTCTTCTTTATTGTATACTCACTTTGAAAAGATACTTTAGCTGATTATGAATTTCAACATAATGCATCCAGGTGTTGTCTCTGCCTTAATTCCGTTTGGCTTTCTCTAAGGTTTTGTGAACTGAAAAACTTTCCTCCATCTAGTAAATTCTGTTATCCTTTCAAACATTTCCTCTTCTCTGTTTATGTTTTCTCCTTCTGGGATTCCCATTATAAAGCATGTTGACATTTCTATGTCTACCCTTCTATCTCTTAATTTTTCTTATACGCTTTTCCATCACTTTATCCCTTCTGTGTGTTGATATGGCAGAGTCCCTCCAACTTGGTCTCCCAGCTCAGCAACTTGTTCTTCAGGTGTTTTATTTCTTGAATTATTAATCTCATTTATTGAGTTATTTTGTTTCGACCATTACATTTTTTGTAAGCAGGTATTCCACCTGGTGTTTTATTCTGTTAGTTCGGATGTCATATTACCAATATTAGCTCTTATTTGTTTGAAGATTTTTATACTATTTAGCATTAGTTATTTATCTATGCCATTAATTCTGTTTCTTCTCTTTTTGTTGTCTTTTTAAAATGATGATGCTCTTCTCTTTGGGTTTCTATTCCCTTGCGGGGAATCAGCTTTGGTATTTGGCAATATGTACTTGTACTGGGGAGCTGTCAGGTCTTGGGGTGTGGTGGGGTCAGGTCCTGGGAGGGGCAGGTCTCCTCCCCCGGGATGGAGAGTTCCTTCCTCCCACTCTGAGTCCCATAGTATGGGCTTGAACAATCTTGGCCGTCTCTTGCTTATTGCACATAGGGCAGATTGCCTTTGGGGAACCTCCATCGCTTCTGCCCTACATTCGAGCCTTTTCCAAGAGTTTTTCCCTCCTAGGAGTGGGCAGGAGAACAGGAGGGAGTACTTAGTGCTGGCCAGTCCACCTGCACCTGTTGTTTGCTTCTCCTCACCCAACCAGCTCCAGAACCATCTGCCAATGTGTCACACTGCCCACGCTGGCACTGTGGGGCTGGTACCACTGTTTTTCTGTTTCTCTAGTGGCATCAGACAGGCAAAAATCCATCCAGGGTATTGTGACAGAAAGAAGCCAACTCCCAAAAATCCTCTCTTCTTCCAATTGGCCTCATTCCCTCAAGCGTTTCCCACAGTGTTCACAAGGATTTCACAGAGCTGCATAGACCCCTCATGTTCTGGCTGCTCCAAACTCCTTCCTCCCCCCCCGCCCTTCTTGTTCCTCGAGGCATCAGATATGCTCCCTTTCAGAGTCTTTGCACTTTTGCATTTTGCTCCACTGCCTGGAGGAGTCTTCTGCCTGCAGGGATGTCTTCCTTGCCTCCTTCTGTCTCTACTCAATGAAGGCTTTTCTGGGCATGCCCCACGAACGCAAGCCTGGTAGTTCGCCATCTTGCTCTGGCCCAATATGCTCCAGATAGCATGAAGTGTCAATTTGTTAAATTGCCCCTTCCGCCAATCCCACTGAGATTTCGACTAGGATGGAGGGTCTTAAGTATTTGATTAGAATTGCGTTAAACATGAATTTGGACAGAAGTAGCCATTTTACATTAGACAGGACTCTCGTTGAAGGAATGTGCTAAGTGTATTCATTTCTCAGGGCTGCTGTACCCAAGGACCACATATAGGGTGGCTTAAAACAACAGAAATTTATTCTCTCACGGTTCTGGAGGCCAGACATCTGAAATCAAAGTACTGACAGGGCCATGCTCCCTTTGAAGGCTCTGGGGAAGATCACCTCTTTCTAGTTCTGGTGGTTACCTGTAATCCTTGGTGCCCCTTGCCTTGTAGCTGCTTCACTCCAAACTCTGCTGCCATTTCCATGTGACCGTCTTCCCTCTGTGTGTGTCTGTGTTCCAATTTCCTTCTTATTATGATACCAGGCGTTGGCCCTCCTAATCAGTATGATTTCATGTTAGCAAAGACTTATTTTCAAATAAGGTTACATTTACAGGTTTCTGGTGGACATGAATTTGAGAGTGGGAACAAGGGGCACCGTTCAACCCCGTACAGTGAGTCTTTCTCTTTTCATGTCTTTGTGGCTGTTGGGAACCGGATACATACATATATTTTTTAACCATTGTAGTTTTGAGCTGGTAATTACTACAAAAGAAATGGTTTTTGGCTAGTGGAAGCAGAAGACCCACCAGATTTCTTTTTTTTTTTTTTTTTTTAATATTTTATTTATTTATTCGACAGATATAGAGACAGCCAGCGAGAGAGAGAACACAAGCAGGGGGAGTGGGAGAGGAAGAAGCAGGCTCATAGCGGTGGAGGCCCGATGTGGGGCTCGATCCCAGAACGCCGGGATCACGCCCTGAGCCGAAGGCAGACGCTTAACCGCTTTGCCACCCAGGCGCCCCAACCCACCAGATTTCTGCCGAGCACTCCCGTTAGCAGACTTGAAATTCATACCAGTAGAATCAGTAATAGGTTGTTAATACATGTAGACGGGACTATTATCTCTACCCTGCAGGGGATTTGTTCTTTTGTCCCCTTCTGTTAGTCATAACTACGTATTATTTGATCAGATAAGTTCTCTTCTACCGTGGCATACCAAAGTGACTTTCTGGGCTTACAAGAAAGGACAAGTAAAATAATTTTGATATGAGCTGCTAAGAGAGTCAGGATTGGGTGGGGCAGGCCCTGGAGTATGAAGCTGACACTGCAGGTGATGAAGGGGGCAACGGTGGGCGGAGGGATCCTGGGAGAAGAGGTTGTCTGCATCTCAGTTTCTAGAGCCATTCGTTCTGCCTCCAGGCAGATGGAGGAACCAGCTGTGGAGAGTCATGGTGAATGCATCTGGTCATGCTTGACTCTGACGCTTAGCTGTTGACCTCTGGACAAGCGTCTTCTTGTCATTGAGCCTCAGTGTTCTCATATGGGAAACGGGGCCATAATACCTCAGAATGTTGTTGTTAGGAGTTTGTGAGATAATCTATATAAAGAGAATTTCAAGCACCATGCTTGGTACATAATAGGTGTTTAATAAATGTTATTTCCTTCCCCAAAATACTTTTCGATTGTTTCTGTTTCCTTTGAAAATTAAAAACATGGGGCAAGAGAATGGATGCTCTGATTTTCAGGGAAAGCGAATGTCTTGATACTCCATTTATAATTCTTTTTCTACTTATAAAGCAGCTACGTGTCTTTAAGTTTTGGGTTTTTTTTTTAAGATTTTATTTATTTATTTGATAGGGAGCACAAGCGCGAGTTGGGGGAAAGAGCAGAGGGAGAAGGAGAAGCAGACTCCTCACTGAGCAGGGAGCCTGACCCTGAGATCATGACCTGAGCCAAAGTTAGACATTTAACTGCCTGAAGCCACAAGGTGCCCCATGTTTCTGTAAGTTATTGCGAGCCAGGAACACGACCTTGGATTATCTTGGTGCATGGGTATCTGAAACTCCTGGAAAACCCATCAAGGAAAACACACCGTACTCTTTCACCTCTGCTTGTCTGCATGGCAGCCCGAGCCTTTGCCTTTCCCAAACTGTCTTATTTTGTCCCGTGCCTTGGTCCTAGATTGTAAGCAGGTGGCAGGTAAAGGTAGTCCCCGTCATATAGAAGCATTTATAGGGGGGCGCCTGGGTGGCTCAGTCGGTTAAGCGGCTGTCTTCACTTGGGTCATGATCCCAGGGTCCTGGGATTGAGCTCCATCTCGGGCTCCCTTCTCAGCAAAGAGCCTGCTTCTCCCTCTCCCTCTGCCTGCCGCTCTGCCTACTTGTGGTTTTTCTCTGTCAAATAAATAAATAAAATCTTAAAAAAAAAAAAGAAGAAGAAACATTTACGGCTTCTATTCCAAGCACTGCATGGTGTGTTTTCCTCTTGTTCTTTCACCTGTGTTTTGCACTTTTGCAGAAAGGCTGCAGTTAGTGGTGCTTCTCAGTGTGGTTGTGAACACTGGGGGCCAGGCTGCTATCTGAGTCTGGGCAGCTGGCTCCTGCCTGGTAGTGTGTAATCCATTCTGAAAAATGTAGTAGCCCCTGGTTTTTCAGGTGCGTGTGTTCCCCATCTTAGAGATAATTGTGAGTAATGGTCGAGGCTTGGTCCATCAACCCCCTTTTTCATGTGTCTTGAAGAGGCATCTGGAATTCTGATTTTTAAGGCTGTTTCTGTTTGGTGTTACGACTTTTCTCAAAGCCGCTATGATTTATTCTACCTCTAAGCATGGATTTGCCCTTGAAGTTTTTGTGATTTCACCTTCTGATATGTATGGGTGTTTGCTAAGTTTTCTCCTTTGTAAAATTTCGTGGTGAATGTCTCTTAAAAGTGTTTTGGACTTTTGAATGGGTACCAGACTTACCAATTTCATGGACCAACAAAAGAGACAACAAAAAACTTGAGAACTGAGATCGTCTGCCAACATTTTGTTTTGCCAGGAGTCTCTATTTCTACAAATACGATTTTCTATCATTATTGTTTCATAAAAGGACATTTGAACATCCAAGCAGGCAAGGAAGTAATCTCGCAATAAAGGACAGTCCTTTAAGTGGAATGCATTGAAGAAGAAAAACATGCTACATTGTCCTTTTTCTCTTCTGCCTGGGACCAGCGAACATCTCTACAAAGACACGTATGCACGGCTGCCTGAAGAGCCCTGACCACCCTCTTCCCAGCTGCTTCGAACACTTTCTGTTGCCGTTACTTAGTCAAGGTTGTTCCTACCTGGCACCTTCCCTTCTCGCTCAGCAGCATTCAAATGCCTTTCCCTCTGGCGGGGGCTTCGCTGCCACACTGGAGAGCCTGGATCATCAATTCTGTGGGGCTGGATGTCAAAGGAGCTGGTGGTAGAGAAAGCGCAACAGAGGTGGCAGCTGTTAGCTCCGAGGAAACCAAGCAGCTGTTCACTGTCTTTCCAGAGCCATCTCATCATTTATTGTGCATAGAGATGGATTTATAGTTCTCCCCCATCCTCGTGCTTCTCACCCAGGCTAGGGGAACCTGATGCCTTTCATCTTGGGCCACGACTCAAGAAATCTGCCATTTGTCTTGCTTTCCTTCAGGGCTTTCTATAAGTGCTTTATTTCATAATCTGGACTGTGTTCCAGTGCCAAGCACAAAATGTAGGCCTCTGTACAGCAGGGATGCCTGCCCTTTTAGCTTGGATCAGATTTTCTTTCTGAATTCCCAGCACAGCCTCTGCAAAACTGGGAAGAAGCTGAAGTGTCTGCTATTTCTGGACTTTCCTCTCTGCCCCCTTCCTTCCATTCTCATCCACCCTTCTGCCTGAGAGCTGGTGCTGGGTGCCATCTTTCACTCTTCCTCCACAGTGCAAGCATCTGAGTAAGCTGATAAAGACCACTCACGGTAAAGAGTTAGGAGTGTGATTTCCAGACGTTCTTACACACAATGAAGAGGAGAGAGAGCTTGGCATTGGTGTCAGAAGGATTTCATTCCAGTTCTGACTCTACATGTTGTCATGGGACTTGGACAATTGATACAATTTTTCCAAGATTCTGTTTCGTCATCAACAAACTGAGAATGATAATAATATTTATCCCACAGACTTGATGTAAAAATTAAATGAGGTTGTGAGTGGTCAAAATGCTTTGTAATCTGAAAAGTGTTTTGATGATTTGTTAGTCTTTTCCTTGGTTGTGAATAGTAGAGACCAACTGGATGAGCTTGAATAAGGATATTGGGTTTGACTAATGAAGACTCAGATAAGGCAAGATTGAGGGGCTATGGGAAACCAAGAGGTTCTCTCTCTCCCGCTTGTACCAGATTCTTCCAGTGCTGACCAATATCTTGTTCCTCTCCTTCAGCGACATGAAGTGATGTTCTGTTTCCTAGCCCTCCTGGTATCTAGATCGAACTACATGACTGAGTTCTGGCCAATGGATTGTGGAAAGAAGTGATATATGCTTCTCGTATACCTGGTTACAAAATATCCTGTGTGATTTTTCATGTTCTCTCTCTTCAATACCGGGGTGGGATGGGATGAAGCCGGAGAGATCTCAAAACCACCAGATCGTGGAGATGTGACGTGGAATGAAAGAACCTGGGTCCTGGAATCAACACTTGGAGAGAGCTGTGCCAGAGAGCTGCCCAACAACAACATTAACATTTGACTTTCTCTGTGTGAATAAGAAATAAACTTGCATTGTTTTAAGCCATAGAGATTTGGGACTGTTTCTTATAGGAGTCTACTCTAATGCACCACAACCTGAGTCTGCTTCCCCTGCCCCAGTGTTGTCTGTCTCTCTTGCTGCATATCAGCTTTCTCTGCCTTCTTAGTCATCATGGGGGAAAATGGCCACCAGCAATAACAATCAAGATGATCTTTCTTCCATTCAAGGGAATAGCTTCTTTGCAACTAAAAACATTTATTTCATATTTCAAATTCCTTTGAGAGAACTGGGTTAAGTCCAGCTTGTAATGGATGTCAATCTTTGAGCCATCAGTATAGGATATCTGAGATAAGGAGGACGGGCAATTTCCAGAAAAGTGGCGCTTGGCAGCCAACTCAAAACATATTTACCCAGTACCCCATACTTGCTGCGAATGCGTGGTTTTCTTTATTTATTTTAGAGGTGGTGGAGAGGAGCAGAGGGAGAGGGAGATAATCTCCAGCAGACTCTGTGCTGAGCACAGAGCCTGACACGGGGCTCTATCCCAGGACCCTGAGATCATGACCTGAGCCAAAATCAAGAGTTAGTTGCTTAACCAAGTGAGCCACTCAAGAGCCCCTTTAAAAGCCTTTCCTGATTTGATAAGTGATAAACAGTTTGCTATTGTCATTTTATACATCTTTGATTACCAATGGGAGTGAACATTTTTTCAAATATTTACTGGTCATTGTATTTCTATTGTGATTTACTGGATCACATTATTTCATACACCACACATATATGTATATCCTTTCGAAAGTGACTTTTATTTTCTGAACCCTGGAGAACCCAAGGCTGTGTTTGCATACAGTTGGCCCAAAATGAAAGCTTGTCAAATGAATGAATGCCCACATATATATGTGCCTGCATGCAGTTTGGTATGTGTACTGTAGTAATAATAATAAGTAAAAATAGGGGAGAGAGTAGTTCACAGTGCACTTGACCTCTAGAGACTGGAAAGTTATGGGTTAGAGAATTAAGGCAGCCTGGGAACATAATAAGAGATTTTTCCAGGATAAGTCAGACAGTCATGTCCAAAGCTCAGCTTACTTTCTGTTAGTTCAATATATTTTCCATTGGCTAGCTTTTGAGTCAATTTTACAATGAACATTACAATGTTATCATTATTTAAGCAGAAGGTGCTTTGATGGGCTATGGAGAACAAAATTCATCACCTGGAGAAAAAAAGCAACCCACATATTAATTATAGAATTGTTCATCTTGACAGTGATCCTTATGTTAATGAGTCCTTGTATAATTCTCATCCAGTTTTATGAGAATGAATTTGCAGTTGGGAGAGATTCTCATGGTCTCTTAAGGCTAGACTTGCAGAGCTCTGGAGAGCGATAGCAAGAAGTATCAGTCTATTGCTGAAGAATTAATATGGTGAGTCATTGGTTTGAATCCTCGGTTTATGGGAACTGAGTAAGTGTGGGGAAGACCTTCTGAAAGCTTGTTTTGGCAGTGGGAGGCTTGGAAGTTTATCTTTCAAACCCAGGAGTTTCAAGTTCTAAATGAGGAAAGTACAGTTTTTTATTTCGTGATTAAAAATTTTAAAAAGACTCTTCTTTGTTTAGGGACAAAAATTAAGAATTGCCTTTTATGGAGCCTTAAATAAATGAACCAGTTCTCCTTTTTTAATGTGATTAATGAAACCCATCAGCACAGTCATGAACAGCATCATCTCTAAGATAATGAATAATTATGCAGCCTTTGGTCCATCAATAAACTACCACCTGCTTATGTTGACATAACCAACCTTCATGTGGAAACAGTTATTTAGATTTGTAAGTATTGATAATTCTATTAAATTGATTTTTACAATAATTTATCTAAATCTAACCCTAACAATTTTTGCTTGTGGTAGGCTTTTTTAAAAACCATTGGAAATGAATGTATCAAATCACTTTTTCTTTGCTTTACTAGGCTTTTTCAATAATTGAAATGACTTTTGCATGAAGGAGATGTGGACCATTCAAGGGCTGTGTAATTGGTTATGAAATTCTGTAATTGAATGCAAAATTCTATAATTCTCATTATCTAGACATGAGAGCAGTCAATGACAACCTGATGAGAATTATGAAGTGAATCACCAAGTGTGAAGTGTTAAAATCCATTGGTGCTCAGGTGTGGAAGAGATTTTAGAGATGTTTTACCAGGAAAAAAACCATACAGTTCTGCTGCTTTTGTCCTCTCCCTGCCACACACAGACATGAGACTCTGAGCATGGGTAGTAGCCCCCCAGAGGCCACACCCTGCCCACTCACTTTGTAATAATGTTTACAGGTGGAGTGTTAAGTTTGGACTGATTCTATGGACTGAATGTTTGTGTCCACCCCTTCTCATCCCCAAATTTGTGTATTGAAGCCCTCACCTCCATTGTGGTGGTATTCAGAGATGGGGCCCATTAGGAGATAATTGAAATTTACTTAAGTCTTGAACATTGGCCTTCATGATGGGATTAGTGTCCTTAAGAGAACTGGAAGAGACACCAGAACTCTGTCTCTGGCATGTGAGGACACAGTGAAGAGGCAGCCAGAAAGAGGCTCTTACTAGGAGTCAAGTTGGCCAGCACCTTGACCTTGGACTTCTCAACCTCCAGATAGGTGAGAAATTAATGTTTGTTGTTCAAGGCACCCAGCATATGGTACTTTGTTATGGTAGCCTGAGCTAAGACAGATCAAGATCTAGGCTTCTGCGGATTTGGTAAATAAATCAGATTTCTCAGGTGTATTGTCTCATGACTGTATCTTTTTGGTATTAATTTCTTTTTCTTTTTTAAAAAATGTTTTAAATTAACGTATAATGTATTATTTGTTTCAGGGGTACAGGTCTGTGATTCATCAGTCTTAGATAATACCCTGTGCTCATTACAACACATACCTTCCCCAATGTCCGTCACCCACTTATCCCATCTCCCCACCTCCACTCCTCCAGCAACCCTCAGTTTGTTTCCTAAGATTAAGAGTCTCTTATGGTTTGTCTCCCTCTCTGGTTTTGTCTTGTTTCATTTTTTCCTCTCTTTCCCTATGATCCTCGGCCTTGTTTCTCATTCTTTCCTCATTTTTATGAGGATATCACACTTCACCAGCAATTATGGAATATGAAATTTAGCCTCATTGTATAAATGCATGTAGAAGTTAATATTAACACTCTAATGTTATAGATTGTAAACTATGAAACATATTAAACATACACAAAACACAGAAAATACTGTAACAAACTTCTATGCGTCTACGACCCAAGTGTAATACAGTAAGCTTTGTTTTAGGTATTTTCCCTCACTTGTTTTAATTTTAGGGAATAAAATGCAATAGTTACATCATAAGTTCTATTCTTCATCCCTTTATTTTTTCCTTATCTATCCTTATCTCTTAGAAGTAGTAATCTATCCTGAGGTCTCTGGCTATCACCATACATATTTTGGAATTCTTCCTGCGTAGGTAAGTAAGTAGATGTATATAGAATTGTTCCATGTATTTTCAAAATGTACATCATAGTGTTCTTCTCAAATTTGCCATCTTCAGGTAAGCATGTATTTGAGACTAATGCACATCTAAATAGGTCGAGCTCCCACTTTTCCGGGAGGGGCAGTATCAGGAATATAATAAACCTTTGTATACATATCTCATTTGCACTTGAAGGAGTATTCTCTAGATGCCTAGAAATGGGGCTTTCAAACACCATTTTATAAATCTTATGTATGTATGTATGTATGTATTTGAAAGAGAGAGAGCATGAGTGGGGGAGGGGCAGAGGGTGAGGGACAAGCAGAGGCTCCCCTGGTTGCAGGCAATCCGATGCAGGACTCCATCCCAGGACCCTGAGAACATGACTTAAGCCGAAGGCAGACGCTTCACGGACTGAGCCACCCAGGCGCCCCTCAAACACCATTTTAAAGAAACTCAGACTACAGTTTTTTCATTTCAAGAAAATGTTGTTCTAACCTAGGAAATTGTTTTATTACTTGAACACAAACTGCTATAGGAACCTCACTAGGAACGACATAAAATAACACAGTCATTATTTACCAGGACTTGCTGTGTGCCAGGCACTGTTGTATGCGATTTACATGAATTACTTCTTTTACTGTAGTTAGTTTCACCTGTTTTTTTTTTTATTTCAACTGTATTTGTATAACAAAAATCTTTGTCCCAAGTTAAAGGATTTTAAATTTTAATGAAGTCTAACATCCATTTTGCTTTCATGGATCATGTTTTAAAAAATGACTATTGTAAAAAATGTGTAACATAAAATTGACTATTGTAACCATCTTTACAAAATTGGCTCTTGTAACCATCTTTACACGTATAGCACAGTAATGCTAACTCCATGCACAATGTGGTACAACAGATCTCTAGAATCTTTTCATCTTGCAAAACTGAAATTCTATATGCATCGAACAGCTCCCCATGTTTCCGTCCTGGTAGCGACATTCTGCTTTATCTGTTTCTATGCATTTGGCTACTCTATACCTCATTTAAGTGGAGTCACACAGATTTGTCCTTTTGTAATTGGCTTGTTTCACTTAGCATAATGTCTTCACAGGTCATCATGTTGTACTATAGGACAGGATTTCCTTCTTTTTAAGGGCTGAATAATATGACATTGTATGTAAATACCACCTTTTGTTTATCCATTCATCTGTTGTTGGACATTTGGGTTACTTCCTACTGTCTTCTATTGTGAATAAAGCTGCAATGAACATGGATGTGAACATATCTCTTCAAGATCCTGTTTTCAGTTCTTTTGGATATATACCCAGAAGTGGGATTGCTGGATCATACGGTAGTTTTATTTTTAATTTTTTGAAGAACCCCCATACTGTTTTCCATAGCAACTGTACCATTTTACATTCTCACCAACAGCGCACAGGGGTGCCAATTTCTCTACATCCTCTCCAACACTTGCTGTTTCCTGGTTTGTTTTTTTTTTTGCCATCCTAATGGGTGTGAGGTATGATATCTCATTTGATTTTGATTTGCATTTTCTTCATCATTAGTGATCTTGAGCATTTTCTTACAAGCCTGTTGGCCATTTGTATATCGTCTTTGCAAAAACATCTGTTCAAGTCTTTTGTCCATTGTTTTAAAAAGATTTTACTTATTTACTTGTCAGAAAGAGGGCACAAGCAGGGCGAGCGGCGGCAGAGGGAGAGGCAGATTCCCCGCTGAGCAGAGAGCGCCATGTGGGACTCAATCCCAAGGACCCTGGGATCATGACCTGAGCCAAAGGCAGATGATTAACTGACTGAGCCACCCAGGCATCCCGTCTTTTGCCCATTTTTAAATTGAGCTATTTGTTTATTTTGTTGTTGAGTTTTAGGGGTTCCTTATATAGTCTGTATATTAACCCTTTGTAAAATATATGGTTTGCAAATATTTTCTCCCATTCCATAGGCTGCCTTTTCTCTCTGTTGATGGTTTCCTTGCTGTGTGGAAGAAACTCGTTGGGTGCCTATGAGAGTTCTCATTTCAGTGTACCCCAGACAGTGCTGGATACTGTCAGATTTCTTCATTCCTGTTCCCTGCACTTTATAAACTCTGAAAGCCGCAGAACTTGGACAGAAACAGTTCTGGAACCCAAGATTCTTTATTCCCAACCTAGGGCTCAGTCAAGTTTAAATATTAACCATTTATCCTCTTTTATCTCTACAAAATTTTCAGAGATATTTTAAGATAATTGACAAAGTGGTGGGCCTGGAGTTTGGGTTTGCCTTGAGCTCCCTCAACCTGTCTGGCCAGGAGGGGATGCAGCTTTTCTTATTTTTCATTTCAAAGCATTCTGCAAAACATGACTCCTTACCTTCCGTGGTTTTCTAAGAGTATATGGGAAATAGGGGCAGAGTGTTGGGGGTGGAATGATACACCATTATTTGGAGAGTTGGGGGCACTTTAAGACACAGCTGGAGATAAAATTCAAGGAATAGTTAAGTTGGAAAAAGTTCATCAGAATAGGACCAGGGTGTTGTTAATGCAATTAAAGAGAAAGGTTGTTTGGACAGAGATGCTGAACAATTCAAATCTGGAAGGCTAATGTGATTCTGCTGCTACAAAAACATGGGGTGTCCATTTATAGGTCAATGTACTTCTATGCAAATCATGCATCACTCTACAGAACTCATTGTTCAAAGATAATGTAAAAAGAAATCCTTCTTTCATTACCTTTGTCCCAGAAGACTTTCCTTTGGCTGAAAGGGCTGAAAGGATAGGTATTCACAATGGTTTATAGGCATGAATTAGAGCTCAGGTCTTTTCCCTGAGGAAGCAGGAATTAGGCCCTGCACTTATGAATAATGCAGAGAGATGCCACGGAAAAGGGCAGCACGATGGGTGAGTCTCTATCTAGCACACTCCACCAAGCTCTCCTTTACTTAACCCAGACCTGGGTTTGTTTACTCGCAAGCTAATTAACCTTAGTGTCCTCATCTGAAAATGAGGATAATAATCATTCTGACTTCACAGGACTGTTGTGACCATTAAAAGAGATAATGCATTTGAATTGCCCAGCATATAGGAAGCACTTGATAAATGCCAGCTCTTCTTATTAGTCTCTACCCTCTCTGAATCCTTAAAAGGCTGTTGGTGGAGTGCCTCATAATTTAGAAGCTAATTGCATACTGTCTTATATAGTTTGCTACTGTTTCTTCCAAGTTAATCATATCTTTCTCATGCATCATAAATTTCATGAAGGAGACACTGTCTTCATAATACGTTGACCTGCTTCTTTACAGATATCTGTGTCCACGGATACTTTTTTTTTTCAAGATTTTATTTATTTATTTGAGAGAGAGAGAGAGACAGCCAGTGAGAGAGGGAACACAGGCAGGGGGAGTGGGAGAGGAAGAAGCAGGCTCCCAGCGGAGGAGCCCGATGTGGGGCTCAATCCCAGGACTCTGGAGTCACACCCTGAGCCGAAAGCCGATGCTCAACGACTGAGCCACCCAGGCGCCCCCCACAGATACTCTTTTATGCATCTTTTGAATTTCCCACTTGCTCAGCTCACAGCTGAACATGGACAAGGCCCTCTACAATATGTATTAGTGGATGGATGGCTCTTTGTTGGAAAGATGAAGCCCTCCAGAAGTTACTTCAGTGACTGTGAATCCTAAAGCTTCACTTTGAAGAAAGAGCAAAGTGCATTTAAACATCCTAAAAGAAAGCTTCTCAACTTGAGAATTTTTAGTCTGCTAGATTAAATACAAAATGATTATTAATACTTCTTCATGGGAGCACTCTGGTAAAGTTAAAAAGTACCTGTGGCACACTGTCCCTTTTTGAAGCAGAAAACACAATGCTCTAATGACACACGAAGCCCATTGCTAAGCAACAGAACCCGGTCTGGCCTGCGCCAGAGTGAAAATTCTTCTTTGTTCACTCTGATGAAGAATTATTAAATGGAAAATGTTTAAAAGAATCTAACCTGCAACAATAACACTCATTATTTTTCAGAGCACTAATCAGCAGTTGATAACTAATTTTCACTGGAGGCTCTGACAATCACATTTTCTGTTCTCTGAATGAAGGAGTTCAACAAGGTTTTGCATATTCATTTTTGTGGAAGATACGGAGCTGTGTTCTAGGTTTAATCCAGGACTATAAAAATCCATCTCAAGTAATTTTTTTGAAGATTTTATTCACTTATTTGAGAGAGAGAGAGAGAGAACAAGCAGGGGGAGGGGCAGAGGGAGAAGGAGAAGCAGGCGCCCCTGGGAGCAGGGAGCCTGAGCGGGACTTGATCCCTGGACGCTGGAATCATGACCTGAGCCGAAGGCAGACACTAAACTGACTGAGACAGGTGCCCTTCAAGTAATTTTAATTCCAGTTAATCTTTATGTGAAAATGTTTATTGGAATAATTTAACAAGGGTCTCCAGACAGCATCACCTGGGAATTTGTTAGAAATGAAAATTCCCAAGCCCCATCCTGGGCCCTCTGAATCAGAAACCAGAGCAGCAGGGCCCAGTGCTCCACTGTCTGTGGCCCTCCTGGTGATTCTGATGCCCATTAAAATTTGATAACCAGGGGCCTAGAGGGTTGGGGTTACTGTGTGAGACATATCAAAGTAGATAGCAAAAGCCTAAGTTCAGTTTGGATCAGCTGGAACAATGGGAAACCATTTTGAACTGGGGAAGAAATTAATTCAGAAAGTAACCATTGAGGAAAAAAAGCATGTGTCGTGGAAGAGATTTTTCAAGATAGCTTGCACTTAACTTCCTGATGAAATTGGAGCCATTCATAAACACCTTTCACCTGTTGCATCTATGGACAACCAGTTTGGGAAGAGATCATTTACCAAGAATATCTAGTAGTTTCTTTGTTTTTTTCCCACCAGAGATATTAAGGTGAAATGATGTCTGTTGCTTTGTAACAACAGAGATTGGTAACCTGAAAAGTTTTAAATAAATTAAAATATTAAGTCTAGAAAAAAATACGTGCACATCGATATCATAAACTTGGCAACATTTTGAAAGTTTGAAATAATGGGCATTAACTCAGGCAAAATGACTGAAAAGACCATCGCTCCGTTTTCTGGTAAGTGATGGAATTTCATTCTTTCGGCTACTAGCCCGGCGACCACAAGTCACTTCTGCCTCCTGTGCCTCCTGTTTGACTTTCTGAAAAAAGAGCCATTTCTTAGTTCCATTCCACATCCAGAAATCTGTGATTGGGTAAGACTGCACATTCTGTGAAATAGCTTGTATTTTTCTTCAAAGAGATAGAACATGCACTGGGTGCCTTGGCTTTTATGAGAACACAATCCTTCCGTACCGCAAAAGAAGGTTTATCTTTGGGCAAGTGCGTCTTTGAAAGCACACGGCAGTCATTGTTGTAGGCTCAGCCGAAGGTTCACACATTCAACAATGAGCGGACTCTGGTAAATGCTGTTTTGGGCAATGTCATCCTTGCAGGATGTGCCTCATGGGAAGAATGTTTTTGGGAAGCCAAGCCTTCATCTCCATGTGCGGTCAAAGTGAACTGCAACCTTCCAGGAGAGATCCATGAGCTCTAAACTAAGGTTAAGCTGCCATTGTTGGGTGAATATTTCCAGGGAACCTGGCCAATCTGAAGCAAGCATAGTATCAATAGGGCAGTAATTAGGACTTTGGGATCAGACTGACTGATATTTGAATCCTAGCTTTGCCACTTAGCTAGGTCTACCTACTTCTTAAGGCTGTGCAAGGATTGAAAAAAGCTAAATAAGATGATATGTATAAAGAATGGCCACAGTTCCTGGGAGGAAGTAAACTCTCAATAATTATTAGCTTAAAAAATTAAGTTTAGCACTGTTGAGGGAAATTGGATCATTCGAATTGGTCTTGGTGAATATGTTATTTTATAGAAAAGCCTGTGTTGTTTTGCATTCTGCTTATTCTTCAAGTACAGTTGTGTCTTATTGGCTAATTGATTCACTGACTTCTAATTCAGAAACTATTTAGGGGTGCCTGGTGGGCTCAGTGGGTAGAGGGCGAGACGCTTGATTTCAGGGTCATGAGTTCAAGCCCCACATTGGGCATGAAACCTACTTAAAAGAAAACAAAAAGAACAATTTATTGAGCACATATGATGTTCAGATTTTCTTGTAGACATTGGAAACACAGCAGCAAAGAAGACAGCAAACATCCCTGCTCTTACGGATATGCATGTTAGTGGGGAGAGACAAAGAAAAAGAAATGAGTAAGAAGTAGTAAACAAACAGCAAACAAGAAAATTAACTGATAGTGATAAATGCTGAGAAAAAAATAAAACAAGGTGATGTGCTGGAATCTGAGGAAGTGTTAGATCAGGTGGTCAGGGAAGGCCTCTCTCTTGAGTTGGCATTTAAGAGATCATCTGACTAACAAGATGGAGCAAAGTTCTACAGTCTGAGGAGGGTATGATAGTGATTTAGATGAGGGGGGAGGTGGTTAGGATGGAGAGAACCGTGGTTGGGTTATGAGATGTGGCAAGAGAATCGACAGGATTCCCTGATGGGTTGGGTGGGAGATATTAGGGAAAGAGAGGAATCAGAGATAACTCCTATGGCCTTTGGCCTGATGGGGTAGTGGTACCATCTGCAGAAATGGAGCAGGTTGGGGAGGATGGGGCTGGGGTAAGAAGAATCAGATGTTTGGATTTGGAAAGATTGACTTGCCTGTTGAACTCTGAGTGGAGTTTTCAGATAGACAACTGAGTACATGAGACCAGAGTTAAACATTTGGGAGATATATATATATATTTTTTTTTTGCCTTTAGTTAATATTCAATAGAGTGAGCTGGATGAGAGTATTTAGGGAAACAAGTACAGTTAGAAAAGAGAAGTGGTTGTAGGAGTATTCTTAAAATGTCAGGTACTTATGACTTGTAACAAAACTATTTTTTTTAAGATTATTTTTTATTTGACAGAAAGAAAGAGAGAGAGCACAAGCAGGGGAAGCAGCAGGCAGAGGGAGAAGCAGGCTCCCCACTGAGCAGGGAGACTGACATGGGGCTCCATCCCAGGACCCTGGGCTCATGACCTGAGTCGAAGGCAGACGCTTAACCCTCTGAGCCACCCAGGTGCCCCATAACAAAACTTAAGAGTCATAGCATATAACTCTTGTAGAATTATCTACAGAAAAATGAATTGAAAAGAATTTTTGACCTTCTTACTTTCTTTAGTATGTATAAGTGGAGACCAAAAAGAAGCCTGGTTGTAATACACTGGTCTTATATGCATTCATTTGACCCGTATTTTTGAGTGCCCATTGCAAGGCACCATGTTAGGTACTATGTATAAAATGAAATCAAAAGAACCAGTTATGTTGTTGGCCAAACATATTTACTGAACACATGCTTTGTTCATAGTACTAGATGATTTGAGTAGAGACCACAAAAATGGAAAATCCATTCTTTGTTCCCAAGGGAAGACAGTCTAAAGCTGCCACTCAAGAGGAGAACAAACCTCTCCAAAGTCACAAGGAAAGTGCATTTCCTTTTCCTTCTGCATATCTAATATTCTTAGGCCATTGGCCATTAGGAGATCTATGTGGACTAAATGAATTTGGTGAAGTAGGCCCCAGTCTAACATCATTTTGTGTTTTCCCCTCCCTTCTACTTCTGGGCAATGGGAGGGCTTCCATGGGCAGAGAGAAGCTTCTTTCAGCCCATCTCATACTTGTAGTTGACTGGTACTCCAAGCACCCCAGCATTCACATCCTCTTTATCTGGGGAGAAAAGACATAAAAAATCCATCAGCACTTTTAATGGCTGGTTTCTTTTCCCTATTAAATCAAATACCATCTCCCTGAAGAACAGTTCTAATGCTTCAATATTAATATCCACTATTTGTTCAAGATTCTGTACTTCCTGTATACCTAGTGGATGGGTTGGATGTATGCCCACTTATCAGTGCAAATGGAAAGGAAGGGAAGCACCTCTTCTGGGCTAATGGTTGTATTTGCTTTATTAAGATGCAGCTGAATGTTTTGGGTGGATTGTTGTCAGAAAGAACAGCCTGGCATCAGTTATGTGGAAACAAGAATCATTACATTTAGTAGTCATTGTCTAATTTTTAAATGGACTTTATTAAATAAACTCAGATAAAAGCTTAGTTCACTCAAGTACTTGGTACATTTACTGATAAATCATCCTGGCAGACCCATCATGATGATGAAGTTCTGCTTGGAAAGAAACAATAAGTTCTATGTGAATTTTTTTTTGGTCAGTGTGGCCAGCTGGTAATGGAAATACTTAGGGGTTTTTTAGGGGGAGGTGAGGTCAAAATAATTTCTTGGTGCTTTATGATGTCAAATTCTGTCATCTCAGCCAAATGCTTGGCTATATGCTTAAACAGTTTCAGATGTGTGGTGTTGTTCCTTGAGCAACATCTTGACTCTTTTCTCTGCTTCTATGTCACTTTCGTTGAACAAGAATAGAAGGTTGGTTACTAAATAGAATGTTGGTTATGAAACATTAAGTTAATCCCTTACGTCTGCTATCCACAGCGTATGGATTTCTCTTCAATCAACGGTACCTGACATGCGCCCAGAAGATACTTGGCAGACAACTTAGATGTTAAATTTTGCTATTCAGAAGACTTAAGTTCGGTTGTTAGCTAATACCTGGCAGTCTCAAGGGCATTCATTTACTAGTTTCTCTAAGTCACTGCATTTAGTTATACCACCAGAAAGTTGGACCTAGATTGTATTATCTTCTGCTTTATTTCGAGTTAATACCAGGAAGGTACATTTGAATAACGTTTTGGTATCTTACACGAAATAATACAGGAAAATCATGGTATTAATTGATCTAATGTTCCTTCTATAAAGAATCACATGATAAATTCCTGCTTGAAACCAGCATTGGAGAAATGTTGGTCTTTTTAGATGACTCAGTGTATTTCCTGAGATGGGAACTGTACACTACAAATGGTTTTCTCTTTTTATTGTGAATACCAGGAAACTGAGAACTTATTTTAGCATGCCCTACTATCTTTAGCTGTCCTAATATCTTAAATTCTTTACTGGCTTCTTATCCATCTTTTAAATGCATATAGTACAGGTTTATAACTACTGCAAGTTTTTTGAAGAAAAGTAGGAGAGTTTACCACCTTAAAGAGGCTTTCTCTAGAGACTCTGTTGAAATCAGCTCCCCTCCTCAACCCCCCTGACCAGTTTTTCTTATCACTCTTCCTTCATAGTAATTGTAATTGCATTACATTGTAATTAATAATTATTATTTGTTTCCTTGTTTATGTTTGTCTCCTCTAGACTCCAAGCTCCATGAACACAGAGACTATATCTCTCTTTCAGAATGTTAGCCCTAGGGGTGCCTGGGTGGTGCAGTTGTTAAACATCTGCCTCCGGCTCAGGGCGTGATCCCAGCATTCTGGGATCGAGCCCCACATCAGGCTCCTCCACTAGGTGCCTGCTTCTTCCTCTCCCACTCCCCCTGCTTGTGTTCTCTCTTTCTCGCTGGCTGTCTCTGTCAAATAAATAAATAAAATCTTTAAAAAAAAAAAAAGAATGTTAGCCCTAGCTGATCCTAACACAGCAAATGCTCAATAAAAACTTGTCAAATTATGGATAAATTACAGTAATCCTAGTACTATCAATCACTAACGTCTTATAATACTTTAAACATCTAGAAATATTGTTGGGATATTATGTTAGTACATGATAATTTGCATAATAATGCATTTGGCTCTTTTAAAGATGTGTTTATTTATATTTTAGAGACAGAGAGAGTGCAAGTACATGCAGGGGGAGGGGCAAAAGAAGAGAGAAAGAAGCCGACTCCCTGCTGAATGGGGAGCCTGACACAGGGCTCGATCTCATGAACCTGAAATCATGACATGAACCGAATCCAAGAGTCTGATGTTTAACCCACTGAGCCACCCAGTGCCCCTATTTGGCTCTTTTAAAAGATTTATCATTTAGGTTTTTATAAACTATCCCAGAATTTTTACAATACGCAATAATTAACCTAAGATCAAAACGAAGTATTAGAGAACTTAAGGAATCATTATAATTTATAACTTAGTAAAAGAATAATTAATTAGTACACATGATTCAGGTAGTATTATTTACAGTATAATACCTTTATCAGGAGTTATACAGAAAGAGGGGAAAGCATGGCTGCATATTTCAAGTATAGTTTTAGGATTTACAGTTACAGAAATACAGGCCTATATTTTCTTTGACAAATTCTGTTTTTCAATCTTTTTTGGGGGATGGGAGAGCATGAGGAAGGGAAGCTACATGAGATTCCTACTGCATGTTAAGAAAGTAGCAAATGTATGGTGACTAACATAATATAATAAAAAAATATTATTTAAAAAAATCCTTTCCATTCTAAAGTTTTCATCATCCTAGGGGGAAAAAAAAGGAAGTAGCAAATGGGAAATGGGGAATAAGAATTCAGGACCCGAAGTCTTCCTATTTACCTGACATGGGCACATCCTTCACCATCTTCCTTTTCTCCTTCTTTCCTCCTCTCTTCTATCCCTTTCTTCTTCCCTTCCTTTAGTTCTCATATCTCCTTAGTCTTCTCCAGTCTGTGACAGTTTCATGACTTTCACACTTTTTAATAGTAATTGTCAGATATTCTGTGAAAGGTCTCTCAATTTGGTTCCTCTGATGTTTCCTCATGAAAAGACTGAGATTATGAATTTTGGGGAAGGATAGCACAGAGGAGATCTGCCCTTCTTGTCACATCATATTGGGGCACATGATGTCAATATGATTTATTTCTGGTGATGTTAACCTCAATCATTTGGTCCAGGTGGTGTCTGCCAGGTTTCTCTGCTATAAAGCTTTTTTTTTTTCTTTCTATACTCTATTGGTCAGAAGTGTGTGGCTTTTTGTACCCAGCTTTACCGAGATATAATTGACAAATTAAAATTGTTTACATTTATGGAATACATGTGATATTTTGATATATGTATACATTGTAAATTGATTACCACAATCAAGCTTGTTAACATAGCTATCATGTCACATAGCTATCAGTTTTTTATGTGAGGTCAGAACATTTAAGATCTACTCTTTTAGCAAATTTCAAATATGCAATATACTATTAATAATAGTCGCCATACTCTACATTAGCTATCCAGAACTTACTCATCCTGCATAACTCAAACTCTGTAGCCTTTGACCAACATCTCCTTGTTTTTCCCACCCCCAACCCCTGGCAACCACCCTTATACTTTCTGCTTCTATGAGTTTGACTTCTTCAGATTTTACAAATAAGTGAGATCATGCAGTATTTGTCTTTCTGTATCTGGCTTATTTCAGTTAGCAAAATCTCCTCCATGTTCAACCATATTGTAGTATATGACAAGATTTCCTTCTCTCTCTCTCTCTTTTTTGTTAAGACTATTTTTTAGAGCAGTTTAAGGTTCACAGCAAAATTGAAAGAAAGGTATAGAGATTTGCCATATACCCCCTGCCCCACACATGTATAGACATCCCCATTATAAACATCCTCTAGTGGAGGATAATGTCCTGTCCGTTACAATTGATGACCCTACATTGACACATCATAATCACCGAAGTTTAGAATTTACTTTTGGGTTCATGCTTGCTGTTCTACATTCGTTGGGTTTAGACAAATGTGTAATGACGTGTATCCATCATTATGGTATCACACAGAGTATTTTTACTGCCCTAAAAATCCTCTGTGACTCCCCTATCCATACCCCGCTTCCAATCTCATGGTGACCACTGATCTTTCTACTGTCTCCATAGTTCCATCTTTCCTAGAATGTCATGTAGTTGGGGTACAGTATACAGTCTTTTCTGATTGGGTTCTTTCACTTAGTAATATGCATTTACGGTTCCCCCGTCTCTTTTCATGCTTGATAACTCATTTCTTTTTTAGGGATGAATTGTATTCCACTGTCTAGATGTGTGACAGTATAAATATCCATTCACTTACTGAAGGACATTTTGGTTGCTTTCAAATTTGGCAATTATGAATAAAGCTGCTGTAAACATTTGTGTCAGGTGTTTGTGTGAACCGGTTTTCAACGCCTTTGAGTAAATACCAAATTTACCTTTCAGTAAATTGCTGGATCATATGAGAAGAGTATATTTAGTTTTGTAAAAAATTGCCAAACTGTCTCCCAAAGTAGCTCTACCATTGTGCATTCCCACTAGCGATGAATGAGTTCCTGTTGCACAACATCTTCGTCAGCGTTTGGTGTCGTCAGAGTTCTGGGTTTTGGTCATTCTAATAGGTCTGATTTTCTTCTTCTTTAAGGGCCAAATATATGTATATTCAGAAATATACAGGCACATACACATACAATCTCACATTTTCTTTATCCGTTCATCTACTAGTGGACACTTAGGTTGATTCCATATCTTGGCTATTGTGCATAATGCTGCAATGAACATGTGAGTGCAGATATCTGTTTCAGATACTGATTTCATTTCCTTTGGCTCTAATCTCAGAAATGGGATTGCTGGATCATATGACAGATCTACTTTTAATTTTTTTATGAATCTCCATACTGTTTTGCATATGGCTGTACCAATAGAAGTGTGTGACTTTTTTTTTTTAAATCAAGAGTTTAAGAGTTATTTTATCTTTTATTTTTTTTTTTAAGATTTTATTTTTTATTTTTTTGACAGAGCGTGGGCACAAGCAGGGGCAGGGGCAGAGGGAGAGGAAGAAGCAGAGTCCCCGTTGAGCAGGAAGTCTGACCTGGGGCTCAATCCCAGGACCCTGAGATCATGACCTGAGCCAAAGGCAGATGCTTATCCAACTGAGCCACCCAGGTGCCCCTTAAGAGTTATTTTATTTAGTTTATAAACTTATGGGATTTGTTGAAGCTATCTTTTTGTTGAAATTTCTGATTTTATTATGAAATGTACATTGTTTGTATGCTATTGATTTTTGGGAATTTATCAAAGTTTCTTTGTAACTTAATTCATGATCTATTTCTGTAACTGTTTCAAGTATGCTTGAAAAGAATCTGTTTTTCCCCATGGCTGAATTTCCACATTCATGAAACAGGAAGAACAGAAAATGTCTGACTCCTTTGATTTTTGTTTTGAAGTTTGCAGAACTCAAGACCAAATTGAAAGACAGAAAAATACTACATTTGTTCTTTTTGACTCTTTAGTTTGCAAACTAACAATGGGTATACAACTTGACACAAGTAAACACGGTAGGGGAAAGAGAAAAAGGAAAATATCTGTCCCTCCTGAAAATAGATTTGTTACCACTGGGTAACAGGTGCTTAATCCCTCTGCAGGGGCACATTTCCAGCCTTCAGAGAGGGAATAAACAGAGTGGAGGAGTAATCCTCTGTGATAGTGATTCCAGTCTGTGCTTGACTTTTCAGGCGGCTGGTCTTGTCTATTTATGTGGGTGAAACTGCTCAGCAGTATCATTGTATGGTAATGTGGGGTCGTGGTCCTGCAATGAGCTGACTGACAGCAGTTGGCTAGTCAATCAGCCAGCCTAGGTGATTAGGGGGCAGCATGAATGCTCATCTAAATTTGCCATAGGAAGAGGAATTTCATGATCAGGGGCTTCACCTTATGGGTTTAAGTCAGATCCTTAATAGCCAAAGTCTTAGGTAGCTCCCCATCTGGACTCCATACCCCTCCACTCCTGTATTAGCTCTTCCCTTGCTGCCTCTTACTCTCTTTTCTTCTCTTCTGTGAACCCTCATGGAACTCACGGTTGGCTCCCCACCTCTCCCGGACATCATCATCAAAGTCTCCTAGTTTCCAGAAGGTCTCAAGCCTTTCCAAATAGAACAAGTCATTAGGAAGTGCTTTAAGCTAGGTAGTTTTATATGGGTGTGCTTTGTGCCATATGTTTCAACTTTAATATATATGTTTGAAAATGATCAAAGTTTATAGTTGGAAAAATTACACCCAAAAGTCTGTAACCTCAGCTATTGCTAGTATTGCAAGAGGTGTGCAGTTTATCTGGATGAAGGCAGAGAATGTCCTGTCCACATACAAAAGATAAATCTTGCCCAGGAAAGGAAAGCAGTTCCAGAGGAGAAAAAAGAAAAAAAGAGGAAGAGAGTGAAAAGAGTACTAGGAACTCAGGAGTATCAAGTGTGAGGTGGCACCAGACTGATTTGCCAATATTTTGGCTGTCATTAGAACAACAGACTCTTCACCATACATGGCTGTGCGGTACACTGTGTATTGGAAAGGGCATGAAATTGGAAGGACTTGGTTAGAATTCAGGTTTTGCATAAAATAGCTGTGAAATTTTGGCTAGGACATTTGTCCACTTTGATTCCACAGTCTTCACATGTGTAAAATGCTAATAGGGGCACCTGGGTGGCTCATTACTATCTACCTTTGGCTCAGGTCATGATCCCAGGATCCTGGGATCAAGCCCCACAGTGGGCTCTCTGCTCAGCAGGGAACCTGCTTCTCTTTCTGCCTGCCACTCCCCCTGCTTGTGCTCTCTCTCTGTCAAATGAATAAAATCTAAAAAAAAAAAAAAAAAAGATAATAATACCTGCCACCCATGTAAAATAATTGTCACTACTGGCATAATAAAATGGTATATTGGTATAGTAACACTTTAAACTGTTTATAAAAATTAGAAGGTTTTGAGGAGGGACGTTTAGAATTGCTTTCTATTGATTTGCTTACAAAGATTTTCATCTTCCACTAGAGGTGTTGTTTGAGAAAACCTTTATAGAAATAATGATATTTGAGGTATTTTTCCTGTTACTGTCAACCGATTTTCAGCAGGTATATGACTTTCTGCCTATATCACCCAATTGATTTAAAAGTGAATCAATGAAGGTGTTTATTGATTGCCTCATTTCATAAAGGAATTCAGGAATGACCCTCTTTTTGATATTCTGATCTTTCTCTCTCTCTATTTGGATCAGCATTTGTCTTGCCTTCCGAATGAAAAATGTGGTGAACTCAACGAATCACCCCCCCCCCCCCCCCCCCCCCCCCGCGCCCAGTAACAGCCATTCACTTTTTAGAATGTCTTTCTGTCCTTCGGAAGCTGGAAAGCTCCAAGCTACACGCCCCAGACACCCTTGCTGCAAATTGTCTGTATGCGAAACAGGTTTCACCAATTGCACACATCAGAGTAAGATTTGCAGGTGCTGTTTTGATGCTGCTGGCAGATAAAGCTGTAGAGACCTTGGTTTTTCCGCAGCAGTGTTTCAATGTCCAGTGCCTTGATCCGTCAGTGTTGAGAAGAGTTGGGGACCGTGGAGTGTTGTCTTCGCAAATCCGCCTTCGCGATTGTGGTCAGTTAGGCAGTCTAGGGAGTCATTCTCGGATCCCCAGGCCTCTTCCAGCCTTTCTAATGATTGTGAATGTCCCCAATTCTCCGTGACAAATCCTTTTCTTTCTGGAGTAGCTAGCTGATTGCTGCAGCTGTATCCTGGCTTACTGACTTGTAATCTCTTTGTGGGCAGGAACTCTGTGATATATAATGATATAAACGACCTTGCCTTTTAGTGGAGGGAAACAGATGACAGACAGATAATTAAGTAAAAGTTTTAATAAGATGGTGATACGTGCTACAGATAAAAACAAAGTTGGAAAAGGGAGGGGGAGTGCCGGAGATGAATGTTGCAATTTTAAATAGAGTGATCATGGAAGGCTTCGCTGATAAGGTGACTTTTGACACCTATTTTTTATGTCAGTTGTGTGCAAGACTGTGGTGGAGTTCCTGCGTTAAAGTACTTTTTTCCTTAGATAACCCCCTAAGTGATGCTACTATTTTCCATCTTCAGGCCGCTATATTGTTTACCCACAGCAAACATGGCGGAAAAGGCTTCAGTCCGACACTTAGCCTCCCCATAAAGATGGCTACAGCACTTCCTGTGTTTGCCCTCAACAAAGATGGCGACAACACTTCCTGGTCAGGGCTTTCGCCTTCAACAAAGATGGTGCTTATGGTACAGGTTTCCTAACAGTCTGGATTCCGGTTGCGGTTTCTTTCTTTCTTTCTTTCTTTTTTATTAATATACGTGTTTGCAGACGTAAGTAACAGGAAACCAGAAACCCCGTATCCATTTTTTCTCGAAGGCCCCGCACCGTGGCGTCTGCGGCCTGGGCCCTGCGTGGCTCCCCCGCGCCCCCCCTTACTTGTTCGCGGCATTTCCGAGCCGGGCCGGGGTTGGGGTGGCGGTGGGGCTGCCGGGGTGCCGGGGGGAGGGGCTCTCCCCCTTCGGTCCGTTTTGAAGATCGTTCCCAGCACGCACTTTTTAGTTTGTCAAATTTTGCCCCGAAAACCCCTCATAGTTCTTCGTGTTCGTAACACAACAGGACTTAAGCTGGCGAGGCAGGGAGTATAAAAGTTCCGAATGGGAGTCGGCAGCCAAAAGTGCACACCGTCCCCCTCACCCGCCACCTCCCGGACGTCACCGAGGGAGTGGGGTCGGGTCGCCGGCCGGTCGTACTTTCTGTGAAGCCCCATCTGCCGCCTCCCCGCCACTCCCCATGGCTTCCTTACTCTCATAGCCTCCACACAAGCGCCCTCAAACTCGGGCAGTGGTCTTGAAAACAGGCCTTGAAATCATGCGTGGCTACTGACCAGGAATGGTGTGTGGACATTTTTTTCTTGTAAAGAAAAAAAAAAAATCCCCACTAAATGTCTCATACATGTGTGATTCTGGCAGTGTTGTGATAAAGATTCGGAATTCTTAGAGGGAAGGGGTGGAGTCTGTGAGCATATATAAGGTTTATTGTAGAGGCACACAAAATAAATATTTTTCTTGGAGGTGATGGTGAATAGGGCTTTTCTCTTAGGGGAAAAGAACCTTCAACCTATTGGTACCTACCGGTTTCTGGCGCCTATTCCCATTGTTACACAGGTTCAGCAAATGCCCATGGTCAGAAAGGCACCTGCATGCATATTGGCAGTTTTTCTGGTATTGGGGTATATCTGATGAAGGCTATATTAAAATAAAGCCACTGTTTCTTTTTAAGTATGTTAAAATGAAATGCTGCTCTGTAATTCTCAGATCAAAGTTGCTTTTTAAGCAGGGTCCATGGCCCAGTTTNTTTTTTTTTTTTTTTTTTTTTTTTCCCAAATCTCTTTATCAAGCAAGGAATCGAGCTAGGATTCCATTGTGTGGAAAGCAAAAATAGAAAAGATGATTCATATTCAGGGTTGTTCAGTATGTTCGGAAACATTCAAAATTACTTTGCTTTGGTTTAACAGCCATGTACTAAGCACCATGGCCTGGCATTCTGCTAAGGTTCAGAGTTGTACCTGACCTTAAGGAGCTTGTGGCCGCATGCAGGAAGCTGTTTTAGGGGGTTAGGTCAGCTCCCTGTAATCTGAGCTACTATTTTGTCTCTTCCCAGGGAGAAATGGAGGCTAGAGACAAGCAAGTGCTTCGCTCCCTTCGCCTGGAGCTGGGTGCGGAGGTACTGGTGGAGGGACTGGTTCTTCAGTATCTTTACCAGGAAGGGGTCTTGACAGAAAACCATGTTCAAGAAATCAAAGCTCAAGCCACAGGCCTCCGGAAAACAATGCTGCTGCTGGATATCCTGCCTTCCAGAGGTCCTAAAGCATTTGATGCATTCCTAGATTCCCTGCAGGAATTTCCCTGGGTTAGGGAGAAGCTGGAGAAAGCAAGGGAAGAAGCCATAACGGAGCTGCCTGCAGGTAGGTCTCAAAAAGATCACTGCAAACCAGCCGCAAAATTGTTGAAACTGTGTCCTTTGGATGAGAAGTTGGGGTTTTAGGCTGGGAGTGAGTGAGGAGTTTGGACTGAAGGCACATGGTATTGGACGTACAGGATGAGGGGGTGGGATTAGGAAGTGCAGGGAAGGAAGAATGAGCCACGATTGAGAGGGTGAGGAGGGAGATCAGAGAACACATTTAGAAATGCTTCCAGGGAAACTTGGCAAGTCACTTGGGAGGCATGTTCTCATCTGAGAGCCAGGTCATATCTCAGCCCTTGGCATTGGGAGCCATTTGGAAAGTGCAGATGGGAGAGCAGGCATTAGGCTTACTGATAACTGATTTGTGGGGTGCCAGAGCTGCCGGCTGGAAAAGGTCAGCTTCATGAAGGAGGAGACAGCCTCTAGGAAGGCACGCCTTGCACCTGTTCCCTGGGCTATCCTGCATGGCCAAAGGGGATTATTTAGAAAGCTGGTTAAGTAAG
Organism: Ailuropoda melanoleuca; assembly: GCF_002007445.2. Classification (NCBI taxonomy): domain Eukaryota; kingdom Metazoa; phylum Chordata; class Mammalia; order Carnivora; family Ursidae; genus Ailuropoda; species Ailuropoda melanoleuca. The sequence goes on from NC_048232.1 coordinate 64,241,994, forward strand.
TTTTTAAAGGTTATTGATTTAAAGTTGGTCTTTTTAGTTTGTCTTTCTTCAGACACCCAGAGCATTTAATGTTATAAGAGTAGTGGTTTGGGGAGGGTCGCATTTTGATTTTAAAGAAAGTTGGAAGCTATGGAGAAGAGAAGCAGTCCCAGTGCTAGGAGCCTGGCTTGTAGCAGGACGAAGATGTGATGTGAAACACTTCTCCTCTTAACAACTCCATGACTTTTACTGTTTTACAAAGCTGGAGGAGCAGAGAACTGAATTGGTTAAAAATTAAAATAAAAATAAAAAATCTGTAAATAAAATTAATTAAAAAAGAAATAAAATAAAAAACTGGAAGTTGACTTGCAAATTTTGAACAGTTAGGAAATCAACATTCTCTGGAGTGTTTGAAAGCAGTGATAGAACTCCTCCAAGACAGTGGTCCTCAGACTTTGTTCTTGCAGTTTAAAAAATACCAACATAACTGGTTAAAAAACAAATGCCAGTAATAAAAGACCAATTTTATTATTTATTTTTATCCCATGGACCTCATATTTTGTTTTCGTTTTGGGTTTCCTTTTCATGGACCTCATATTTTGAATGATTTTTCAGACCACAGGTACTAGCTAATCATGATGAATCCTTCTATTTTTATTAATGACATATGTCTGAATATCTGCTCTGCATGAGGTAACCACTCAACTTAGGAAAGCTTGGTTAAATCCCAGTGGAAAAAGCAAACTCATTTTCATTTCCTAGCATGGCCGAATTACAGGTAAAAGTGTTTTAGGCTTTTTGAAATACTGAAAGTAGCCATCCTTTCAAGGCCCCAGGAATTCTCAAGTTTGAGTGTCCTTACAAAATTAAAATACTTCAGGTATGTGGACAGATCCAAACTAAAGTATCTAAGACATTTCTACAACTTTACTGAAAGCAGAATAAATAACATAGAACTGGGGACACATTAAGAGAAGTATTAGGGTATCCAGTGTCTGTTCCTGATATTTGAGTTAGAAATTCCTCTTGGCACCAGATAGTGGGAAACAACAAAACAAGCAAACCGAAACCCGGTTACTAACTAGTCCTGTTGTATGTTGTTCATAGAGGTGTGACCCCATTTTCATTGTTTCGGATTTATTCAGAGAACAAGAAAAAAAATTATGATTTTTTTTACCAAATGGTGAAAGTTACACAGAAGTTGAGGAAAAACTAGTTTGTTTTTAAAAGTAAGCAGAATGAAACAGTGTAACGTGAGAAAAATTGAGTTTGCATGACAAATATTAATTTGTTAGTTCTGTGGAAGTGTTCAAATGGAGAGATAGGTTGGCTACTATACAGATTTTAAGTACTCTTATTTTACTTTTCGTCAGAGTAACAAGGCTATTTACAAATGGTTTGAAGAGAGAGTTTGATTTACATATGTTTTCTATATATTTTCTGCAATGATAATAACAAACTCACTTTTAAAATAAGTTTTGTTAATTATTGAGTATTTTAGGTAAGATTATAAAATACAAGTAAGGTATGGAGAATAATGGTGCAGTGAACACCTGTCTCCCCATCACTCAGTTAAAAAAAAAAAAAAATTACTATTGCCTTTGAGAACCCTGGGTGTTCCTCCCCGGGCCTACCTCAGCCCCAACCCCTACTTATTGGTAAATCCTGACATTGACGTTTATCATTCCCTTCTTCACTTTGTAGTTTTTTCCCTCATAAAAATCACTTTTAAAATCCACTTATGGAAAATCCGCAGTACCATAAGTTTTAGCAAGATGTATAAAGATATAAATAAAAAATATTATAGTGTGTATGGGAGAATAGGGGATGGAGGAAATGATAGATTTAATTTTAATTAATTAATTAATTGGGAAATGATATATTTTAAAGGAGTTCTTAGTTAACAGCCTTCTTTTATTTGGGACCTTAAACTTTTTTTTTTTTTTTTTTTAAAGATTTTATTTATTTATTCAACAGAGATAGAGACAGCCAGCGAGAGAGGGAACACAAGCAGGGGGAGTGGGAGAGGAAGAAGCAGGCTCATAGCGGAGGAGCCTGATGTGGGGCTCGATCCCATAACGCCAGGATCACGCCCTGAGCCGAAGGCAGACGCTTAACCGCTGTGCCACCTAGGCGCCCCATGGGACCTTAAACTTTCAGTGTTTAAATTAATTAAGTTGATGGTGATATTTTAATTCTAAAATTCATTGGGACTTAATTAATTGAAAACCTAATTGTTTGTTTGTTTGTTTTGAAAATCCTGGAAGGAGTATCAGAGTTGAGATGCCTTCAGTTTAATATTCCTATAAAAAATGCAGATGGACGCAGAGGTCTTTTTCCCAGGACCCCGAGCTTCTCCAGTGTTGTAAGAGTGATTTTAATAAGCTTTTAAAAAATCCATTTAGGGGCGCCTGGGTGGCACAGCGGTTAAGCGTCTGCCTTCGGCTCAGGGCGTGATCCCGGCGTTATGGGATCGAGCCCCACATCAGGCTCCTCCGCTATGAGCCTGCTTCTTCCTCTCCCACTCCCCATGCTTGTGTTCCCTCTCTTGCTGGCTGTCTCTGTCTCTGTCAAATAAATAAAATCTTTAAAAAAAAAAAAAAAATCCATTTAAATTTTTGTGAAGGCATTTTTGAAGTTCGAGGAACTAAACTGTAGGAAGATGTGTTACTTATATATTATGTGTATGTATTAACCTTGTCTGATCTTTTACTCATTTTGATTGTTATTATTAATTAATTTGTGTAGATTTGGTGGTCTCCTCTTGGGAGGCCTGAGAACCAATGGGCAGGAATGGCTTTCCCTTTGGCCAAAAGGCCGAAACTTCTCCAAGAATGAACTGATTTAATTTTATTAAAAGGTGTTCTTGTTTTGGGCTTCTCAGAGAATCCTGGTTTCCACTTTGCTTGTTTATTTTCTGTGTTTCACTTGTAAATTTTGAGTTGCCTCAACAGGCCCTATTTGGTGATAGATCCTAGTTAATTGCTTTTTATTAGAGAAGAATCCAGTTGTATCTTAATCCTCTCTGGTCTCTTAAACCCTACTCCCAGCAAATCCTAAAACATAAAAAAACACCTTAAACCTTTGATTCTTTCAGAGTCTACCTAGCTGATGGGTCTTCCTATTTATGTTGGGAAAAAAAGTCTAAGATGTTAATGCTTAATTGATTTTGTGTTTTTCTCACCCTGTGAGGACTCTTATATGTTAGAAGAGAAATTCTGGCAATAAAAATTACTTAAATCAGGTTGGAACTGTGGAAAGGATACTTCATGGTGTGTCCCTTGCTGGCCAAGGTCACATAGTAGACAATAGATCAGCTGGCAGTCCTCTCCGGGCTCCTGTCTGGCCTTTTAGGAGATGAGAACAGTGCTGATTCTGGGTGCAGGCAGCATGTGCCTGCCTGCCTGGCTTTTTACTGTTATGGGCCATGTCTGCTGACAGGGTGTCCCTGGTGCCTGAGCTAATCTAGATCTGGAAAAGAGGTTTATGGCAGCCCCAGTCTCACCAGCTGGTGGGACTTAGCCTAAGTCATGGTGCGAGTGACTCCTGGGCCCCAGGACTCCCTGTTCCACCGTGTTGGCCCTGTTTGTGGGACTGGGTCTCTGCTGTGGTTCTCACTTACCAGTTTTACTTTAGGCTTGGGAGGTTTTTTCCTCCCCCCTTCTCTGTAGGCTAGATTCTGGCTTTACGTCCTCTTAGCCACTGGCAAGGATGAAGGACAGATGTCTTGGAACACAGCTCAGTGCCTCATATGTTAACATCAGATGCCTCAACTCTTGAGCCTCCTGAGGCTGTTTGCGTCAACTTTGCTTGCGCTTGAGCTGGTCCTCACCGCGGACCCTGTGCCCTGACACTGGCTGCCCTCACTGGCGCAGGATGCGGAGCTGGTCTGGTTCCCCACTATCCAGGGGCTCCAGGGCTCAGCCTGTTCCTTTTGGAGTTGGCCTTGTGTGACCATGCAGAGGCACATGAGCTACTATCTCAAGATGTACTCTGGCTCTCAGATGTATACTTGGCTCCATCTGCAATTACTGAGCAATAATGGCAAAAATCTGAGGCATTGTAATAGGTTTACTGGAGAGATTTCTAGCCTGGGATTCTCCAGTCATACCATGAATTGACCCTACTCTGCATATAATAGGCACGATGTTGCTGCCAGCTTATGTAGCTTGTGGTCTCTGCAGGCTCTTCCACTGCGGCTGGGTAGAGCTCGTTTGTGGCATCCTGTGTACTCAAGGGGGAGTGGTGGGTCAGCATCCATGGCGAGACCCGTCCCTGTGTGAGGGCAGAGTCTTCAGGGAGCCCCAGTGTGATCATCATACGCCGCCTGAAGACCAACCAGATACCGGGCACGAGGTAATGAAGACATGCAAAGGACCTCCGGGTCAGCTGAGGGGATTCATCAATTTACTGAAGAGATATCGAGTATTGACATCAGGTGCTAGGATGTTTTGGGAAACAAAGCCCCTGCTCTTCTGGACTTCACCAGATGCTATAGTCTGATGGGGAAAGACAGTAAGTGAATGAGTGACTGCTAGTGCTATGAAGAAAAACGGTGGTGAGGAAGGGCTCCGCGCATGGTGCAGGGTGGTCAGAGAAGGCCTCTCTGCCACGAGGACGTGGGGCAGACACCTGAATCCTACAGCAGAGTGGATACCTGGAGGAGGAATGTTTCAGACAGAAGGGACCACAGTTGCACAGGAGCTCCGGGGGGAGCCTTCAGTGATAGTGTGGCTAGAGCCCAGGCCCGTCTGGGATAAGAGCCTTCCTCACGGAGAGCTGAGTCACACCTGAGAGTCAGCAAAGGCCCAGTCTCAACCACTTGTTGTGCTTCCCAAAATGTGAGATGTGTGCACAGCCGTGATCTTGGGTGGTTCTTTTAAAATGATTTTAGATGGAAGTGAATCACATGGTGAGAGAGTCATTTCCTTTTTCTTTCTGTTTCAGTGGTGATGACATGCAGGCGAAAGCCTCCCTTTGCTGTAACACCTCTCTTGACACTTGTCTGTTTTTCTTTTTAACAAAGAGAAAAAGTTCCTTATGCCTAAAGCCTTCTGTGGGCAACAGTATTTAGCTGGAATTGAGTTGTGTTGCCTTCTTTCCATTGCATTAGTCTAATGGTTTCCTTCCATTTATGGCAAGTAAAACTGTTTTCTATTTATGAAGTTACTTTTAAAAATACATTGCTTTTATTTAAGTAAAAATGAGTCACATAAAGAAAAATTCTACGAAAATAATGATATGAAGATGTGGCAAAAATAGTAAAGATGGTTTTCATGCATTTTCTCATTTAAAAAGAAGGGAGTTTGGGGCAGAAGCCATCCCTGGTTGCATAGTTGGGGAAGGAAGGCTTCAGCTCTAGTTCAGATAGAAAAAGTGCCAAATTCAAGGTCTTTATTGTTTGGTCCTTCAGATTATGCACAGTGGCTGGGAATTGGTTAAATTTATTAATAGAATTGCCAGAATGACTTAATTTTACATTTTCTAAATTATAAACATGTTCAGAGTCAGCAAGATGGAGACATTCTGGTATTCCAGAATTTTAGGCCACGAGAGACTCACAGATCATCTAATTTTTCTCAGAAAAAGCTGACGCCTATGGAGATTAAGTCAACTTGCCCATGATTACATAGCTAGTTAGTGTAATTTATTGCTGAACTAGAATCCAGGCCTTCCAACTCTTGATTTAGGATTTTTTCTGCTATGCAATCTTGACTTCCCACTGGGTTTGAGATGGAATTATATTATGCTGTAGTGTTAATAATTGAAAGAAGCTTTTAAAAAATTGTACTAATGCTTTTTTTGTTTAAGAGGAAAATTTTCAAGGGCTTTTAGAGGTATACTGGGATAAGAATTTGCTAAAATATTTTATTTGTATTAATGCTAATTTTAATCATTTAAAAGGAAATTTTGATAGTTTAGTACTGCATTTTATCAGAAGACTCCCCCCCACCCCCGCTTCTGCAAGGCTGACATAAAGGAAGAGCGGAAGACTTTTATCGAGTATTTATGGGACTGATGAAATAATGCATCTGTTGGCAGCTAATTGTAGCTCTTTCTAGGAATAGCAAACCATGTGACAGGCCTCTCCCCAGCAGGAATACCTCCATTTCACTTTAAAAAATGGATTTAGTGTTCTTTTCTCTTAGAAATTCTCACTGTGACTTTTTTCTCCCTCCTGTGGTGTATGGGCCACTTGGCTCCATCAATCACCCTATTGACTCTTGTGGTTGGCTTCGCTTAGTGTTTTTCAACCCTGGCTTTAAAAAACCCTGCTGATCCCTAGACTTCAACGCAGGCCAATTCATGCCAAAATCTGTGGAGGTGTGATCTGGGCAGTGGTATTAAGACACACACACACACACACAATCACATATACACACGCATGTGCACACGTGCAAGCACAGGGACATGCACGAACACCTCATGAAGTTATTTTAAAGTGCAGCCCCGTTTGAGAAACTTGAAATCTGACCAGCTGATTAGGCGCATGGCTCCTTTGTCACTTGTTGCTCCCCAAGTATGAGCTTCCCAAAGTTGTGTACTTGCTTGAAGAGTTGTTCTTGTTTTCTGGTGAGGTGAAGTGGAAAGGTGGTAGGAATGGAGATACAGAAGGATATGTAGTTTTGTTTTGATTCTGTAATCACAAGTGTTTTTAATTCTTTGAATTTCTTGAACGTTATTGCTCAAAAATGTTTGAGAACCCCAGACCCCACACAGGTATGATTCTGCTACCAATACTAAAATCCATTAGAGCTCTGTGGGGCTACATGGGCTCGATGTACACAGAACAACATTGATTGGAGCGTTTTGAATTAGCAGATAAATTTGGATTTGGGGGAATTATTTTCATTGCCTATTCACATTGTTAGGTAATTACCAACCACCTGGAATACTTTGTGCTCTGTAGATCAAGTTGTCCAAATGGAGACAGAGCTTTCCTTTAGAGAATGAGTTGGATGCTGCCCTCAGATACAAAGTGAGCTGAAGATGGCTTGAGGATGGGTGAGAGGAGAAGAGAGACAAAGTTGGGAAGACTGGGAATGGCTTAGCCAATAAAAACTATAATAATATTTATTGGTGGCTTCACTTTGTGCCAGGTACTGGTCCAGGTCTTCATTTTTTAATTCACTTAATCCTGGCACTAACTCAGTGAGACAGGTGGTCTTATTACTGTTACTGCACAGATGAGAAAATGGAGGCACAGAGATGTTCAGTCACTTGTTCAGGGTCATTCAACCCAGTAGAGTCAAATTTGGAATTCAGGTCCTTCAAAGCCCGCTAATTCATAGCCTATGAAAACACATTTTCAAGATGTGCTTTTCTCTCCCTCCTACTTCTGACAGCCCATGGCTGCTCCGGAACCCATCATTTACCAAGTCGTCTTCCCTCTGCTACTCCAGTCACTCCCAGACATGCAGCCCAAGAGGCTTCTCTGTCTCTTTCCTGCCTGTTGTCAGAAGACTAAGTTCTGGTTGGTACCTCTCTCTCCCCCATCTCTTTTTTTTTAATTCTCTTTTTGGGGGGCAAGGTCGAATGTGAGGCCATGTGGGGGGTCAAGGAACAGAGCCTTTGGGCTGCTCCTATTCCAACTTGCTACCTTGAGCGTAGAAAAAGCCTAAGTCTTCTTGGCTGTGATTAGAAGATAGCGCATTTGCTCTCCTCGTACTGGAATCAGGTTCCACTTTTGCAGCTCTTAAATCTTGCTATTGAAAGCTGAAAGCCATCAGTTTGAATAACCAGCTCTTCTGGTGGCACAACCTTAAGAGTTTAACCGTACGCTTAGCAAGGTAGCTTTCTCTTTTTATGGGTGTAGTTCAAACTTGTAGGCTGTTGTTGTAGCTAGCTGCAGGAATGTTTGCCTTTGCTTAATTTTAATAGGCAGCTGTGTTTATACTTGTTCTTCAGTTTGAACAGCAAGGAGTATATGTATATGATTCTTTCGAGGGCTTTTTCCCCAGAGGAAAAAAAGGGTATATTGTACTTTTCCAAACAGTAAATTTTAATTGAGAAGGAAATGTGACCTCTAAAAGAAGTTTAGTCCTAGGCTTTATTTTTGTTAATGTTATGAAAGAAATCTTAACTCCTTGTAAGAAGTGCCAAGTTGACAATTCCTGGAAATGTTCATGTTCTATTTATGCTCAGCACCACAGCAGAGAGGGTGGTGACGCTGTTACCAAAATAATACTGCTGAGATGTAATAAGTGGCAAAGGAGAGCTTTGTGGTTTCATAACCTAAATATAAGACTTTTAAAGCATCTCTCAGTTCCACCATTTGTGTATGAGGTGTATGGGTGCTGAGTGGTAATGACCAAGTTGTTATGGAGATTTGCAGAGCCAGCAGAGCACATCTGCTGGGACCTGCCCTGTTGTTAGAACTGTAGAAGGTTAGAGGCGGAAGGGACCTCAGAGACTCCCAGTGTACAGGTGAGGAAACTCAAAGATGTAAGTAAGTCTAACAGTGGGTATGTGGGCTCTTTGGTTCAAGCAGTAGACTTCTTGACAACACAAGCAAAAATAGGAATTTCTCTAACGTATACTGGGTTGTTCACAACCTCGAAGGAATTGCTAAAATGTCAGGGCTCAGTAAGGAAGGAATGAGGCAACTCTGGGGCTCTTTGGCCATTGATGACCATCTCCAGCTGAGTTCCTCCACTGTGCCTTCTCTCAAGATTCAGTATGTGACTGGCTTAGGTTAAGTCATGAGCCCTTCCTTTAGGACACCAGAGTCCCTGGAGTGGGGAAGGGACAGATCTAAAAGGCAGAGGTGAAAGCTGATTAAAAGATGGCCTCTATACTATATTCACACCCATTCTTTTTATATTGAACAGGTTCCACACTTGTGGGCCTGGAAAAAAATGATAGCCCTTTAAAGAAGGAGAATGTTCCACATCTTAGTACAGCAATGCCCAGCTCAAAGGCCAGAGGTGGTAGGAAAATTAGAGGAGACCAGTTTTTAGAGCAAGATAGGTCTTCTGAAACCTTTCCAAAATCACAAGATATTGGGGGGAAAAACAGATAAAGAATGTTGAAGTCAAGAGGTGGATAGAAAGAGAATTTGGATTGGGTTCTGGCCTCAAGGCTTTACATACATAAACTCACTTTATCCTCATAGACCTTTGAGGTTGTACTATTACTATCATTTGCATTTTACAAATGAAGGTATTAGACGAATTGCCCAAGGTCACATAACTTGGTAATCGCAGAGCTGAGATTTGAACACTGGCAGTCTGGTCCTCCAGTCCATGCTATTAATTGCGACGCTCTTCCGTGTCCCTAGTATCAGTTCTTGGGTCTGTTCAGTGTCACACGTCTCATAGCACCTGACCTGGGCTCGCTACAGCTTCTTTATTTGCTGACCCTTTCGTCCCTTGGGTCTCACACGTAGCCAACATTTTCATTGTTTTTAAAGATAGTTTACCAAATGGGAGGTTAAAAAAAAACACCAAAGAAAATAAAAAATATTTTCTAAGAGATGTGATTAGACAAAATAAAGATTCTGAATGAGATTGACATGGCAGTTTTTGTTTGTGAGTCTTTATCTCTTCCCTTTCAATTTCTTTTTATTATGAATCAGCCCTTTGTTGGTGCTGTGGGCAGTTGTCCTTTTTTGGGCCCCTTGTATTTGAGCCCTTTTATTTCTTCATGTGCCAGTCAGGATCCATTCAGAAGACAAAAACCACACGGGTAATGTGAACAAGGAAAGTTTAATATAAAGAATTATTAACTAGTAAAAGGTTCATTGTGGTTAACTAATGAAGGGGTAAAGAGGTCTACTTTTTCTAGGGCTGAAGGAGAGTACAGGATGAAGGCACTAAGAGCTTGCAAGAGGCTCTTCCCCACCCCCAAGACTGAGTTTCAGTCCTCCTTGGAGATGAAGTGACTGCTGGTGGCCAGTGAACTTGCCAGAGGGTACAGGCTGGAGCTGGTCTGTAAGAACAGCCCACTGGGTTGAGAATCTTGGTAGAGCATGTGGCTGGACCAAAGTTGATCCTTAGCAGTCTGCCGAGTGGCAGGAAATTCCCTGGAGAGTGAGCACCTTTGGGTTTCCCAAATGCCACTGGCAGTACACTTTAGAGGGGATAAAGCATCCCAAACACAGTGAAAAGCCCCTTCCTCTGCTATGGCCTTTCGGTGTCCTTCCAGTGCCCTCTTTTGATGAAAACGAACACTGCACCATCTGGCAAAGGAGAAATGTTCACAGGGTCCAGCCCCAGTGTCACAAAGCAGGGCAAAGAGGGTGAATGTAGAGCTCAGCAGTAATACATCGCTAATCGGTACACCTCATCTGTAAAAGGATGATAGTATATAATTCCCAAAGGAGTTCTGAGAACCTGATTTATTCATTCATTTATTTAGCCAGCGTTTATTGATCGTCTGCCATTGCTGGCTGTTCTGCCAAAGCTGTGAGATTATGGTGGTCATTGTCTATTGTTGTTTGTTTGTTTATCTGTCTGTCTCTGAAAATAGACTGTGATCATCTCTAAGGCAGAGACTGTTTTTACCTCTGTACCTGTAGCACCTAGCTAGCATAGTGCTAGATACCCACTAGTCCTCACGTGCTTATAGAGTGAATGAACGCAGGGCTATGAAGGTGAACGTAAAGATGGAATTGTACCCTCGATGAGTTTAAATTATAATTGGGGAAAAGCAGAATATACTATGGTATTCTAGTTATCTGTTGTTGTGTAACAAGCTACTCCAAAACTTAGTGGCTTAAAAAAACAGTTGTTTATTTTTACCTGAATGTACAATTTGGGCAGGGCTCAGAAGGAGGCAGCTCATTTCTGCTGTAGCTGGTGTCGGTAGGGGTGGCTTAACTGGGGCTGGAGGAGCCACTTCCCCAGACGTGTCATTCATATTTCTGGTAAATTGGTACTGCTTGTTGGTTCCTTTCCACATAGGCCTTTCTGCAGGTGGCTGGGGTTTCCTTACAGCGTGGTGGTTGAGTTTCAAGACGCAAGACGTAGAAGCTGCTAGTTTCTTAAGGCCTGGGCCCAGACACTGGCGTAGTGTTAACTCACCGTGTTCTTTGGTTAAGCTGTCCCAGAGCCCAGATTCATACAGATGACATAGAGACCTCACATTATCTTGGCAAGTATGTCAAATCATCTTGGGGCCTTATGGCACTGATCAGATATAGTGACTTAAAGTACATATGTTTGTTATCATAAATGGAAACTTAGCTGTCATACATGAAAGTGATTTGTGAATTAATAACAATTGTTCTTACTAGTTTAACAAAAGGGAAAACAGCTCTTTTTCCTCCCAAATATAAAAGCAGCACATATTTGTTGTTTAAAAAAGAAAGGCTCTAGAAAGATACCAAGAAAATAGAAGTCACCCATAATCTTATTGCCCAGAGATAACCACAGTTTATAACGAATGAGGAGTGAAATGCCGTATTTGGGTTTTTACCCTAGGACATTATTTTTAGAAGCTCTGTCTTTTCTGAACTCCGGTTGTTTCCAGAAAGTTATTATTTACTTGATACCAACTCTTAAATCTGGAATTTCTAATGTGATGCCAAATAAAGAATAAAATTCAGAAGATTGTGTGTGTGTGTTCTTTACACACACACACACAGACACACACACACAGACACACACATAGTTTCCTTTGAGAGTAAAACTTTCTGAATCAACTTGAAGTAGTCTTTTCAAATTATTAAGGCTAGCCCCTAGTTGTTTCCTTTCAGTTAGCAGGGGTGGGGGTGGGGTGGATTGGACTTAAATGACCTTCTCCAATTACTCTTAAAGAACTATGAGAAATATTTTTCACTCTGTTGTTTGAAGTATTTTTCTGTTTATCTTTCTATTAGTGTTCTATTTCAAAGTGTTTCACTGGGATATTATATAACCTGATTTTTTCCTAAGTCTCCTGTTTGTATGCTTTTAAATATTATGTTTCTAAATCTTTTCTCTTCTTTGTTATTCCCAAGCTGTTCCACTATAGGTGATTAAGCCTTTGCCTGTGGCATTTTAAGATCTATTTATTTCCCTCAAATTGACTAGATTTGTAAATATGTGAGTCGTCTGGATAGTAGATTAGATTTTTTTCCCCCTTGCACTTGGAAAGACATTCCTAATGACTTTTTTCACTAAATCATGGAGTGTGTTTCAAAGAATCTGTTCAAACCTTCGGTGGAATAATCATATCTCATCCCTCTCCTTATTACCAGAATAAACACCATAAACCGTTGTAGGAGGGGCTGTGTAAGTCAGGGGAAAGAGCAGATAGGAGAAATTCTAAAACTTTGCCTCCTGCATAATTTCAGCAAGCATTTACTGAATTTCTGTTTGATGGGAGTTAGGTACAGAAATTAATAAAATATAATCCTGGCCCTCAAGTTGCTCCAAATAAATGAGATGATACATGTAAAGTGCTTAGAATAGAACCTGGCATCTATTAAACATTGAGGGAATGGTAGTTGTTGTCATTATCATCATTAGAGGTAACTGAAGAGTTGTGACAAAGAGGTATGTACAAGGGACAGGGCAGCTCCACCCAACCTGTGGTAAGATGGGATTGGGGAAGACTTTAGAGAATATGTGTACCTTACCTTATGTTTGAGTGTTGAAGGGTAAGTAGGAGTTCGCTAGAAAGGCAGAGGGGAAGGGCATCCTAGGCAGAGGTAACAAAGTGCCAAGACACGGAGGCGATGGCTGTAGGTTGTATGCAGCTAGCACCTGGGGGTGGGGTGGGATGGCAGCAGCCAAGGCTGGGGGTTCAGGCCCAGGACTGCTCAGGAGAGGCCTTGAGTGCAGTATAAAGGTCCAATCTGTGATGGAGCACAACTGAGGACATTTGAGAAAGGGATGGTCATGAACAGACTTGCTTTTAGAAAGCCTCCTCCGGTGGCATATGGATGGGAAGCGGGCCGAAATAGGGGCAGGGAGCCCAGTTCGGAAGCTGTTGGAACAATCTAGGTGAAAAATTGTGAGGACAAGGCACTCGCATTGAGGATAGAGAAGAGGGAAATGGATTTAGAGAGATTTAGGAGGATGGATTATTAGATGTCTTCTTCCTGGGGGTGTATGGTCCCAATGGGGCAAAAAGTGGTTGTGGGGCATGGTGTAAAAAAACCTCAGATATTAAGATTCAAAAGGGCCACAGTATATAAACAAATAAGCAGTTATCCATGCTATGGAAATTTCAGGGGAGGGATGCAATTAGGGGAAACCTGTTTGAAAAGTTGTAAGGAGATAATGATGACACGAAGGTTGAGAAACACGGGCTTAAAAAGACTCGTTGCTTGATTGAGCTGTGGCCAAGGGAGAAGAAGGGTTCTAGCATGATACCTAGATTTCTGGTTTGGACAGCTATTCGTAGGCACCAAGAATGGATACCCAGTGTGTATGGTTGTGTACACGTTAGGCTCCTTGAATATAAGCTAATAGTGATTCACATTCATTGAGCACTTACGGTGAGCCAGCCCCTTTAAGTGCTTTACCTTTGTCAGCAGTGTGAGGTACAGGCTGTCCTTACTCTCACTTGTGGTAGGACGAAGCTGAGGCCCAGCTCAGAGCCCCAAGCGCTTCATTGCGTGCAAGTGCTGGGTAGGCATTTGGAGGTATTGGGTCTTGGCTCAGGATGCAGTCCTTTATCTGCCGTGTGATGTTCAGGTAGATTATTTTGGTTATTTTCCTCTAAATTTTAATTTCTTCATGTTGTAAAACAGCTGCCTCTGCTCTGCTCTAAGAGAATCTCTGAAACATGAAGTGCTGTGTGAATGTAGGTGGTATCTTTCATGTAGTCAGTAAATGCCATTTTTTCCAGTTAAGTGTCCGGCTCTTGGTTTTGGCCGAGGTCATGATCTCAGGGTTGTGAGATGGAGCCCCTGGACAGGCTCTGTGCTTAGCAGGGTATTCGCTTCTCTCCCTTTCCCTCACTCCCCCACCCCCGCCCCTGCTCATGCCTTCTCTCTCTAAAACGAATAATAAAAATAAATAAATGCCATTTTTCTCCTTTGCCTCACTTCTGTCCTTCCCACTCTGTGTTCAGGCTGCTCCCAGTTAAGACTGGAAGAACAAAATGAGAGCCCCCCGCCATTATCGCTGCCACTGCCTCTGTGTCGTCTGACTCTCCTCCTCCTACCCATCTCAGAAGATGACTCAGGCAGCTTTTATTTCCTTGGGTTTTCATGAATGTCCTCCCATTTGAACATAGTGATCCACTTCTCAAGCTGTGGTCATTTGCAGCTCTTCACAGCCGTTTTCCCAGAGGCCATCAGTGACCTTTGGTTAAGTCCAGTGGCATTTTTCAGTTGCCACTTGCTGTCTTGGCAGCATGTGATGTGGGGGGCTACTCCCTTTCATTCTTGATGTTGCCCCCTTCCCTGTTTTTTCTCCTGCCCCTCCATCTCCTCTTTCTCAGCTTCTTAACTCTGCTTGCCTCTTCAATGCTTGTCTTCTCCGGAGTTCTGTTAAATTCTTCTTTTCTCCCTGGCACTGTTCTCCGAGGGCAGAGCCCATCTGCGCCCTGGCTGGATGACCACCTCAGTGCGAGCTGCTTCTAAATTGCCCTCTCCGGCCCAGATGGACAGCGGCCCTTCAGTCCTCTACCTTAGCTCAGCATGGCCAGAAGAAAGCCTCACATCGCTCACAACAAACATCCTCTTCTTCAATGATATTTATTTTCTCCAGCTCAAAAATATAGTCCTATTCAAATAATCAGAAGAAGGTGGTGTTTTTTTGTTTGTTTGTTTGATTGTTTGATTGATTTGGTTTTTCGAAAGCACTTAGCCCAGACATCACATCACATCTTTCTTGAAGCTTTGCGCACCCCTTTCATGGCTGGCTGAGAAACCCCTCTTCTGTGTTTCCAAAGCACCAGGGGAATATTTCTCTTATGGCACAGCCATACTGTGTTAGAATTTTGTCCTCAAGTAGACTGTGAGTTCATTGAAGGCAAGAACTGAGCTTTTCATCCCTGTAGACTCAGAGCCAAGCACATTGCCAAACATCTAGATCTGGGGCCAATACATGTTGGTTGAATGGATGAATCTGTGGTGGCCTTATTTGCTCCCCTCCCTTTCCTCTTAATGTCCACACGTCATAACTGTTTATATTAGTCTGCTTGAGTTGTCATAATAAAATATCCAGACCAGGTGGCTTAAACAACCAAAATTATTTTCTCATAGTCCCAGAGGCTGGAAGTCCGACACCAAGATGTCAGCAGGTTTGGTTTCTTCTGAGGCCCCACTGGCTTGCAGATGGTGGCCCTCGTGCTGCCTCTTCACATGGTCCTGTACTCTGTGTGCAAGCATCCCTGGTATTTCTCCATGTGTCCTAATAGCCTCCTCTTATAAGGATACCAGTCATATTGGATGAGGGCCAGCCTAATAATGGCCTCATTTTAACTTAATTACTTTAAAGACTCCAAATACAGTTGCATACCTAGGTATTGGGGATTAGGGCTTCAACATAGGACTTTTGGGGAGGCACAGTTCAGCCCATAACACTATTATCGCTTTTAAAAAAAAATTATTTCTCAGCTTTCCTGGATAGTTAGCAGATAATAACTCTTTGGTTCTTGATCCTCCTTAACACTGATTCTTTGGCATTTCTTAGAGGTTGCTATTTAGTATTTGCTGGGTGCCAGCCTTTACCCATTCATCTCACCAAACTTAAAACAGAGTGCAATTTTTTTTAATTTTTTTTTTAAAGATTTTATTTATTTATTTGACAGAGATAGAGACAGCCAGCGAGAGAGGGAACACAAGCAGGGGGAGTGGGAGAGGAAGAAGCAGGCTCACAGCGGAAGAGCCTGACGTGGGGCTCGATCCCATAACGCCGGGATCACGCCCTGAGCCGAAGGCAAACGCTTAACCGCTGTGCCACCCAGGCGCCCCCAGAGTGCAATTTTTAACCTGTCTGGTTATCAGACCATTTTATCAGCATTATTATTAACTGTTGTAATAATGACCTCTCATGTGGGAGGGTGTTCTTTACCTCCTTGCTGGTGCAGATTCCACTCATGGAGGTTCACAGGTTCGGTGTAGGAGTGGGTACGGCAGTCAGAACCCTTGAGGCTGTCTCTGCCCAGGGCCAAATCATTTTGAAGATGAGAGAAATTCTAAGACTGAAGATTTAAGGCTTTCATGATTGGCCCCTTTGAACTGATATTCCTAGGAACACTGCATAAAAGAAAAGCAAAATGAAAATCACCCTCTCCAACAGGCACATACCCCAACAGACTTGTAACAACAGAATTGCTCTTGCCCACCAAGAGAATAGTTTTGTACACACAGTAGCCTTGGTACTTAAATTCTGGGCTCCTGCATTATCAGCATTTTTATGATCTTCAACTTTCTTACAGTTTTAACCTATAGCCCCTCCCCTGGGCCACTGGCTAGCTGACTTCCCTTTCGCCCCTTCATTTCCCTCAGATGCTCTAGAAACTTGGCCTCCTGCTTCTTTTTATTTTCACCCCTCCCCACACCACTTAGGCTTTCACTTTTGCTTGGGTTTCTCTTGAGTCAGGCTGCAGTTTCCTTATTTCTCATGGGTGTCACTTCTTCCTGTTCTGTTCACCTTCTCTTCCTTTCCTCTTACCTTCCCCAACAATCTTCTCCTTTTCGAGGCAAGCTGAAGTTTCCAAGCTAATTTTGGCCTTTCTCTGCCACTGGTGCCTTTGGTATAAAGCAGGGGGTTGGAAAATTATGGCCAATTCCCTGTGGTCTATATTGGGTCCACTACCTGTTTTTGTGTGGCCTGTGAGCTAAGAATTTACCTGTTTAAAGTGTTGGAACAAAAACAAGGCCAAAGAAGAGTATTTCATAACATGTGAAAATGATATGAGATTCAAATTTTTATGTCGAGAAATAAAGTGTTATTGGAACACAGCCAGGCTTATTTGTTTATGTGTTCTCTGTGTCTGCTTTCACGCTATACCGGCAGAGTTCAGTAGTTGCAATAGAGACTTTACGGCTCACAAAGTCCAAAAACTATTTCCTCTCTGGGCCTGTACAGAGAAGGTCTACCCCACACTTCGTATAAAGAGTTAGAAAGGCCGGAAAATAGCTTTGCATGGCAGGAATCAGTTTTGTTTACCTTTCTTTTCTTGGTGCTTACCAGAGTGCTGGATTAAAGCTAATGCTTAGTTCTAAACTTGTTTTGAGAGTCAAAAGTGGAGAGGCCTTTCTTCAGGGCAAACCTTTCCTGTGAAAGTATGTTATTATCTCTGCCATTTCTTTTGAATTAAATTTTGCCAGAAGACATTTGTCATACCAGGGCCATTGAACCTTTTCTTTCATTTCTAAAATTGTACTAAAGGGAAAAAAGAATTAGGTAAACCAAACAGATAAAACTCCTTTGTACTCTGCACACTCACACGAGGATTTAATTTCAGCTTATCCCATATACTTACTCATGGTTTAGTCTCAAAATGTTTAAGTATTGGGGTGATGAGATAATGTTAGCATTTGAGTACTAACCACAAAAAGAGTTAAGCAAGGTTTGCCATCATGAGCATTTGGCTTTTGTTCTCATCTATTAGGTATTTTGTGTACTTTGTACAACCCCCTATCTTGTCTTTGTTTTCACCTCCTTTGAAGGAAATCATTTACCATTGAAACTCAACCTCCTGACAGGTAATGCCAAGTAAGGGTAAGAAATTTCTTCCCATTCCCCTAGATAGCCATTGTACTATTTCTGTCTATTATTCAGAAATGTGGCTGTATGAGGTTTCTCAATCCCCTAAGGCGTTTGTTAACAATACATTTTGAGTGTTCACAGAGTGCTGTGGGCTGTAAAAGGCATCAAAGTGATTACATCAGAAATAGAAGGTAGAGCCCTTGTCCTTCAAGGAGTTTGTAGTCTTTATGGCAAGAGACGGGTGACATGCAAGTGAATTTCTAATATTCAACAGTGGCCTGCAGAGAAATACCAGTGAATGGAGTTTCACCAGAGCACGAAGCATGAAGGAGTGATCTCGGTGGGGAAGAGCAGTAAAGCAGGGGATGCTTGTAGGGTGACTCTGAGTCCTAAAGAGGGTAGTCATGATTACTAGGGAAGAAGCCAGTCCATATAGAGTAGATACTGAGCACTTTCTCCCAGATATCTTCCCAAGATGCTTTGCTGGAACATTAAACCCTAATGGTGCAAATGGAATGACCTTTTCCCCAATATATCCAGCTCCTCCCCCTGCCTTTAGTAATGTTGTCAGTGTCACTTTGTTTTCTGAATTATGTACCTGCCCTTTTCACAAAGCAGGTCCTTGAATGAGTGGGTTTTGTGAGGGGAAGGACAGCAAATAGATTGTTTGGCTCAAATGAAGAATTGATGTGTTCAGAAAAGGAGAGAGAGACAGGTAAGAGAGAGATGAGCTGATGGACGATCTTCATGTCTACGCAGTGGTTTGGGCTTGAGAGGGTAAGGGAGTGAGCCTTGAATGTGAGGAAACTGGCCTAGGGAGAGAGAACATCACTCCATCTGCCATCTTCTGGGGCTGACTTCAGCTGCCCCATACCTTCCAGATTTCCCTGGATTTTAGCTGAGATACAGACTTCCATTCTGCTTCTCATTTTGACTTAAGACAGTTGGCTTCAGGTTGGTGCTGTCAGGCCCGATAGCGATAGGCTTTGGGGAGAAACTGCGAATCCCGTGTCCCCGGTGGTATCTGACTGTGACTCTGCATGGCATGAAGCTCAAACCTGCAGTTGCCTTTGTGAGAGGGAACTAGCTCAACCTGGTCTTCGATGCTGTTCAGGGTCTTCTTGCCTCCAGGCTCCTGAGAGCCTTGTTCACACAGTGCCACCACCCCTAATCTGTATCTTCCTTCCTCTACTCCCTAACAAAACAGATAAGCAAACAGAAACCCCGTAACTCTTGGCAGGCAAATGCAATGCACCTTCAAAAGGGGCAAAATGGCAGATTCTCTAGAAAGTAAACAAAAACAAAGATAAAAACAAAAACAGGTGCTGTAAAGAAAACAGGGGCCAATCAGATGTGGTGTTTTGTTTTGTTTTTCTTTCTTAAGGTCCTTTTAATTTAAAGAAGATTTGAGTAAAAATTATGGTATACTTGAAAGAATGAGGAATCAGTTGATCTAGGCTCAGATATTGGTTGTTTCCCACTGGTGCGGTGTCCTGGGACAAGATTTTTTTTTTAAGTAACTTTTTACTTTGAAATCATATAAGACAAGAAGTTGCAGAAGTAGTACAGAGTTCTCAGGTACCTTTCACTCAGCTTGCCTCCCTGCCAACGAGAATATCTTGCACATCGTCAACCAGGACACTCACATTGATACTATTAACTTAAACATGATAGTTTTTTTTTTTTTTTTTTAAAGATTTTATTTATTTATTTGACAGAGACAGAGACAGCCAGCGAGAGAGGGAACACAAGCAGGGGGAGTGGGAGAGGAAGAAGCAGGCTCCCAGCAGAGGAACCTGACGTGGGGGCTCGATCCCGTAACGCCGGGATCACGCCCTGAGCCGAAGGCAGACGCTTAACCGCTGTGCCACCCAGGCGCCCCTAAACATGATAGTTTTAACATGTTTTTAATGTGTGTGTGTGTTCTATGAAATTCTATCACTTGAAATTATTTGGAGTTGTGTGAATAATCAGTAATAGCAAAATAGAAAAACTGGAGATTGCTTAATCTGGAAATCTCAGTTTAATACTCTTAATTAAAAGACTTCCGGATTAGGAAGTAGAAGGCCAGGTTCTAATTCCAGCTGTCCCAACTGGAGAAGAAATGAGGGAGCTAAGGCAGAAATATTGATTTCCCATGGTTCCAGCTAAAAACCTAGGAATCATCCTTGCTTTCATCTTTTGCTGTACCAACCCTCGTCCCCAATGTCTGTCCCATTAGCTAACCTAAAATATTCCTCAGATCTGTCTACTTATCTCCTTCCCTTGCCAGGGTTATTGCAGTAGCCTCCTCACGCACTCCCTCTGCAACGCATTGCCCACACAGCAGCCAGAACCCTCCTTTAAAAACACAAAGCAGATTATGTTATTCCTCTCTGTAAACCTTCCTGCAGTGGCTTCCCATTGCACTGAAATGAAGTCTGAACTCCTGCTCAGAGCCCGGGAGGCCCTTGTGATTGGAAGCTCCTGCTGCTCCAGTCACATGACTATTGGACTATTTGCCGTCCTCACTGTGTGTGGCCTCCTGGTGGCCAGGTTAGTTCCTGTTGAGGCCTTTGTTCCAGCTGTCCCCTGATCTGGTGTGCCCTCCTCCTAGTTGTGCTGTAATAATTACTTTCTGTTAACTTAGGTGTCTCTTCAGCAAGGCCTACCCAGTCAGTCCAAATTAGACAGCTCCCACATCACTTTCTGTCTGTCATATCCCTGTCATACCTGTTTTCTCTCCTCCGTAGTTTTAACACTATCTGCGCGGGATTGGATTTGTTTTTACGTGACCAGTGACTTACCCACCCTTAGACTGTTAGCTCAGTGAGGAGTAGTAACTGGCTGCCTCAGCCTGTACCCCAGCGCCGAGGACAGCGCCTGCCCGCAGGAGGCATCAGTAAGTATTTTTTTGAGGAGCTGCATCAATGGCATCAATGGCCACATTGATAATCACAGGTAATCACAGAGGTTCTTGAAACTGAAAAAAATTACTTGATTGAATGAAATAATTTGGTGTTTAAAATCGTTAATTTTTTTCATATTTGGGACTCTGAGGAAAACACGGTTAAATTCCTATATACTGTAGATCCCCTTTTATGTACCCGTGTATTAATAATAACTGGCCTTTTTCTGAGTGAGGGCCGTTTGAGGTGGGAAAGATCAGCCCTCGGTACCCTTGCCGACAGGCTCCTGTCTGCCTGAACATGTCAGGCCATGGTAGTGATTTGAAGAGGTGAAGTTGAAATATATTCATTTCCCCATCAGTGGTGTTTTGACATTGGAGAAGACCATTGAACAGGTTTTAATTTTCTTGGTAATACAGAGGTGCAAGAAACTTGGTATCACGTGGCTTGACATTTAGCCAAACTTGCTTTCATTATTAATCTAAACACATTCCTTTTCTTTTGCATTTCATGTGTAAGTAATGGCTCCCGAGGCTGGAAGACAGGGAGCTGCTGATGTTCTCACTGAAATGAAAAGAGCGTGATTTATGTCCTCTGCTACATTTCTTAAATTTCTGTTTAACTTTCATTTTATTGATAGAACCACATAACCAAAATGTCACTGCATTTACTTTTGATGGTGTTACCAGCTACTTGTGCCTTTGAAGCAGTTTCAGAAATGTAATGCAGTGTAGGAATATCGACGTGTGTGTTTTTAGATGTGAGCTATGCTGATTCAGTGCTTTACTGCTGTTGGTTTCTGTGTGAAGGAAATCGTTACTCTTTG
Source organism: Ailuropoda melanoleuca (assembly GCF_002007445.2). NCBI lineage: Eukaryota > Metazoa > Chordata > Mammalia > Carnivora > Ursidae > Ailuropoda > Ailuropoda melanoleuca. The sequence goes on from NC_048232.1 coordinate 64,263,284, forward strand.
ATTAAGTACTTTTATCAGAGGTTAATACATTTTCTCTAAATTCTGGAGTTCTCTTTTGTCAAATGCACGTACCCATATAGCTTCTAGTGATGTAAATGTTGACCTTTGGTTCCTTTTGTGATGGTTTTATTGTTGTTATTGATAATGAATTATTTTTCAAGCGAATATGTGCTTATAAATCTGGAAGGTAATATTTTCTGTTAAAAGCATTTTGCCATTTTCACATTGTTATGCCTCTAGCTTGTAGGGTGTTTTCTTGAGAACCTATTTTCTTTTGTTGATTTTTAAAAATGGCATGCCAGTGGTCAGTGTGAATTCATATTGTGAAAAATGTGCGTGGTGGAATATGATTAGACCTACCACAAGGTAGTAGTTTATGTGAAAAATTGATGCTGTAAAGCATTTGCTACCAAAATTTGTTCTCTTTGTGTCACCCCCCCCCCGCAGCCCGGGGGCCACTTAATGATTCTGTATTTTTTTGAAGAGCCAAACATGACTTGAAGAAGATAGTGAGGAGAAGGAGGAGTAGGAGGGGATAAAATGAGCAGGCTATTTTCCCAGAAGCCTCTCACTTGCAGGGTCTGAAATACTATTGTTGGGGAAGAGTGATATTCATACTGATGGGGGTAAAAATGCCTGCCCATTTCAAGGAGCTTTTGTTTTCTTTTCTTTTCTTTTTTTTTTTTTAAAGATTTTATTTATTTATTCAACAGAGATAGAGACAGCCAGCGAGAGAGGGAAAACAAGCAGGGGGAGTGGGAGAGGAAGAAGCAGGCTCATAGCAGAAGAGCCTGATGTGGGGCTCGATCCCATAATGCCGGGATCATGCCCTGAGCCGAAGGCAGACGCTTAACCGCTGTGCCACCCAGGCGCCCCTCAAGGAGCTTTTGTTTTCATAATAGAACTTCTTTGTACAAACAAAAGGATGTTCTAAAGGAAAAGGACCGTTTGCAGTTGAGTGTTTTCCATTCTGGTAGCGTCTGAGAATAATTTTCAGAAATTCCTAGTATTGCATGTAATCATTGCTTAGCATTTGGATCTTACTATTTTTATGATAGAAGTGTGTGTTTAATTTCTGTTTTAAGTCCCACCCATGTTTTTAAGTAGTGTAATACAGTTCACCCTTGAACAACATGGGGTTTAGTGATGCCGACCTTGCGCATAGTCAGAAGTCCGAAAATAACTTTTGACTCCCCCAGAATTTACTTACTATTAGCCTACTGTTGACTGGAAGCCTTACCAATCACATAAATAGTTAACACATATTTTGTATGTTTTATGTACTATATACTGTATACCATATTCTTATAATGAGGTAAGTTAGAGAAAAGAAAGTGTTATTGAGAAAATCATAAGGAACTATAAGGCAAAGAACACCAGAGATTGCCAGGAGCACCTGAAGCTAAAAGAAGGAAACGGAATAGATTCTTCCCTAGAGCCTTCAGAGGGGATGGCACTGTTAACACCTTGATTTTGGACTTCTAGCCCCCAGAACTGTGACAGAATAAGTTTCTGTTACATTAAGCAATCCAGTTACTAATAATTTGTTACAGTAGCCCTAGGAAACTAATACAGGGTGGGTAGAGCAGGGATTGGCTAGAAAGAAGCATTAGGGAACTCTGAGGGGGGTGAATGAGATGTTCTATATTTTGATAGGGGTTTAGGTTAAATGAATGTATGCATTTGCTACAACTCATCTAATAGTATACTTGAGATTTGTGCATGTTATTTTATATAAGGTTTACCTTGCGAACAAAAAGTGCCATAGATAAACATTGAATTCTAGTTATTGATATGCATGCTGAAGCATTTAGGGACGAAGTGTACTGATGTCTGCAACTTACTTTAATTGGTGGGTGGAAGGATGGACAGATATGTGAGAAAGCAAACATAACAAACTTTTAACCACTGTAGAATCTAGGTGGTGGGCGTTTGGTGTTTGCTCTACAGTTCCTTTAACTTTCTTACATGATTGAAAGTTTTCCTGATAAAATGAGGGAGGAGGGGCGCCTGGGTGGCACAGCGGTTAAAGCGTCTGCCTTCGGCTCAGGGCGTGATCCCAGCGTTCTGGGATCGAGCCCCACATCAGGCTCTTCTGCTATGAGCCTGCTTCTTCCTCTACCACTCCCCCTGCTTGTGTTCCCTCTCTCGCTGGCTGTCTCTATCTCTGTCGAATAAATAAATAAAATCTTTAAAAAAAAAAAAAAAAATGAGGGAGGAAACAACAGAAAAAAAGAGCAAACCATAAGGAAGAAAAAATACATTTATAGTACTGTACTGTGTTTACTGAAAAAAACCTTTGTAAGTGGATCCACGTAGTTCAAACCCATGTTGTTCAAGGGTCAACTATTAATTGTTTTCTCACCTGTTGGGTGACTAAGTGAAATATGTATAATTTGCCCAACAGCATAATTCTGTGACCTGTATAATCCGAATGGACACTGTGGCTTTTGCATTGGATACATTTTAGATAATTTTCTTGGCCTGCAATTTTAAAGGCTTTTTTTTTTTTTTGAAGATTTTACTTATATATTTGACAGAAAGAGGATACAAGCAGGGGGAGTGGCAGGGAGAGGGAGAAGCAGGCTCCCGCTGAGCAGAGAGCCCGACGCGGGAGCTCGATCCCAGGACCCTGGGATCATGACCTGAGCTGAAAGCAGATGCTTGACCAACTGAGCCACCCAGGCAACCCTTGGCCTGCAATTTTACTAGTAAGATTGATTCAGGGTATTCATTCAAAATCATCTAATTTATCTTCCTCATGTCTATGAGTCAAATCTCTGGGAAGAGTAGTTCATTGGACATAGGACAAATCTTGGACTGTGAGTATCTGTCATCTTTATAAATGTTTGGGGGAGAAGCACTTTTGTGAGTGGTGATGTGCTATGATTATTTTTTTAATTAAAAAAATCTATTGCTGGATAACAAAGTGCCCTCAAACTTGGCAGATTCAAGCAACCATTTAATTGTGTGGGTTAGGAATTCAGGAAGGTTCAGCTGTGTGGTTTGTCTCTGATCCATATGATGTCAGTTGTGGTGCCTCGGGCTGGAGGCTTCACTTCTATGACAGCTTCTTCACTCCTCCGTCTAGTGCCTGGGCCGGGGGTGCTGACTGTTGATGCTGCCTCTTGGCAGGGGACTCAGCTGGGACTGTTGGTTTGAGCACTGACACATGGTCTCTCCAGCGTGCTTGTGTTACTCACAGCATGGCAGCTTGGTTTCCAGAGGGAGTGTCCTCAAAAGGTAATGGTAGACACTTGAAGGCTCAAGGCTTCTTATGACCTAGCCCCGTAAGTTCCAGAACACTACTTTTACCACATTTTGTTGGTCAAATAAGTTACTAACACGAAGCTAGACTCAAGGTGAGGGGAATTATCCTCCACCTTTCATTAGGAGAAGCAGCAAAGAATTCAAGTCTATCTTTAATAGCTGGTGATAGGATCACATCAGGGTTGCATTTACTTAATAGGAATTTATGCCTGTCCTGAAGTTCAAATGGCTTAAAGTACAAATACTAATAGGTAGTTCCACTTAAGGGGACCCCATTCCAAATGGTACAGCCTTCATTTAAATGAAAACTCTGATCTGATTCATCCCAGTCATTAAATGGATGACTGTAATCTCAAAATATCTAGAAAGATATCAGTCCTCTGAGTCATAGCGCAAACTAGTTTGTCAAAAGAGTTCAAAGGAATCATAGATCTTATAGTTGGAAAGGACTCCAGGGGATTACAGCATCATTATCACCTTCCAGAAAGAGTTATTGAGCACCACATATAGGTGCCAGGCCCTGGAAATGCAGAGGAGAATATGATACAACTCTTGTCTTTGAGACATATTGAGGAAATAGGACTGATGCATAAGAGATGAATAGGAATCCATGGAATATAGACTGGGTGGCAAATGAAAGTACAGGTGATATGTGCACAGGAAGGAGGAGTGATCAATAGAGGCTGATGGCGCTGGGTTGGGGGCTGGGAAAGGGCATAAGGAGATAGAGTTCCCATTACACTAAAAACAAAATCCAGACTGTTGGTCATTACCTACAAGTCTCTATGTGAACTCGATACCTGCTTCCTCTCTGATCTCCTTTATTACTTCGCTTTTTCTCCCTCACTGGCCTCCTTCCTTGAATATGCAGACATTTCAGGACCTTTGGACTTGCTCATTCCCCTGCCTGGAATGCTCTTTCCCCAGATAGGCCCATGGCTTGCTTTCTGACCTCAGTCAGATCTCTAGTCAAATACGCTCCTTTCAAGCCTTCTCTGACTACCTGTCCCATCTACTTCCTATCCTTCATCACTATTTATCTTCATGAAGGCAGGGCCATTGTCTACCTTGTTCATTGTTGTATCCTCAGCACCTAGAACAGTGCCTGGCAAATAGTTGGTGCCCAATAAAAAATAGTTGAATGAATCAATAAGTAAGTGGAAGTAGAACTTGAAACGGGAAGGATTTAGCAAATTGGAGGACAGTTGGTATTGCTGGCTGCCTGCAGGGCAGAATGAAAGAGAAGCAAGAGTATACACGATAGATTCATAGATCATTTGTTTTAACACCTGACCTCAGGGGTCCTCACTTGACAACTTTGGGTCTTTCAAACCCCCCTTTTCATAGCTTCTTCATGTGGTAAGCACTACGATAGGGCTTGCACAGGGAGCAATTCACTTGGACTAGAATCGCTGTGTCATGCCAGGTTTCAGTTGTCAGAGAACTAACCATTCCTGAAAAATACTCTGTACCATAGCGCTTCTTGGTCTTTGCTCCTGTTCATATTTCTATCTGGAATATCCTGCTTTTTGTCTTCACCTTTTGCAGTTCCACATGAATGACCTCTTTTCTCCATTGTACTCAATAGTTATGTGATTTGATACCAAATAAGCATATTCTGCTTCACCTGGAAATATTTATGTGCATGTAGTTCTTTCACTTAAATATAAACTCTTTGCAGAGCCTGGGTCTAGTTTACTTTTTAATTTCTGGTATAGAACATGAGAGATTCTTAATAAGAATGTGTTAAATTTACTTGAATATGAGAAATTAGAGTTCTTCAGCCCCTGATGTAAAATGAATACATATGCCTAGAAGTCAGAAGAGGCAATGTTAAATTCCCAAGGAAACTAAACCTAATAAAGTTATCTTCATTAGTGGGCTTCCGTGGTTAGTGTGATCGATTTAGCTTTCTCAGATGACATTCATGGTTTGCAAAGGGCCTGTAGAATCAACAACTTACACATTTTTATATCAGGTGACTATTGCTGTATAACATACTACGCCAACCTTTAGTGGCTTAAAACAATAACAGTTTATTATTTTTCACAATTTTGTAAATTGGCTAGGCTCAGCTGAGTGGTTCTTTTGCTCCACGTGGTGTCAGTTAGTGTCACTAATATAGTAGATACTTGCGGTCGCAGAGCCTGGCTGGCAGTGGAATGTCCAAGAAAGCTTCACTCACATGTCTTGTGTTGGCTGTAGATGGGAACAGTTTTGTTCTTCTCCACGACAGCCTCATGTCCTCTGGCAGCTAGACTGGTCTCTCTATAGCATGGTCCCAGGATTCCAAGTGTGTGAGATGGCACTGCCACTTCTCTTGAGGTCTAGATCGGGAATTGGCACCCTTCCACCACATTTTATTGGTCCAAGTGAGTCACAAGGCCAGCCCAGTTTCCGAGGGAGGGGGGGTAAACTCCATCTCTTAGTGGGTTGGGTGAGGAATTATCAGTGACGATGTTTGCAGACAGTACACATCAGCATGCTTAGTTGTTTAATAGTATTACCTTTTAAGTGGGAAGTAGAGCATTAATAATGCTTCATTATTAATGAAGTCGCAGGTCTTTGAGTATTATTTGAACCCCTTGTTTTTGAATTATGAATTGTTTATAGAGAGAAGTGCTGTGAACATTTTGGGCTTAATTGAGCAGCAGCTGAAGATCAGTGACTGTGTTGCCCTGGTTTTCTCTTTCCTTGCCATTTATATTGTGTTATGCATGTTCCCTTTGTTTGGGCGGAGGTTGGAATCAGAAGCCAAAGCCTCTGAAAGGTGGTCCTGGATGCTTCTGTAGTTCTTAGAGTAACCTAGAGCAAGTGACTCCACCTGCAGGGCAGGTAAGCACAGGCCAAGTAGCGAAAAGAAACAAGCCTGTTGCTCTAGACCAATACTGTAATATTAACAGATGGCAGAGGAAAACTTGAACTACTCAACTGCTGTTTGGCTTCCACCTTCTCTGTTCTAATTGGTTTCTCTGATTCCATTCTTGCCTCCTACAGTTCATTTCCCACAGAGCAACCAGAGTGATCTTTTAAAAATGTCAATCAGATCATGTCTTTCCTCACCTTAAAATATACTAGTGGGTTTTCGTTGTACTTGTGAAAAAATAGCAACTCCTTATCATAAATTGGCCCCTGCTCCCACCTCTTACACTTTACCTCCTACAACTCTCCCCTCCCTCTTTATGTTTCAAGGCACTTTTTGGTTTTTTCAGTTCCTAGAGCCCCTCAGTTTATCCTGCCAGGTTCATCGTATCTTAGGGCCTTTTACTTTTTGTACTTCTTTCTGGAACACTCTGCCCCTAGGTCTCTCTGGCTGGCTCATTCCAGGCCCAGCCCAGACACCCTTGGAGAGACCTGTCCTGACCTCCCACACTATAGTAGTGTACCAGGCACTCTCCCTCAGTTTCTCTGTTCTGTTCTTTCTAGCACTGAACTTCTGTTTCTCAGTTTTCTCATTTATAAAATGGGGTTGATAACAGTACATACTTCATAGAGTTGTTATGAGGATTAAATTAGTTAATGTTTAGAAGGCTATCAGCCAGATGATGTGATCTCAAACGTTAGCTGTGTTATTGTATCACTCTTTACCACCTGAGATTGCCCTACTTATTTATTTGCTTGTTTACTGACTTTTCCCATTACTAGAGTGTCAGCTCTTTGCAAGCAGGGACTGCCTTTGCCTGTCTTGTTCATGTCCCATCTCTATTCCCATTGTGTCAACATATATAGTAAATCTTCAGTAAGTACTCATTTATAAAGTGAATAAATAAAAGGCAGGAGTGGTCATTCTGAACAAGCCAGAAAAATCCTTGGGAACATGAAATTAAAGCTTGAGAAACTTAACTGGATAGGACAAGATTGTTTAATTGCTCAAAATGAGTTTAAGATTTTTGGTCCAGAAGAATTCTATTTTAGGATACTGAAAGAACTTGGGGATAATTTATTATTAAGTATTACTTCATGGCATTTTGAAGAATGGAAAAGTGTCAGAATTATAAAGGTAGGTGAATGCAGTCCTAATTTTCAGTAGTGAGGAATATGGTTCAAAAACCATAGACTGAGAGAGAGGGAGTGTTGTGCTCCTACGAGCAGAGTTCTAGAATGGATTATTAAAAGGATGGTTTGTGAATGCTTAGAACAGCATTGTGAAAGTGGGGCACCCTTAGAGAAAAGAGGCCTGGAAAAAGAGTTTTATTTTGTTTTCCGAGTTACCACTTTAGTTTGGTGGTAGAATCAAGATAAAAATAAAGACCTCCTGATTCTTTTCCAAGAATGCTTTCAAAGTGGGATCATAGAGCTCCTCAAATTTTACATAAAACAGAATCTTTTCTTTTATATGTTGTTGTTTTGAGGATAAGCTAAAAAAAAAAAGCCACTTTTGAAGGCTTTCTGAAGGCTCAGTTGGGGAACATTGATTCTTAGAAGTTCAAGGGCATATTGTCAGAGGTCCATGAGATTTAATATGTTCTGCTTTAAAAGAGGTTTGTGCAATACTAGGTTGAGAAAGTTGGTACTATGTTTTGCCAACTTATTTGATTAACCAAACACTACCTGTTGTCCAACTACAGAAAATAGCATATGTTCTTCCATTAGACCTGTGCTGTTCAACGTGGTAGCCTCTACCACATGTGTTGAACAGTAAAAATGTGATAACTCCAAATTGATGTGTGCTGAAGTGGAAAATGCATACTGGATTCAAATGCATACTGTATTTTAGTACAAAAAAGTAATGTAAAATATCTAATCGTTATTTTATTTTGAGTTTCTGTTAAGATGATGTTTTTGATATATTGGGTTACATAAAATTCATTATTAAAATTAATTTTATCTTGGGGGCACTTGGGTGGCTCAGTCACTTAGGCGTCTACCTTCAGCTTGGGTTATGATCTCTGGGTCCTGGGATCAAGCCCTGTGTGGGGCTCCCTGCTCAGCAGGGAGTCTGCTTCTCCTTCTCTCTCTGCCCCCCTCCCACCTCATGCTCTCTCTCAAATAATAAATAAATAAAATCTTTAAAAAAATTAATTCCATCCTGTTTTTCTTTTTAGAAATTTGGCTGCTAGGCCACTAGAAAATTTAAAATTGTATGTGTGGCTTGTATTACTGGTTGGTGAGCCATTGGAACTTGTTGCCTCTCTCCGAAGGAGGGGTTGAGGGAATTGGTGTTCCTTGTCATAGCAAGATGGCTGTATCTGTAAGGCTGGAAGTTAGTGGGAAGGGGCAACTGCTGATACATCTGTCACCTTTATCAGGAAAAGCAGTAGTCTTCCCAGAAATCCCCAGCCCATTTCCTCTTTTGTTTCATTGCCTGAAAGTGTCACAGGGCCATTCCTTGCTGCAAGAGAGGCTGCAGAGTGAATGTTTGTTCTTCCATTTTCTGGAATGGAGACAGTACAAGAGAAGGAGGTTGGCAATGATAGTTGCGTTAGCCCAAAGAACAGGGTGGTGCCCTGCTTAGGTTGAGTTTTATTAAACAATTCCTATTTAGAGATGGGATAACTGAGGACCAGAGACGTTCTTGCCTTTGATTCTTATATAAAATACTTGTAGAGTAAGAGTAAGACTTCTCACTTTACTTCTTTCTACATTTCTAACTTCATTAGCAAGAAGAGTGTATTCCTGAAAGATGATAGGTAGGGCACGTTGGGTATAATTGTCACTATTTTGCATCTTTTAACATTGGTTTGGACATTTTGTTTTACTACAAAGAAATTTTTAGTAGTCTCATCTGATAAGGAACAGACATAATTTTTATGTTAATCTCCTTATTAACTTGTTATATTTCTCTCTGAGTGTTCCCTGTGCTTCTCATTTTTAACCTGTGACCCACTATGGGTATCATAATGTATGAACAATGTATGTCTAAGAATAAAACAATTTTAAAACACCATGATTACTGGCAGCGTTCAGCGGAGTTTCTGATCATCACCACCTGCTGTACATACTCCTTAGATACGCATTTGCATGTTCTCAAACCATTCTGCTTCAAAGAAAAAACTGTTGCTTGATTAAAAAAATACAAATTGAACCATTTGCCAAGTACTGCTTTTAAAGACTCAAGGCCCTCACCCCAACATACCCTGCCCCACTCCTCCTAACAGAATCCCTTGTGAACGACTTTGGGAAATGGTGGTGGTGGTGCGATGGTATTTGTAAGAGCATAAAGTGAGAGGTTGGCAAAATATAAGAAATTCACGTTTTGCTGAAGAGAATTGACCTGTAGAAGGAATGTTGTAATGCAAAATGAGTTTGGTGTGTTTTAATGGAAAGAATTCAAAACAGATGGTCCCAGACTTACAACTTTTCAACTTTATGATGGTGTGAAGGCTGTACACATTCAGTAGAAACTGTACTTCAGATTGTGAGTTGTGAGCTTTCCCAGGCTAGCGATACACAGCCCGACACTCTCCGGTGAGGCTGGGCAGCAGCGGTGAGCCGCCGCTCTCAGTCAGCCACGTGATCTCACAACGCACTGTGCCGTGCACCCACTCTGTTTCTCACTTTCACTACGGTATTCAATAAATTAGGTGAGCTATTCAACACTTTCTTACAAAAGAGTCTTTGTGTGAGATGAGCTTGCCCCGCTGTAGGCAAATGTAAGTGTTCTGGGCAGTTAAGGGAAACAAGGCTAAGCTAATGTTCAGTAGGGTTCATGTATTGAATGCATTTTCGACAGGATATTTTTAACTTATGATGAGTTTTTCAGGAAGTAACCCCAGTGTAAGTCAAGGAAGATCTGTATTTTAAATAGTAAGTGTCCATTGTGGGTTTAAAAGCTAGGGGCATTTATTTTGACCATTTAGTGTACAGAGAATTTGAATAGGAAACTAGTGGGTTGTGGAATGCCCCCTCTGTTCATTGTTGGGCTTTATATAAACCTCTCTCTCAATCCTCAAAACCTCTCCCTATGAAGTAGGTATTCTTCCTATTTTGCAGAGAAGGAAGCTCAGAGAGATGAACTTTTCCAAGGCCGCAAAGCTACACATCATAGTACTGTTATTGAAACCCAGAGCTGACCCCTAGACCTGTGATTCTCCTACTGAGTTAATCTGAATGTTTGCAAAGTCTGCAGCTCTAATTGTTTTTGTAGTTAATGTTCTTGAACTGACAACAAGTAAATACTTTATAATTCTCTCAACTTGGTTGGGCTTATTTTATTTGAGACCATGTATTATTTATTTGGGTCAATAAATGTATTTTTTTACATTTAACTACACATTTGATTTTTTTTCATGTCTTGCTTTTTGTCGTAGGGAACCAAAATCTACTGGTACTCTTTTTCAAGGGGTACCTCTGTTATCAGGTACAGATCTTACTCAGATAAATAAATACATGTCATGACAGTTGAAGCACAGAACTACAAGCTACTATGTTTTCCTTATTCTTTTCTGCTGTGAATCTCACCAGGTTAAAGTTTGGTTTTCATTGTAGGGAAGAACAAATGGCAACTTTGTGAATTGTGGCATTTGAGGTTTGGCTGATAAACAAGACTACTCCAGCACACTAGTTAACAGAAAGGGATAGAGCTGTTGCTGGAGACATAGGAAAGTCTGTTGTAAGTGAAAGAGTGATCTTTGGCGTTCAGCCACCTCAGTTTCACGATAACATTGAAGAAGCAGGAACCTTGGAATTGTTCTTCTTTATATTCTATTCCTGGATAATTACCAACTATACTAAGATTTTGAAAGGTCCTTTTCTTTTGTGATTGCATCTTTCAGCAACAGCTCTTGTTATCCTATTATGCAATTTGTCCCATTTATGATGCTCAGGTGGGAAAACTTTCAGCCTCAGCAATTGAAAAGATCGCTATGATTGAGCATTTGGTCGTGCTTTTGCTTGTTTTGCTGTTGAGCAAGCAGAGTTCAAGACAGGTGAATTCTTTCCAGATGTGCTTTTGAATAACTGGACAGATCCCTGGGGTCTCTTTAGGAATAACACAAGTGACCGTGTATTCTCTCCTCCTTCCTCCATTCACAGCTTCCTGTGGTCACTCTGCTAAGGGTTCTGTAGTTGTGGGATGATCCCACAGTTCATACTGAACCAAGGAGGAGGGTAAATAGCTCATCCAAGCAGCCAGTCCCTAAGCTTGGCTAGGTCTGCTTATTTGGCACCAAAGCCTGTCACTGTCCGGGAGACACACAGCAATTTTGCTTTCATTTGCTTTGTTACCATTTTAGGCATGAAATGGTATCATTTTCTCCAGAACATAATGTCCCTGTGTAGAAATAAATACTTTATGGGTTTTAAGGAGTCGAGAGCCAGGCCCATTAGTAACTGAAACTGTTATGACTCAACTTGACATTGATGGCCTTTTCCTAAGGTAGAGGAGAGGGGGTATGGGAGGTGTGGCTCCACCCACAGTGTTCAGTGTCCAGCTCAGTGATAGGCAGCCAGGGTTGCTGAGCCAGAGGGTGAAGCCAGCAAGTTGAAGGGATTTGCTGCCATGGTTAGATGTGGAAGATGGGGCACACTCACCTCTATATTAATGACATTCATTAGTTCTGGAGGATTTTAGTGCAGCTTCTACATGTGCCTACTCATTGCCAGGCCTATTCAGGAGAGAAATTGGGACCCACCTCATGGATCTGGGGTCAGCTCTTTGGGAAGTTTTTCCTAACAATACCCTCTATGCATGGAAGAGGACTTTGTGTTGTTCTCTTGGGCTCTCCTTGAACATAGAGCTTATGCTTCCATAGTATGCTTATCTGTGTCCTTGTTTATCTCATTCTCTAGAATGTGAACCCTTGAGGACAGGGATAGTTTGCCTAGTTAGTTCCTAGTACATATTATATGTTCAATAAATGTTTGTTAAATAACGAAGTGGCGATATTCAGCTGCTTTCTTCCACAGGTCCTCCATCCCTACCAAGGAGAAGAAGTATACCAGAGATTCTGCCAGTTATGCACAACTGGTAATCAAAACTAATGAAACATAGTATGGACATGAACAGAGTTGAAAAATAAAGGTGACCATAAAATAAAGGTGACCATAAAGGTGTGCAATTGCACAGACTTATATGAAGAATACTTCCAAACTTGTCTGAGCAATATGAAGGAACACTTCAGTAAGTGGAGAGACAATATCATTGTTCTTTGGTGAGAAGTGTTAATATAGCAAGTATATCAGTATTGTTCTTGTCCACATTAATCCAAAATTTGAAGCAATTCCAACAAAAATTGCAGTAGGATTATTGTTCTATGGAATTTTATAGAATAATTTTAAAGTTCTGAAAATATTGTTTGAGATTTAGGAAGAATGAAAAATGGGAGATTTTATCTTATCAAATTTGAAAATATTATAAAGTATAGTAAATAAAAAAACAAAATAGCATATAAACTCAGAAACTAGACACCAGTATAACCTGGATACCATAACATGACAAAAACATTGTAAGAAAAAATCAGACTTCATTAAATAGATGCAAATATCCTTAACAAAATATTAACAAGTTGAATATAGTAAAACAGAAAAATGGTACTGCGTCATTACCAAATGGGGTTTGTCCCAGAAATTCAAGATTGGTTTAACATTTGAAAGTCAATGTACTTTATCATAGTAACAGTATAAAAGAGAATTTAGAAAGGCATAGCTACAAGAGGAAGTCTAAAAACAGGCTTGGGTATGTATGGAAACCTAGTATGAGTTCATAGTCTCTTATTTGAAATGTTTGGGACCAGCCATGTTTCAGAATTTGTTTTGTTTTGTGTTTTTTTTTGGAGGGGGCTATTTAATTTATTTGAGAGAGAGAGGGAGAGTGCAAGCGGGGGAGGTGCAGAGGGAGAGGGAGAGACTCTCAAGCAGACTCCTCACTGAGGGTGGAGCCCGATACGGGGCTTGATCTCACAACCCGATGATCATGACCTGAGCTGAAACCAAGAGTCAGATGCTTAACTGTCTGAGCCACCCAGGTGCCCCCAGAATTCAGGGTTTTTAACGACATCTCATAGTCATGTACCTGTTTGTTTCCGTAGCCAAGCAGATTAATAGTGACACTAAATGGAATAAAGAAAGACTAGAAATAGCCTCAACATTGACTTAGGTCAGACTTTGCTACCAAATGAGTTTTGGCACCAATCTTTAAAAAACAGATAAAAAACTCTGTTTTCAAAGCTTCATGATTTCAGAATCACAGGTAAGGAATTATCAACTTTTTGGTATCGAGGTGGCATTTCAAATCAGTGATAAAAGGGTGTTTGAAAGGTGTTGGGATTACATAGTATTCATTTAAGAGAAAAAAAGGTAAAGTTAAATCCCTACTTGGTAGCAAAATCAACTACTTGTGATAAGTATTTTACTGTTAAAAATTGAAGTCTATAAAAGCAATAGAATAAAATATATGCCTAGTTTTTATTTACAATCTTGTGATAGTGGAGCTCTTTGGAAGCGTGATACCAATGGCAGAAACTAAAGAATTAAAAAAAAAAAAAAAGATTAGCTTTAACTATGTGAAAATTAACTTCTACATAACAAAGAACCCCATAAATAAAGTTAAAAACTAATGCCAACATGGGAAAGATGTTGGCAACATATATGGCAGCGAAGGAGTTATTATTGCTCATAATTTGTAATGAGCTCTTAAAGATTGGTAAACAATAAATGAATTCTCTAGCAGAAAAATGGACCAAGGATATGAAAAGGCAGTTAGCAAGAGAAGAAATACAAATGGCTGCTTAATATCCTACCACCACTCTGGCGACAACTGTGACGACACACTGTGTGTGTCAGGCACTGGGCTAAGGGCTTTACATACAATAATACTTCAGAAAACACTGAGACGGGTGCAGTTATTTACATTTTGCAATGGAGAGAGTCCAATTTGGGGAGTTCAGCTGCCTTGTCCTAGGTCACACAACTACCAGGGCTTCTGTGACCCAGTACTGTTTGCCTCCAAAGCTCTCGCTCTTCAATAGACACTGACTTACTGCCTCTATCTATCAATATACTTATGAAAAGAAAATGCAAATGAAAGCAACCTGAAGTTACCACTTGTTTTGTCTATCAGATTGGCAATGAGTTAAAAAGAAAACTTACTGCTAGGAAAGGTCAGGGTACAGAGAAGTCTGTACTCTCTCCTATAGTTGGTGGGAGTGTCAATTGACACGATCTTTCTGGAACGCAGTTTGGCAATATGTATCAAGAGCCACATCCTTTGACATAGTATTTCTACTTCTAGGAATTTGTCTGAAAGGACTAATTTGACAAGTACTCATATGTACAAGAATGTTCAATTCAGTATTTATAAAAGCACAAGGTTGAAAGAAACTTGTCCGTCAATGAAAGACTGATTAAGTCAGTTATGGGAGAACTGAAGATATAGAGCTGTATTTATTAATTTTTTTGATATTGTCCCTGATTTACTATTGGATGGAAAAAGAAAACAGCCGGTTGCAAAACAGACCATGTGGCGCAACCTTATATTTGAGAAACTCAGTGTTTATATACCCACACATGCCAAGAAAAAAGTCTGGGACACGGTGTTGACAGTGGTGTAATTATAAGTGATTTATTTTCTTCTTCATATTTTTCTGCAGTTTTTTTTTATTTCTTTTTGCTGTACAAATATACTCTGGTTTTTAAAAAGTATTTAAAAATACTTATTATAATTTTCCCATACTCATGGAACATTCCAACTTGAAGTTTAAGTTCAAACTTCGGGGATTTCATCCAGGTCTATATATTTACTTTGCTTTTGTTAGGGAGTATTTAGGTACTTCCTGTATTTACATTTTACTCTTTGACAGTTGACATAAGCATAAGTTCACATATACACATGATTTCCCACATGTTTTTCCAAGAATTGCCAGACTTCTTTTTCACTGATTGGGTTTAAATTAATGGTTTGCCAGCTATTTGATTTATAAATCCGGTCAGTGTGAAATTGACGTGAGTAAACTACTCGGTAGATACAGGGGAGTCCTATTCATGTTTGACCAATTAGTAGATCAACAAGATCAGGTTTTTCTATTGGGCACATTTTTTTTAACTTTTTTTTTTTTTTAAATTAAGTGATCTGTACCCCCAACATAGGGCTCAAACTCATGACCCTGAGATCAAGAGTCACGTGCTCTACTGACTGAGCCCGCCAGGTGCCCTGGGCTGACACCTTCTTAATAACAAATGGAATTTTAAAAAATGGTCTTAAATATAGAAGGAGTCCTGCTCAAGGAAACTCCTGGTTTAGAAAAGTATTATTTCTAATAGGGAGATAGTCATGTTGAGAATATCTCATGAGGCTTGATATACATAACCTAGAATTTATTATGAAACTCTGAAAGCTGGTATTTTACATATCATGTGGGCAGTTTGCAGAGTGACCGTGAACATCTTCCTAACCACTCAACGTTGTTTAATGATGAGAATTGTAGACTGAGTAACTAGTGTTCATTTTGGTGGTATCTCTGAAGATTTGGATGCAGAGTTCCATTTGATTGAACTGATAGTTTAAGAAATAGATTTTTAACTTGCTTATCAAACGAAAGAGGAAAACACTTGTAGTGGAAATGCCGGTTGTAGATAGTTCCAAAGGCCTTTTGGGGCAACAGAACAAGGTGACAGTCACCAAGAATGTGGTTAGTAATGGGCTTTTAGAGACAGTGTCTTAATGCAGTAATTATTTTGAATAATCTTTCAAATGGTTTATTGACCGTGTTCTTCTATTTGACATTCTCTTTCAAAGTTGTACATGTCACACTGATTGTATCTGACTAGTGGAACTCTTATGTAGCAGTTAAGAGGGTACATTTTGGAGTCAGACAGACCTGAGTTAAATAAAATCCAGTCTCTACCGCTTAGCAGTGTTTTTACTTTTGGAAAGTTACCCAGTCTCTCAGGCTTCAGTTTCTTCATCTCAAAAGTGCCAACCCTACAGGGTGGTTGAGAGGATTAAATGAGAGAATTTTTGTAAAGAGTTCAGTAGCATCTGGTACATAGTGAATGCTCAGGTTGCTCTTATCACATACAGTTCAATCTCTGTTAGAACATTTTTACAATAAGTGGTATAATGGAAATAATGTGTACTGTATTATCTAAAAGACCCAGATTTGAACCCTGGCTGTGCCTCTTAATAATCCTGTGACCTTGGGCAAGTCACTTGTGCTCTGAGCCTTAATTTTCGCCTCTGTGAAATGGGGTCAATAATACTTGCCTTGTCAGATGTTGTGAGGATTAGAAATAATAGGCTAAGTATCAAACTCCATGTTTGGAGTAAGTGGGTATTCCACGAATGGTTACTGTTATCATTGTTATAAAGCTAATATCAAAGAACATCTTAAGGCTTTTTATATTTTCCCTTTCATCTTGTTTTTTACCTTTTAATGGTAATTCTTTAAGAAATTGTGTGCACATACCCAAGGCTATGCAATATAAGAAAATTTTAAGAAGTTCTCTAAAAATTTGTTATAATAGTACATTTGGTAAATAGAAAGAATAAGAATCTGAAGTGATGGGTGGTATTAGTAGAGAAGGATGTGCACGCAGAGCCTGGCTTTGGGGTCCTTGTCAAGGGCCAGTCTCTCAGGAAGAAGCAGCACGAAGGGCAGTGGTTTCATTTCTCACAGTCACCCCCCTCTTACTACACTGCACCAGTAGAGGTCACAGGTTCCTGCTCCTGTGCTGACTGGCCCCCTGGCCGGTCCTCTAGGATAGTTGCTGGAGGTGCGCCGGCATTGAGGGAGGGCCTGGCTGGTTGGCAGACGTTTGTGATGTGGTGCTATCCCGTTCCCCTGGGAGGCTGCCCTCCTGGGTGGGCTTCATCCACGCACGGTACCTCTTGCTTCATATTTGCACAGTATGGTGCTCGATGTGATCCATTTGTCTGCCTGTCCTCCCTCCCTCTCTTCTTCCTTCTTTCCATCTATCCTTTAGGTGCTAGTAATAGTGGTGAACAAAACAGATAAAGTACTTGCCTTAAGGAGCTTACATTTTAGAGATTTAAAGAATTTTCAAATGTAGTATTTCATTTGCTTGCTTGCTTGCTTGATTTATTTATTTATAGTTATTGAATATTGAAGTAGAATTGACATATAATGTTATTAGTTTCGTGTGTACAACATAGTGACTTGGCAGTTCTGTATATTACTCATTGCTCACCACGGTAAGTGTCATCACCATCTGTCATTATGTAATGTTATTACAATATCATTCACTATATTCTCTAGTACTTTTCATCTCCATGACTTCTTCATTTCATAACTGGAAGTTTGTATCTCTTAATCCCCTTCACCTATTTTGCCTATAACCTGCAGCCCCCTTCCCTCTGGCAACCATTAGTTCTCTGTATTTATGATATGTTTCTGTTTTCTCGTTTGTTTTGTTTTTTTAGATTCCACATATAAGTGAAATCATACGATATTTGTCTTTCTCTTACTTATTTCACTTAGCATAATGCCCTCTAGGTCCGTACATGTTGCAAATGGCAAGATGTCATTCTTTTCTATGACTGAGTAGTATTCCATTATATATCTGTCTCACATCTTCTTTATCCATTCATCTACCAATGGAAACTTGGGTTGCTTCCATAATTTGCCTATTGATTGTAAATAATACATTTGCTTTTTACAACAAGTATGTGAATTTGGATTTTTTTTTAGTACTTTGCTTTAATAGAGGAGGAAACAGAGATATTTTGACATTAAATAACCTACCCAGGGTAACAGTGCTACAAATAGAACCCATTATGTTTTCATTTTTAGTATAGTACCCTTTCTTCTATGACAATTTGCTTTCTATTCTAAATATGTTTTCTATCATCAAAATACTTTTTTGCACTGTTTGCCTTTTCTAATACATCAATCACAGGTAGCCAAGGAAATTGGAAAGAACATTAAATGAGTTCAGTGGACTTGCTTTAACCTTTGCTCCCATTGCTCTTAGGGTGAGGTTTGAAATCCTAAAGGTGGTCTGCCGTGCCCTGCATCAACCAGCTGTGCCAGCTTCACTGCTTTAGCTTGGGACCCTCTCACTCTCACTACCTGTCTTCCAGACACATTGGCCTTCCTCCCTCACCTCAGAAGCATTGTGGTCTTTCCACATTCAGGCCTTTGCACATGCTGTTCCCTCTGCCTAGAATGCTTATCTCTATTTCCCTTCCTGTCCCTCCACCCCCATCTTGACCAAGCTTCACTCAACTTATAGATCTCAGCTTAGTGCCACTGCTAAGAGGGGGCCCTCCCCATCCCCCAGCCTGGGTCAGGTCCCTTGCCATATAAGCTTTCTCACAGCACTCTGGTTTTCCTTCATAGCACACTGATCCCAAACCATGGGTTTATTTACTGACTTTCTCCACTCTTGGAATGACTAGAAGATAAGCTCCATGAGGGCAGGAACCCTAATTCCCACTACTGTCTTCTCAGCTAGCACTGGGCCTTATAGCAGATGCTCTAAAAAATATGAGCAAACAGATGAGTGATTACTCTAGCAGCACAGAACTGAGAGCAGCGTGAGCAAATTTAAATTGAACTGATGGTTTGTTCAGTTTTGCTTCCCTCCAGAATGTGATTCTAGCAATGAAGGCAGTTTATGAAATGGTGGAGGTTTCTCATGTTTTACTCACGTTTAAAATAAAGAATGGGAGGGGCACCTGGGTGGCTCAGCGGTTAAGCGTCTGCCTTCAGCTCAGGGCATGATCCCGGCGTTATGGGATCGAGCCCCACATCAGGCTCTTCTGCTATGGGCCTGCTTCTTCCTCTCCCACTCCCCCTGCTTGTGTTCCTTCTCTCGCTGGCTGTCTCTATCTCTGTCGAATAAATAAATAAAATCTTAAACAAAAAAATAAAGAAGGAATGGGAAAGCAACTACTAAGATTTGGAAAGTTAGTAAAGTGGCAGTAAAAAGTGACAAAGGGGGAAAACAAAACCCAATACAGAGCCTGGGGGAAAAGGGGATAAACCAAGTTATTTGTTTTTGTGTCTGTTTCCCGCTAAGCTGTGAGCAATTTGGAGTCAAGTACCAGAACTTGTTTGTGTTTATATCCTCAAAGAGTGAAGTGCCTGGCTCAGAGTAGCTGTGAAATGAATGTTGAATGAATGAATGAATGAATGATATACCTCTTACCTTTGAAGCTGACTTCTCATGTTCTTATTGCTGATATTAGAAATAGGAATAGTATGGGTTATGGAAAGAATACTGGAGACCTCAGTTTAAAACTGCATTGAAAGTGAGAATAAGTATGCCTACCAAGTGGGCTTCTTGGGAGGATGGTAGATAGATGATGTGTATAAAATGCTTAGCAAGTGCCAGGCACATGTAATAGGTCCTCAAGAGATTTTTAGCTCCCCTGTTCTGCCCCTGTCCCTTTGGTCTAGTCCCAGAAAGGCTTTTGGGGAATATGGTATATCCATTGTTAAAGTAGAGAAAGAATCTCAAGGCATAATCAAGGCAACAGAGCTATGACCTGGATCAGTACATAGCTCTTGTGTTTGTCAAAGCAAGCATGACGCTGGGATGCTTACACAGCAGTGCAGCACATTGTGTAGGAATTGGGGAATAATGTTCCTATTATTCTTGTCTATGCTCAGCCTATTATTAGAAAAGAGAGACCAAACTGATTTATAAAGTCCTTAGGTTCAAACTTTCTGTTTTGACCTCCATCATTTCTGTTTTTCCCATCTCTTCGTACAAATAGCACCTCAAACCACCTCTTCCTCGGATTATTTCTTCTACTGTTTTCAATAGTAGTTTTATTCTGTTCTCAACAGTAAATTCTCTCTTTTATATCATAGTGCCACTTCAAATAGTTATGATGGGTTGGATGGAGGGTATGTTAAGTGTTGATAGATCCACTGATATCCTTCAGTTCCGCACTGATTTCTTCTAGGATATGACTAAATAAGTCAATTATTCTCCAGTAACCCAGCCCTCCATGCCCCCCCCCCCCCCCCCCNCCCCCCCCCCCCCCCCATCTAATGATGATACAGAGGACAGAGAAGTGTGAAGTGTGGCAAGGTTTTTGTTTTGTTTTGTTTCCTCTGAGGATAGAGCGAGAACAAATGGTTTCAGACGATAACATGACAGACTTAGGATCAACCAGCAGGGTCTATGTGAACCTTGTTCTAGCTCATTATGGTTGAAAGCTAGAAGTTATTTTACAGCCATGTCAATTTAGTTCTCTCTTTTTTAAATTTAAATTTATTTTTATTTTATTTTATTTGGTGCAAAATATGCAAGGCAGTAGAGATATAAAAACAACTAGTTCCTTAAGGAATGTGAGTCCAGCAGGGGAAATGGACACATGAACAAATGTGGTACTTACTGTCTGAGAGGGGAGGTACAGGTACGTGTACAAGCAGCCAAGGAGGCAGTGATGACTCAGGTCTGGGATGGGTGAGTGATGGTGGCACAGGCCAGCTGTTGAATAATAAATTAGAGTTTGCTATGTGGATAAGGTTGGAAAGGGTATTCTAAGTAGAGGAAACAGTAGGTGGAGAGACAGGGAGATGTGGGCTCGCATGGTGTGTGTGCAGGAAACTCTAAGTAATTAGATATCTCTAGATTGTTGAGTATGAAGGCTGTTGTGAAGTCTGGCAATGCAAGCTAGGTCATAGAGCCTTAAAAAATCAAAATAAAGCATCCACATCTGCTTGGGATGGTTCGAGAAGTATTTTTGCCAGGGGTAGAGGCTTATACCATGTGTGTCAGATAAAGTCAATGACTACTATGTAAACATTGAAGTCGTATCAATTAATTTAAAGAAAGGACTCAAACTTGGCACTTTACTCTTTTTGCTGTTGATGTTCAAGTCACCTAACTAAGGCAGTCTGTTGTCTGGAACTCTGCTCCCTCCTGGTGAAACAAATGCATTCATTAAAAAGCAGTACCAGTTTAGTGTCCACCTTTCTTCATTGGAATGGTGGTTTCTTTGGAGCAGAGGTAGTTCCCATGGAATCAATGTGAGTCAGAAGAAAAATGGAGGGCGGCCTCTCCTTGTCCACTCTTGGCTGCCTAGGAGGGAAAAGGAACCTCAGATATGGTTTACCTTTCAGTCAGCCATGTTACCTCTTCCCAGGCCGAGGAACTGGGTTGCTGTGCCATAGCTCTGAGCCCTGGAGCAGGACTGCAGTGCTTGCAGTTGCACGCTTTTTATGCAACAGGGAATGTTGTTTAGGGAATTTAGGCAGCTGGAACCTGCCGCATTACCAATTTGGACTAAGGAAGAGTTTTGGAGTGAGAAAATAAAGCTCATTATATAATTTCATTGGGATATTTAGAAGGCTGAGAGGGGAGGAGATGACAGTATTATGAAGGCAAGCAGGAGAGTTTCGTAAACAGCTCCCTCTCTGTTCATTTTTACTGTAAGAGCTGGGTTTAAATAGGGTGATCACATGGCCCGTTTTGAAAAGGGCAGTCATGTTCTTCTGGTGTTTCTTAGCTGTTTTGTCAGTTGGAGCAAAACAACAGCGCTGCTCATTTTTTGCAGGGTTAGAGGAAAAAGGAAGGGCTGGCAGAAGAATGGGGTGGGAAGCTGGAGGAGAGAGGAGAGGCCAAAAGTGTCAGACTGTGGGGACAAGGACCTGAAGGAGGCCTGTTGGCCTCAGGGATAGAGCCTGGAACTCTGCCTTTTTGAAGCCTGTTGACGATCTCATCCTAATTTAGCCTTTTGTGGAATCTTCCATGAGATGCAGTTGCCAACTTCAGCCTTCCTAGAGAATAGAGTCTGCTCATCTCTGTTATGAGTTCTACCCAGAAGAGCTGGCAAAGCCGGCCCCCTCCTTAGAACCAGGATAGCACCAACGTGAAGTGAAAATACTCTCTCCACTAAGGAAACACACTCAATTCTTCACACCTGCACCCCCCCGCCCCAGTCCCCTGCCAAAACCCCACCAGCCCTCATCAGCAAAAACTAAAGTTGACATCACTGTAACCTTTGGCCATTCTTTTTTGTGCGTAAAGTGTCAACCTCCTGTTTCATCTTCATAAATAATTGAAATCTTATTTCTCTGCAGAAAAACCAAGTAAGAAAACAGGGACTAGATTTAAACAGAATAAAAACCATTAATAAGTCAGAGAGTCTGACTTAAAAAAAGGAAAAAGGGGAGAAAAGAGAAAAAAAAAGTGTGCTTTCATTGACCTTAAAATGTGTCTTAAGGGGAAATCATTTAGGTTACGGTTGGTTTCTTTTTTTATCATCCTAATTACAGTGGTAAAATTTGATTTTGAAAGAATACAGGGAGTTGGAAGAGCAAGTTTTATATTTTTTGTTTTTTCCCTTCTCCTCACAACAAGACAGACAGATATGTGATTGTAGAGCCACTTGAACTGAGTATTCTGACTTTGACAATGGTCAGGATGTAGTGGGAAGCGTGGTGCCTTGAGGCAGGGAGCTGGCCTGATGAAGAACCAGGCTGGCTGTACTCTCTTTCCATCTTTCTCCTACACCCAAATGTGAAAGCTTTGAGCAGTGGTTAATGTAGCCTCTTCTTTAAAAAAATGTGTACCCTGCCCATTTCCAACAGTTTTGAGGTTGGTACCCACTAATCTTAATAGGACATACATGTTGAAAGTATATAACATATTATTTAAAATCAAATACAATGTGTTATTTAGGCTTTATTAAATTATCCTGTTTTTAGGTATGCCGATGGGCTAAATTTGCCTGAACTACTGACATTTAGATTATCTAACTTTTATTGGCATTGCAAGATTTCTTTAAAAAATAAAAACTATTAAGATTAAATATCAATATCATATAAATCTTTCTAGGAAAATATAATCAAAAGCATCAAGGCTGTCTCCTACTGTTGGTGATTTTTATTATCTTGATTGTCAGACCTATGACAAGGTCTGTGAATTTCAAGAATTCAGAAAGATAAATAAGAATAACTTGTAGTTTTGAAATGTTGAAAGATCCTGGAAGTTGTTTTCTGTTTTTAAAGTAGTCATTCTCATCTTAAAAATAGAAAAAAACCAGAAAATTATTTTTCATATATTAAGAAAAAAATGAGGTTGTACTTTTGAATTAAATGCAAAGACCAGTATTTTATAGATGAACATTAATAATCATTGTGGAGGCTACTAATTGCAACTCTGTTTTTGATTTATTGTAAATACGCCTTCAATTTTCTTCCTCATTGCCAGTCTCCTTCTTTAATAACAAGAGGGCTTTCATTAAAACACTTGAATCATTTATTTTGAAGCACCCGACTTTAGAAAAAGTTTGCTGATTTTTATAGCATAAAATAGAAACATTTTATTTTAGAATACAAATCATAAACTAAAACTTTACTTGGGGAGTTTGGCCAAAGATACAAAAATATATGGAAAGAAAAGTATATTTAACTAATACTGTGCACATTTTTACTGCAAAGCATATGACATTTGGATTTAGAATTTTAACTATAATAACCTCATCTGTTTAATAATGATTTTTAAAATGGGGGGGGAATCTACTGAAGCAAACCAGGCGCTTACTAGATTTTTAACTTGGTTGAGCTGAAATTAGATAGAGAAGCAGGATGATTAGAATAACTTTTTTATCAACATCCAAATATTTCTTCTTTTAACATTTCACTTAAATGTGAAGAAATCCCAGAAATGAGAGACCCATTAGCTGTGTGAAAGGAATTCTGAGGGTTATAAGCTATCCATAGTTTTCTATGGTATGAAGATTGTGTTGTTGTTGTTTCTTTAAATAATTTTGGAGGGGTATTTTAAAATTTGCCAGTCTTACCAAAGGTTTTATTTTAAACAATAAAACATTTTTTAGAAGAAGCTGAGTCAATTCGTTTTTGTTTGCAGTCATTTTTGTTTTAGTGTTGCTGTGATTGACACATGAAAATTAGATAGAATGGAATATATTTCTGTGAAAGCTATAGTCTTAACAACAATATCTACCTAGAAAATGCAGGAGTCACGCTTGATCAGTTATAATCAGTTTGAAATTCTCTGGTCTTCTTTTTTAAAGCCAGTGTTGGCTAATAGCGTTGCGTGGCAAGTTACTTACTCTTGTCACAGCCAGTTTAGTATTTGTATACCGGTAGCTTTTTCCTAGTAGTTAGAAATAAGTTTATTTGTGATGTTAGAAAAAGTATGTACATATGATAATTTTGTTGTGTGAAATACTTAATACCTGTTAAAAGCTGTTTGAGTTGACTTTCGGTTTTAAAGCTGCTCTGTAGTTTGGTGACTCCTGCAAAGATTCTGGCTTTCTCCGTGGCCTGCCAGCTAAATAATTTTTGCAGTATTTTCCTTTGCTTTCTTATAAACATTTAAAAATTTTACTTGCTTTTCCATAAGTCCAACCATTAAGTTAGAAAGCACTGAAGTTACTGTAAAATTGCCCTTTATTTTTTCATCCATCAGGGAGGAATGATAGATTTTGTGTATCCTCTGTGAGTTGTTAAAACAGAAATACTTTGGGCTGCTGTTCCCATGGAGTGGTATACTTGCCTTGTTACAGATGAAATGATTTTGTCTGACTGCCTTGCTTTCAAATGAGTTTTGTTGCTTTCACGCTTAGGCCAAGATATTTAATTTTTTATTTGTTGAGAGTATCTTGTAATACACTTCTCCCCCATCACATGCTCCCAAGTTTGGGGTAAGCATAGAATCCTTTTAGGACTACACAGGTAACTGTTTTTACTAGAAAGCAAGACTCATGTAAAGTAGTGGCGAAGGATTGTGAGTCCTTGTTTAAAGGTTATCAAGAAAAAAAGTTAAAATGTCAAAGACGGTGCTATGACAACAAAAACTTTATTTCCTCCGTAAAATGCTGGTGTCTCACAGGAGGCCTTGGATCTTATTTTCAGTTATCAAAAATATTTAAATATGAAAGTAAAGGTGATGTGGAGGTGGAATACATTCTGTCCGTAAGGCTCACTGTTCTCAAGGTGTGTAGTTATTAATCTTGGTTTGAATTTACAGATTCTGTAGGATGAGATGAATTTGCAGATCGGGTTTTGATAGAGGTTAGGGCCTGGGGTTTAAAATGAGGAGGCTGATGGAATAAACTCCTAAGCCTTTCTGCTTCTGTTTTTGACTCTCCGAAAATGCTGTTAGATAGTTTTACTCTTTTGTGTGCCTCTAGCTGTGGTTGAAGTAAATAGGCTTAGAAATCAAACATATTACTTCTTTGTAAAATAAGGGGCTGGACTGTACCCTTTCTAGGCTCTTTCCAGAGACACGAATCTCCGGTTCTGAATTCTTATTACTCATTCTACGCTCCACCTTTCTACTCTGCAAGCCCCGATTTTGGTTATCTGATTTGCAAGTCAATGTTATGGAAAGTTCTCTATTGTAATGCAAAAAAATCTCAGCTTCAGGTCCTAGCTGATATCAACAACCCAAGGGCGATATTCAAACCCCCTCGGAAAAGAAAAAGCTTTTTAAAAGATGGCAAACTTTGCTTTCATGTTAACCCAAAATGAAGTTCTCGAGCAGCATCTGGCTCTGCAGGGTAATCCAATCTATTTTAATGCAAAGATTTTCCAAGAAGGCAGGAAACAGTCAAGGGGAAGGCTTTCAGGCATCTGCTGTTTCGTTTCCAGATCCCTTGTGTTAATTTAATGTTTCTAGGGAACCGGGCTCTTTCTTTTTTCTCAGAACGCCTTCTCTAGGAACTGGTGAGTGCGGTGGCGCTGTGCGAACAGCAGATAAGCCGAGAGCTTGGCTCGGAGCGCTCCCCGGTCCGGTGCAGCCTTGTCTGGGAGGTGGCTAGTCACCCCGCCGCCCCAAGGGCGCCCTGGGTGTGATCTGCGTGACTGGGTAGTTTCTCCTCGTTCTCAGCATATTACGCAAAGGAAGCGCCGGGAGTGACAGAGGTGTACTTGAAAGACATGTTTATTTGCATTTGTCCCATTTGGCCTTATTGAAAGGTAAATATGAAATGATTGGCTCGTCCTCACTCCACCAAAACCAGGGAAACTCAGCCAATCTCAAGGAAACAAACCAAACCTAACACGAACCTGAGTGAAATGTGAACCTTGCCTAAACACTTGCCTTTGTGTTTGGGAAAGAGAATACAGGGAAAATTGGCATGGCTTACAACAGCCTGCTGCCCATCCTCAGTGAATGAGCAATCGCAGGTTGCTGGGAACCTTCTTGCTGTCCTGTGATGAGCCGGCTCTGCAGACTTGGTTTGGAGGGGCTCACTGTACTAGTAGAGTCTGGTGTTCAGGAGACTCTGGAACATTAACACGTTGTGTCCTGGGGCCCTTCTTATTAGGACAGGTTCACCGGGTCTCTCTCCCATTCTCATCTTCCACGTCAGAACCAGAAGGATGCATGCAGACTTCACTTTTGAAAATGAATTCTATGGAATCAAAAACAAAAGGCTGCCCTTTAAAATAGTTTCATTTTTGTATACTCATACATTACTCCTATTTAGAAACTTGGAATTTAAATAATTTGTGTTGTGAGAATGGCCCTGTCTACCTTCATGTTAAAGTTTAATGAATTCACATGCCTGTTCTATACAACAAAATAGCACCTTAACCAGTTCTCTGATAATGCCAGCATTGTCGCAATCGGTGTAACTTTCTTACTAAGTGGATGGACTCACAGAATTTTGGATTTGGAATGTAGTGGTCATTCAGGCCTTTCCCCCCCACCCCATGGAATTGTAAGAATCTTATAACATTTCTGACTGCTTTTGGAGGCAGTCAAGTCCATTCATGGCCGGAGAGCTCCAATTATTAGAATATTATTCCTTATATTAAATTGAATTCCCTGTGTAATTAAAATAATTTGGGATAATGTTTGTAAAATCAACTGATTAGTAACCTTAATGACACAGCAAAGCCTCTTCACAGCAGTGCCTCATTTAGTGCTTGATTGAATCCTGAGGGGATGGGAGTCTTGGCGGACATCTTTAGAATTCTGCTTAGCACACCATTCAAGGTACAGCATTCCTGGGATGGTAATAGTCATAATCCATCTTTTTAAAGAGATTTAAGCATCTTATGGCTCAGAATTTTGCAAGGTAAAATTAAAATTTAAAGAGGCCAGGCAATATGAAATGTTGCTTAAGCATTTTTAGAGGTTTAATGAAACATTCACCTATAAGTTGTTTGTTTTTTAAAGATTTTATTTATTTATTTGACAGAGGGAGAGACAGCCGGTGAGAGAGGGAACACAAGCAGGGGGAGTGGGAGAGGAATGCGGGGCTTGATGTGGGGCTCGATCCCAGGACCCTGGGATCACTCCCTGAGCTGAAGGCAGACACTTAACGACTGAGCCACCCAGGCACCCCTGTTTGTTTGTTTTTTAAACTCAGACTTCTATGTTGCAAAATCTTCCCCAGTCTTCTTGTTTCATTTTGGTTTTGGCATCATATGGGGTAGCATCAGATTTCAGTTTATAGTACTAATATTATATATAATATTGATCAGTACATTTTAAAAAGAGATTTTTAATCTGCAGTCTGATTTCAGCCTTGGAGAGTTTTTGATCTATTGAAATAGAGTTCTGTCAGAATAAGAAACTAGGTCCCCCAACCTAGCTGCCACTTACTCATACCTAAGATGTGCTAGACTATGGGACTTCTGTTCGTAGGGCACATATAAACCCCTTTTCCACTTCTTATAGAGCTTCATGGTTCTTACAGTTTGGGCTCGTGGAGGGCAGGCTTACATTATGTATCCTGTTTTACTATTTATGAATCTTGGTTACCATTTGTTACTTAAATTCTAATTTTTCCCTTCAGAATTTTTTTAACCAGACAACTCTTTAGAAGTAATGATTATACGTGGAAAAATTCAAACACTTTGGAACCACTGAAAAGAAAATAAAAGGTTGATCACCAGATGCAGCCATAGAACAGAAAGTGCTCAGCTCTTAGGGGTTTTATAAATACTGTTTAGGACTTCCCCATCTTTCAGTAGCTCCATTGTCTTCCAGTAACTCCAGCAAGTAGGGGGCCTGGTGCAAGGAGTGGGGATTTCATAATCTCATGCTCAGATGTGGTGCTGTGGGAAGTAACTGTGGTCTGGGGATATGAAGTAGAGATAGCACGAATGCTGAGACTTGAAACTCGTGCCTCCCCAGCCTTTGGGGTAAAGCGATGGTCAAATTTTGACCACGTATCTTGGGTAACTGTATATATTTTTGAAACCTGCAGCGTTGCTGAGATGCTATTTTTGCTTTCCCTAATTTATGATTATTTTCATATAATGAATGATGCCATGGGCATTTTGGTAGAGAAGGTTTTAATTATGGCTCAGTGTTCGTGCAATTAATCAAGTAGAATGATTTAGAGTTCTGTTATTACTGAAGCCTCTACAGCTGGGAGTAAATGGATCCATGCCAGTACATTATTAAGTATACAATTACTTATTTGTTTATCCAAACTCCACCTTATTAAAAGAAGATTTTGAGGAAATTTACACATAAAAACACACCCAACTGCCTCCACTACTACCACCACCACATAAAATAAATAGATGAAGAAATTGGGCCAAAGGAAAATAGGAGAAATATAACAAGGCTGGTACGGGTGGGGTTAGCACAAAGAATATACAGTATAAAATTCTATACAGGGGCTAGAACTAGGCTATAAATTTGGCACTGGTTTTTCTGCCAAACAAAATGGGAACTACAGGATTCATCACATTCATAAGATGATTATAAGAAGATTGGAATTTTGCTTTGAACATGTCTTATGTTGAAAGGGCATTTGATGCTTTCCTTCTGCTAGAAAGGTAAACTTTGTCAATAAAAATCATAAAAACATAATTTTGGCAGAAATATAAATGAACAGAATGACAGACTGGAAGCAGTTGACAGGATTTCTCGTATTACCCCTCTTTTCTTTGGTCCACGTGCTAATGCTCTTAACACTCTCCTCAGTGCACAGAGAGGTTCAAGAAGATTGCCATATTTTTTGGAAGCTGAAGACTTCCTTGAAGATTGTATGGGATTGGGAAACAAAATCTGATCTTTTTTTGCAGGATGGAAACCTTTTATCATGACGAATTTTTCTTTATTGTATATTTTTATATAGTCTCCAACCCATGAATTAGTGGTGTCCCAAAAGTTCATTTTTAAGTTGCTTGTTTGAAATTAAGAATATATTTTCCTAAAGAAATGATGTTGTCTATGACCTAATTTCAGACTTGCGATGAACCCAAGGTTCAAAGAGGTTAAATCTGAGTAAATACAGGTCTACAATTCTGTATTGAAAACCTTTGAGGCTGGATTTTGCTGACTCTGGATTTTTTTTTGAAAAGGATAATATTGTGCGTATACCAGTTATTACATAGCACTGCCGTGTGGTCTGGAGCAGGATCCTATAATCAAACACATTAATACTTTTGCAGTGTAACTGATGAATATTCACACTCAGTGGGATAAATAAAAACTATAAATAACCTCATGTCAGTTCAGGTCAGGATTTGTCGCCAAATAAATTCAGGCCAAATGAGGTCAGGTCAGGTCAGGTTTTGCTGCCAAATGAGTTATGAAAAAACTTATGGTTTTCGTAGCGTTTTGAATTTCATATTAGTGGATCTCTATTATCCTTCTTTTTTTTCTTACTTCTTCTCCTTTTTTAAATAAAAAGGCCCCTGGTATTATAAACCCTAGCCACAATGTAATGTAATTTTATGGAAAAATGTGTTGAATTCCAATTAAGGAAGCCAGTAAGCCATCACTCTGTGGTGGCCCCACAGCAAGAGTGAAGTGTTTCCATCATGCTGGAGTCAGAGCAGAAATGCTCTCTCATGTATCTCAGGGGAAGCTCTTGTCAGCCAGGTGCCTGTGAAGGTGCAAGGCCAAGGGTGGAGTGAGGGTGGGGTGCTGGTAAGAAGCATCAGGGGTGGAGGATTTTCTTTCCCTTCTCTTACTCATTTCTCTACTCCTTACCCCCCCCCCAACTTTTCCTTTTCTCTTAATGTTTTGGGAGGGGGGAGCAAGGCAGTGATGTCAGGATGGCATTTTCCCTCCCCTCTACTATCCTTTCCCCACGGCTGCCAGTAAGGACACCAGATGGTGCCAGAAATAATACAGCTTTTCAAGATAGTTAAACCTGGGTTTAGATCTTGCCTCTGCTACCCTCTAGCTGTGTGACCTTAGGTGGTTTATGCAACTTGTAATGTGGAAAAAAAGAATCTGATCTGCTTCCTTGGGTGGTTGAGAAGATTTTAGATTCTGAGGTCAGTGTGATGTTATGTGAAAGTGCCTCACACAGAATGGGTGTTCAATACATGTAGTATCTATCAGTGTTGTCTCCTCTCATACCACTCCCTGCCCCTGACACTGGCTGAGGCGCGGGGAGCCAGGACCCAGGTGGAGATGCAGTGTATCTACAAGCAGGGAGGGGAGAAGCTTCTCAGGGGATGATTGGGAGCTGTTATGGAGAAGTGGTCTGCAAAGGCATGAAGGCCCTAAAGTGTGGGCATTAGTATCTGGCCTGACCAGGGTATTCAGTCCCTCTTTAGAGCCTGATCTTGGCTTAGTAGACCTTCAGACTTGGAAGCTTCTGGAAGACATTAATCTGCAGGCTCTTCTGAGATTTAGGTTGGAACCAGGTATCTCTGGGGCTTGCTTGAAGCTGTTAGCAGCCTCGAGGTCTGATATTGCCTCATGGGCCTAGTAGGAGTAGCAGTAGAACTTCCAAGAAGCCATGAGAAGTTGCACTACTATTCTAGGGCTTTGACGTGGGCCCTGTCTGGTGGTACTCTAGTTCTTCTTATTGACTACATGCATTCTTCCAATAATATTAAATGCTTAGTATATGTTAGGTACTGTTCTGAGGGATATAATGGTTAATGATGTGGATAAGATCCCTGCGGTCATGGAAACAAATGAAGATACTAAGTTAGAAGAAAATGAGATATAGGTGGGTAGGTGGGTGGGTGAGGGCTCCTTGAGATGGGGTGGTTAGGAAAGGTCTTCCTGAGGAGGGGATATTGAAGTTGGATTTTGAAGGATTGGCAGAGTTAGCCATGCCAAGAGAATCCTAGATAGAGGGCCAGCAAGTTTCAAGGATCAGGATCTAAGATGGGGAGAAACTTGGTGCTTCCTAAACCTTCAGAAGCCATGTTTCTGACCAAGGGAATTTCATGACCCTACTCCCCCCTGATGTTTCTGACCAGGAGTTTCATGACCAAGGGAGAAAGGAGCAGGGATGGAGGAAAAGTCATGCTGGGGCCAGACCTTGCTGAGCCTTGTAACCTCTGAATGAAAGTATGGATTTTATAAGAACAGGAAACTCCAGAAGGTTTTTAAGACAGGAGGGGACATGGTTTGCATGAGTCCACTTTGCCTCTCAAGTGGACATCATGTAATATTAAAAACTGGCAGGATATTAGGCTCTTTTGGCAATATTCGGTATTTCCCTTGTTTTTAACTCAGATGTAAATAATTTGAAGCCATTTGTCCCTCTTTATTTTTTAGATTTTCTCTTCAAATCCAACTAACGAGCCTCATTAAATTGCTTTTTGGTGAAAGAATGCATGAGCTGTCACTTCTGTAATATTGAGCAATTCTCCTGTTACCTGTTTTTTGCTTCCAACTATGGATTTTGTCTGTTTATCATCCAGTGCACCTATCCTTTGCTACCAGCATTGACATGCTTTCTCTTCTCATCCTTTTTCTTTTCCTCCCTTGGTTTTACAGTTGTGATAGATTTTTTGTGTTTGTCCATTTCTTTTAGGACCTTTGGGGCATTCTCTCTTGGCTGTGCTGATTTCCTTTATAGAATTTGGCTCAGCCTAACAGACCTAATATAGCTCCTTGTACATAGTAGGTGCTCAGTAAAGTTTTGTTGTGTGAATGAATAAACAGCAAGATCTGCTGGGCCTTTGTGATGAACACAAAGAATATGTCATGTTTATGCCCTTAACCAGACTGTTGCCTAAACAGGGCCAGTTCACGACTGAACATCATTGTTTGGCATAGGACCCTAATAATGGGAGGTAAGTACAATGTGGAAAGGAACTTTGGGGTATAAATTTGACACCTGAACCTCAGATCTAGCCTCTGTTTTGGTTTTTTAATTAGGTGTGTTTTTCAGGGAGAAAAGTATAGTTGTTATCATAATGGACAACTGAGTCAGGATTTTATTCAGGTGAAGAAAAATGTTCTGAAACTTGGTAATAAAATAACAAGACGAAGATATAACCTTTTAAGGTCACTCTAGAGCATTGTACAATAAGACCTCGGGGTCATCTGATTCTCTAGAGAATGTAACTTTGTTTTAGGTACTGTATCTGCTTTTAATTAGTCCTCAGACTGTTAAAGTTAGAAGTTAACTTATGGAAAATTGTTACAATACAAATGATTTCTCTCAGGTAGAAAGGATAACCCCAAGAGTTATGTTTTATTACCCTTATAGAACATTAACTGGTTTTGTATAGAATTTAGCAATCTTGTTCAAGTACTTTTTTTTTAATTCACTATAACAATTTCTTTGCCACCTTGCTGTTTTCCTCATTGAGTTACATAAGTCTCTGACATGTGCTCACTATATATTTGTATGTGAACTGTATTTTTAGCCTTTTAAAAATCATATTTTGACATTCGTCTTCGGTAAAGTCCTTAGACCTTAATGTACACATCACTATCCAAATTACCTAATTATATGCTACCATGTAACTTCTGAATGGAAACATCATAGATGTCATAACAAGGGGAATTATGGTGTGATACATAGGTAAAAATTTTGCTTACAGTAGAGCTGTATTTTAAGAGGTTCTCTGAGGGTATCTACTCCTGTACAAGTTCAATGTAAATAATCTTCATGAATTTTAGCCAGTCTCAGGGAAAGCTCTCATTGAATTGACCTGGGAATGGACCTGTATTAACCGTACTCTTTCTTGTATGATAGCAAAAGAAATAACTAAGTAAACTTGAGAGTCTTTCCACAAATACAGTCTTCCTTTCTTTTTTTTTCTGCTTAAAAAAAAAAAGCATGAACATAATTCTAGGAAAAAGTGGATTCTGAGTTGTTTACCATGAAGAATTACTAGACCAAAAGCATAGGAAGTCACTAAAATCTCACCAGTTGCATTTGGAAGTTCAGCACTGCTTAGTGTTTATTTCCTCAAAGGTTCTTTGCCTACAATGAGGGCGGGCTGTCACCAGCTGATGGCTGTATTCATAGCCTCTTCGTCTAAACTGGAAGTTTACTTTAAAGTCGCTATTAATTGAAACCTACATTAGTATGGGGTGTGCCCCGTTAAAAACCTTAGGAAGATTGACTCTTTATTTGAACAGATGACACAGGAAGAGAAAAACTAAGGAAATAAAACATTCATTTGGTACCTTTTGGTAAATTGTTAACTATCCTTTTGGTAATTGTTAATTCTTCATCACTGTGCAAAGGAATCCTACAACTGATCTCAGTCAGGGTTCTAGTATAATGTTTTTCACACTTGACTCCACATTCTTTTTTTTTCTTTTTTTAGATTTTTAAAAAAAATTTGAGAGATTGAGGGAGAACAAGAGAGGGAGAGACCATGAGCAGGGTAAGGGGCAGAGGGAGAAGCGAGAAGCAAGCTCTCTACTGAGCAGGGAGCCTGATGTGGGGCTAGATCCCAGGACCCTGGGGTCATGACCTGAGCTGAAGGCAGACGTTTAACTGACTAAGCCACCGAAGTGCCCCTTGACTCTAAATTTTTAACTTTGACTGCTCCTCTCAGGATAGCTCTGGAATTTGAATCTCTTTTCCAGAGCTTTATTGTCATCTTCAACAGTTTTTGTTTTTTTCCCACCACACTGTAGTCACTTAAAGATGTTTATATACCTGCTTTGCTAGGGACCATGCTGTTTTAAGCCTGTTTACTCAACATCATTCTCAATAGGGCTCCTTTTCACTTTCAGAGGTACCCCTGTTTTTATGGTAAACTATATGGTCACCTTACCCTCCTTAGATGTGGGTAAGGCTTACGGACCTGAATCTTGTCTGCCTGCTTTGGTCTCTTGGCTTCTTCTTCTTCTTTGTTTTTATTCTTTCCTACATGTTTCAGAAGCCACAAAAAGAATCAACAGCCAAATGAATGTGTTTTCCCAATTCATTCTGCTATCATTTTTACTCTTTTAAAAAGAATCGTCTCGTTTATTTATTCATACTTCACAGTAGGTAGAATTATTGAGCACTTTCTATATTCCTGACATGGTTCTTTCCTAGGATTACTCAGTTCTCACAACAATCTTATGAGACAGGTACTGTCATTATCCCCATTTTACAGGACTGGACAGATGAATAACTTGTCTCGGATCACACAGTGTGGAGCATACCTTTGAAGCCAGTTAGTGTGACTTTTGAGTTCATGCTGTTGACTATGGGTATATATGTATTGTTTATGCAAATATATGTAGTAGCTGGAGCTAGGATGAATTGATAGTGAACATTAAATGGTTCATTTGTCAGCTAGCAACTTAACAGTATAAAGTTCTACATTAGTTATCTATTGCTGCATAACAAATTACCCCCAAATCTAGCAGCTTATAACAGTAAACGTTTATTATCTCCCACATTTTCTTTTGGTCAGGGATTTGGAAGTGCCTTAGCTGAATAGCTCTGGCTTGGGATCTCTCATGACATCTCAAGATGTCAACTGGGACTGGAATGATCTGAAGGCTCGCGTGGAGCTGGAGAATACACTTCGAAGATGGTGCACTCATGTAGTATAAGTGCCTCACATTAGACGTTTTGATTGTAATCTAAGTGCCTGGCATTAAGCTTTTCATTGCTGAGGCATCTACTCCAAAGACATCCATCTTGAATCCACAGATTCAAGAGCCTCAGGTTTTCCTTCCCTCCTCTCTCTCTACCTGTGACCTTGGTGTGTGGCAGTTGGGCATCCCGCATATCCTTCGGGGCTTGTGAGTAAAAAATCTTATTCTTTGAAATTCCCTGATGGTTTGCTGAAGTTGTGTCCTGCAGTCATAAGAACCACAAGGGCTGGTCCAGCCAGGACATTGGCTTCGATCAGGGAAATGTCGAGGCTCACCACAAGTAATTAGGCCTAGCAGATGCCTTCCTCACCCATCCCATCAGTGTCAACAGACTGAGACTGACATAGCAGCTCACGTGGGGTTAGGTGTTGGCAGGTCTTGCTTCCTTCCCATTTGAGCTCCTTTATGAGCTACAGCGTGGAGGCCAGCTTCCCCTAGAGCAAATAGTCTCACAGAGCAAGGTGGAGGCCAGAATGTTTTTTATGACTTAGTCTTGGAAGTCACACTCCTCTGTCGTTTCAGGAATATCTTATTGGTTACACAGTTCACCCTGAGTGGGGTCGGGTGGGAGGGTTACACAGCGGTGTGAATACTGGGAAGCAAGAATTATTGGGTCATTTTACAGGCTGGCTGTTACAAAAAGATGAATACATTTTAAAGCAATTTTTAAGGCCTGACATTTTAAAACCTAAAACTGAGGTTCTTTTACCCATAAATTAACAAAAAAGTTTTTTTAAAGCATACCCATATCCAATTGCTGTTCTCAGTTTCCACTGATAACACAATAATTTTGTATTGCATAAAAGTTATAGTTACTATTAATCTTCTATGTAGACTGAACTCAGACGTTCTATCCAAAGAGGGTGAGGAAGGGCATTTGCTGAAGGTTTCCAGGTGGCATTCCAAAGTATAGTTAGCACTAAGTACTGCGGATAGTGACTATCTAGTTAACTCATAGTGTAGAGAGGTCCTTTGGATTCACTTTTAAGGTCTTTCTTTCTATTTTAGGCCTGCTAAGGATGTCAGCCGTGTTAATATTAAAGGCAGGGATTTTAGGTTGTGATAGTGATCATTGAGGAATTTTGATATCTTGTTTTTCCAGCTACTGAAACCACATCTCCTGTTAAGTCTTAAGGAGCAATACACTGGTCAAAGTAACTCTCTGTGTTTAGACTGTGAGAGGCAGAGTCCCCTGTGGATTAGTGGGTTAGCAGACATAAGGCATTTGGACATAGATGTACTAAGGGCTGTCCATAGCTTTTACATACCTTTTATGTACCTGAAAGATAAGCTCTAACCAGTTAGGACAAGGGCTATATCTGATGGTAAAATGGATACAGCTCCTGAATGTGGCTTTATTTCTCCCAAAGGAGTGGTGGCTTACGAGGCCACATTTCAGAGGAGTCCAGCATTTCCTCTGTGCAGACTTTTATCTGCTTTTGATTCGGAAGGTCCCTCGGCTGTGTCCTAATTTCATTCTGTACCCTGCATGACAGTGAAGGGCTAGGGCAGAGCTGGCATAAGCTGTCTATTTCAGGGTATTTCTGGTTTACTCCTGTATCCCCAGCATCTAAAACAAGGCCTGATCTGTAATAGATGGTTAATAAATATTTTTTGAATGAAGAAGGGCAAAGTCTTCCCAACTAGTAGGTGGCCTTTGTATCCAGGAGTACGGGAAAGAGGAGCAGTCCAAAGAGGAAGTGGGTCCAGCAGGGGAAAAAGCTGATGGAAATGTGCCAGACAGGCATATAACCATAACCTCTTAGCTTGTCAGGTATCCAGGGAACTTCCAAGTAGCGAAAACACATGGCCTCCCTCCCTTCATTGTCCTGGGTTGCCTCTCTCCTCCAGCACATTGGCAGGGGGGAGCCTTGAGCGCCCTCTTGAGATGAGCACACCACTGACCAAAAAAAACCCTCAACTTAAGATTAATTTCCTTGCTAATCAATAGTTGTGTTGACTTGATTACCGCTGCCATGGAGGAATGAATTTTTCATCTAGGGGGTAAATAAATTGAAACCTTGTAAGCACCATCACTTAAAACTGTTGCAGCTGTTTAGTTGGAAAATTTACTAAAATATATTGTACATTTCCCTATCTTCTTAATGAAGTATTTGTAATACCATCTAATGTTTTCCTGTTATTTCAGGATCAGTTTGGAAACATGGTGCTGTAATATAGTGATACACTTAGGGTCTCCTCCAGGTGGACTTTTTCCATGACACCGAGTACCATATGTAGTAGTTGTTGTTTTTAATTCTCATGCCTATTTTTCATAGTTTTGTTGTCTCCTCCTGTCTGGCAGGCTATTAGTGTCACTTTCTGATACTGCCACGTGCCTATCTCAAGAGCTCCAGTCCCCAACAATATATTCTCTCTGATTATATGTAGGAAAGTAGAGGATCAGGGTTATTAGGTTTGTCTAAAACATGCGGGGACTTTAATGTGCGGGGTTTGTGATATCAATGAGTTTCCTTTCCTATTTCTATAACCTCTGGTTCTTCTCAGTAATATTTTAGAAAGTTGGGCTCATCAGACATGTGGCTTCTAGGATAAGTGAGGTATTAATGGCTCTTGCAATTTTTTTGTTCCAAATTTTGAAAGTAGTAAGATATCACTACTAAGAATGTACTAATTTGGGGGACCAATTTTCTTAGCCCCTTCTTGTCAGAGCTTGAGAAGGAGAAAACATCCATAGAATGTTGTCATCCAGTCTATTCCTGCAGGAAAAGAAGGATAGGAGGAGGAAGAAGGGAAGAGAAAATATGCATGGGGGTATCATGTTCTAGTAGATAGTTTTGAAAGATTCCTTTGGCTTAGCAGTGGAAAAATGGATTGTTGAGGATTAGGAAGGAGCAGGGAGGGCAATGAAGAGGCTGTTGTAGTTGTCCAAGTGAGGGATGTTGTTGACTTGGACAGGTACAGTGTGGAGCAGGTAGCAAAGGGTGGTTGGACTCAGTACATAATTGAGGTAGAGCAGATAATATGGTACACTGCTTTTTTTTTTTTAAGATTTTATTCATTTCTGAGAGAGAAAGAGAGAGTATGAGCAGGGGGAGACAGAGAAGCAGACTTCCTGCTGAGCTTGGAGCCTGGATGCGGGACTCGATCCCAGGACCCCAGGATCATGACCTGAGTCGAAGGGAGATGCCCAACTGACTGAGCCACCCAGGCGCCCGGTACACAGCTTCTTTTATTAGAGTTTAGTAATGTGTGTTCATACCCTACATTCCTATTTGCTAAGGAGTTAAGTACATCAGTTAATCCTCATTGCTACTATTATTACCATAATTGATTTTTTCCAAAAGGTACAATACCAAATAAAGAATGAAGATCAGTCCTTACTCTGTGGACAAGCAATCAGGATGTTTGAGATTAGAATTTAGAATTTTGTTCTGAAGATTTATTAGAACATATGTTAAGCAGTGAACATGAGATTTTTTTGTTCCTTCCAATTCTTAATGTATAATTTATCAAACAAAAAAAATTTGGGGGCTTGTCTAGAAACTGCACAGTTTTTAAGGAAGTAAACATACATCTCTAAATCAATAACTTAAATATTTCTCATAGGATACTAAGACATACAATTTACAATTTGACTCATTTCTTTTAGTTAAAACTTTTGTGGTTCTTTTATAGTTCATGGAAGCTTTATTTATTTATTTTTTAAAAAATATTTATTTTAGAGAGAATGTGTGCATGAGTGGGGGGGGGCAGAGGGAGTGAAGCAGCCGCAGACTCCCTGCTGAGTGTGGAGCCCCATTCATGGCTCAATCTCAGAACCCTGAGATCATGACCTGAGCCGAAGTCAAGGAAATCAAGAGTCAGACGCTCAACCGATTGAGCCACCAACCAGGTGCCCCAATGACAGCTTTTTTTTTTTTTTTTTAAAGATTTTATTTATTTATTTGACAGAGAGAGAGACAGCCAGCAAGAGAGGGAACACAAGCAGGGGGAGTGGGAGAGGAAGAAGCAGGCTCATAGCAGAGGAGCCTGATGTGGGGCTCGATCCCATAATACCGGGATCACGCCCTGAGCCGAAGGCAGGCGCTTAACCTCTGTGCCACCCAGGCGCCCCCCCCAATGACAGCTTTAAATAAAATAAGATCATCTCAATGTTTTAGAGTTTTAGATACAGTTAAAGGTTTTACATTTGGCATTATTCAAATTATGTGATTTGTTATTAGTTTGATTTACATGATTTTTCACTAATTTTAGATTTGGCAGATTACGATGTGATGCTCCTTTATATCGATTTATATTCAAAAACTTCATTAAGATCCTGGGAGTACATAGTTTAACTTCAAGAATCCAATTTTATGGTATTATTTTATTATAAGAAAAAAAAGTATGGAACATTTAGGCTGGGACTATTCACAGCTAACTCATGAAATCAGATAAGTTCTTATAATCACTTTGTAGCTATTATTTGTTGTGCTTTTATAGTACCTTATTTCTTCTGAGCTATCTTTATAGGTTTCTGGGAATTCAAGGACTAAGAAACATTCTACTAAGAGTTTGAAATACCAAAGCATTTAATTTTGTGGGAGTGTACAGTGTTTATTACCTTTTAAGTTTTGAGGACCAGCAGAATGGAGAACTGTATTGTGTTACACAACATGCAGCGTTATAAGTATGTTTACTTTTATTGCACATGATGTAACTGAACTGGAAAAAGACCAAAGAAATCATAATTGTTGATATAATCTTGCCTTGGGGAGGGAGGGCACAGCAAATGGGGAGTATTGCACAAGAGGAGAAAAAATCTTTTACAGTTAAAAAGAGTTGCGTAGATGAATGAATAATAATAAAACCTTCACCTAGCTTTTCTGAACATTTACAAACTTCTGTATTTCTTTGCTTAGGTACTTTGATAAAAATTCCTCTTGGGTTCTTTGGATGAAAAACTGATTCCATTATTTTGCTCTCTGAAGCTCTCATCTTCCATGTTTGTCACCAGAGAATACCATTTGGCTATTTTGAAATCATTTCTGTTTCTAACTTAGCTTGCACTTTGCCCACTGAGAGCCTTTCCTCATCTCATTCTTCCTTTTCCTTTGCCCCACTGCTCGCGTTATTACCACCTCTTTTCCTATAGCCGAGGAAGGAACTTGCTAACCATGATTTTCTCTTTTATGAACGGACTGAAAAATCTCTTTGGTACAATGTATTCGTAGGCACGCTCCCTCCGTCTGATCCCAGAAAAACAAGCAACAGGAAGTACAGGAAAACACGCAGCTCAACTCAACACAGATAGAAAAAAGTGGCCAAAGGAAAATGCGAGAACAACAGAGACTGTTCATTTGATTTCCAGGAATGGAAATTATTGGTAGTATACTCTTCTCAAAATAAACTTTGATCTAAAGCTGACTGCCTTGTTAGTTACTCCCCTGGATGCTGAGGAGTGGCAGCTCTTCTTGGGCTTTCAGGGGCAGTCTGCTCATTGTAGACATACTGGGCTAACCCAGCCCCGAAAGAAGTGGAGAACAGTCGTCACTTGTCCATCTGGGCCCCAAGGTAAAAGCAGCACAAGGGTACGGGGAGGATGTTCAGTTGAAATGAAAAGAACGTAGAAAAGGGGATAGGGAAAAATACAGAAATGTTGGCCAAAAATTTATAGTTAGAAGAAAGCCATTATTTTACTAATCTGTGTGTTATATTCATGTTCCCTATGATTCCTTCCTTCTGTTCTTGTCTCTTTCTTATGATTTCCTGATTTCCTTCCCTTTTGTCCTCTGCTTTTTTTTCTCTCTTCCTTCCTCCTTTCCTCCCTCCTGATCCTCCTTTCTTTTA
Source organism: Ailuropoda melanoleuca (assembly GCF_002007445.2). Classification (NCBI taxonomy): domain Eukaryota; kingdom Metazoa; phylum Chordata; class Mammalia; order Carnivora; family Ursidae; genus Ailuropoda; species Ailuropoda melanoleuca. The sequence goes on from NC_048232.1 coordinate 64,303,952, forward strand.
TCCTTTTTTGAGCTTCATATGGTGCTGTGGTGGAAACAAAGATGATTAAGAACAAATCTAGCTTGGTCAATGACAAATTCACACACAAATAAGGATACTACAAGGTACTCCATGAGACTAGGACTACTGGGGAGATAGAAGACGAAGTTCTGTGGTGAGTCTGAGAAAAATGACTTGATGTACCTGTGGAGGCTAAGAATAAGACATGATTTTTTTGCGTTCATTCGTTCATTCACACACACACACACACACACACACACACACACACACACACGCACCCCAGCTATACACCAGACCTTCTGCCAAGGACTGAGGGGACAGTGTAATGGTGACAAGGCAGGTATAGTCACCACCTCCTAGGGGCTTATATGTTAATGGAGAGACAGGAAAGGTTGTGAAAAGGGCCATGAAGGGAACAAATACTTTGCAGTGGCAGCAAAGGGGGAAGCTGTCTTCCTAGGGTAGGCTGGGAAGACTCCTTGAGGAAGACTATTTCAGGAGACATCTGAAGGATAAGAGGAAGCCAGTCTTGGGGAGTGCCAAGAGAAGAGTGTCCTGGTCAGAGGGAGAAGTAAATACAAAAGGGAAAGTGCCCTGAGGGGAAGAGTGGGCCACTCTGCAGAACTGGCAGGAGTCAGGATGGCTGGGGCAAGCAAGATAGGAGTGTCTAAGATGAGATCCAAGAGGGAGATGGGCCTGGAGCCATAAGGAGCTGGGGTTGGAGGTGCAGTGGGAAGCCAGTGAAAGAGAGTATTTGGTGGGATTTTATGTTTTAAAATTCAGTCTGTTTGATGTATGGAGAGTATATTTTAGTGGGCCAGAGTGAAAGCATGGAAATCACAATAAAATCTGTACTACAGGGGAAAGAATGGAGTATTGAGGAGGTCGGTGATTAAGAAATGTGTTATAAACATGATAATATTGTATCTGGACTTTTAAGAATGGTTGGAGTTTTGACAAATGGAGATTTGGAGAGAAGGGAATTTCCAGAGCCAGAGGAAGGATGATGAAGGTATAGAGGATGAAAGTCTGGAAAAGGGTCAACCTACTTAGTATGACTAGAGGGGAGAGTGTCTGTAAGGGCAGGAAAGTGGACCTTTCTGCTTTATAATAGGAGGTCTTAAATACCGGGCCACAGTTTTAGGAGTTTGGCTGATACACCTAGAGGGTGAATTGTTTATTTTATTTAGGCATTTTTCATTTGCTGTGAGAAATCTTCCTAATTCTTGCTTTTGTTTTGTAGAAAAATTAACCAGATTAGCAGTTCTTATTGTCTGTCTTTAGAACATAAGATTTTGAGCTGTTAGGCTCTTTCTACACTTTGCCCTACCCTATAGTGGTCCAGTTTCATTCTTTTGTATGTGGCTGTCCAGTTTTCCCAACACCATTTGTTGAAAAGACTGTCTTTTTTTCTGTTATATTTTCCCTCCTTCTTTGTTGAAGATTAATTGACCATATAATTGTGGGTTTGTTTCTGGGTTTTCTGTTCTATTGTATTGATCTATGCAACTATTTTTATGCCAGTACCATACTGTTTTAATTATTCCTGCCTTGTAATATAACTTGAAATTTGGAATTGTGATACCTCCAGTTTTGGTTTTCTTTTTTAAGATTGTTTTGGCTATTTGAGGCCTTTTGTGGTTCCACATAAATTTTAGGATTGTTTGTTCTATGAAAAATGCTGTTGGTATTTTGATAGGAATTGCATTAAAACTGTAGATTGCTTTGGGTAGTATAGACATTTTAACAATATTTGTTCTAACTCATGAGCATGGACTGTCTTTCCATTTCTTTGCATCATCTTGAGTTTCTTTCATCAGTGTTTTATAGTTCTCATAGTATAGGCCTTTACCTATTTGGTTAAGTTTATTCCTAGGTATTTTATTGTTTTTGGTGCAATCGTAAATGGGATTGTTTTCTTCATTTCACTTTCTGCTGCTTCATTATTAGTGTATAGGAATGCAACAGATTTCTGTACATTGATTTTGTATCCTGAGACTTTACTGAATTCATTTATCAGTTTTAGTAGTTTTTTTGGTGGAGTCTTTAGGGTTTTCTACATATAGTATCGTATTATCTGCAAATAGTGAGAGTTTTACTTCTTCCTTACCAATGTGGGTGCCCTCTATTTCTCTATGTTGTCTAATTGCTCTGGCTAGGACTTCCAGTACTATGTTGAATAAAAGTGAGAGTGGACATCCTTGCCTTGTTCCTGACGTTAGGGGAAAAGCTCTCAGTTTTTTACCACTGAGTATGATGTTTGTGCCTGACTTTCTTGAACTAGCTAACAACTATATGAGATGTAACTGGGGGCTAAATTATGGAAATGAGAACAGTGGACATTCACAGAAAGGGGAGGTCAGCCAGAAAGAGCCATGAGGTCTGGAAGGGCCTTATGGGCCATATGGCTTGGCTTTCAAATGTTTGGTTGAATCAAGGTGGAAGTTGAGTGGACCTTAAATGATACGTAGAACTTTAATGTTGTGTTAATATTTAACATTTATTTTGAACTGCCAACAGGTTCACAAGTTACACATGCTGAAGGTCTCCTTTCTACTCCTGTCCCTAGTCCCTCAGTCCCCTATCCAGAGGCAGTGCTGTGAGTCATTTCTCAACAGTCTCTTCCAGATACCATGTAATACTTTCCCACACATAGATAGCATTTATTATTTGAATTGATGAAATAGTTTCATTTTTTAAATGTGCCCCTTCCCAAGTGCTAAAATAGTAAAGAACATGTACTCTAAAAACAAAAGGAATCCAACAAATCATTTTCCTGTTGGGAGGCCCCAGCTGTGCTGGTCTAATTTATTGGTGGTGAGCAACACATGAGTGAGATTTGCTGCCCCTGTGGTGTTTGCTTCCATACCCATTGGAATATTGGTAGCTGGGAAGTAAGCAACTATGAACCCTCAGGTGCTTGGAGAAAGATGATAATATTGTCTTGAATGCTGTGCTGTGCTTGAACCTCACGATTACCTCACGATTATTTTCTCTAGTCCACACCACAACTCCACCAAGTGGGCCTTTTCCTTCTTTTACAGGTGAGGAAACTGAGACTCAGGCCACACTGCAAACAGGTATCAAGTCCAGCTGACTTGAGCTGGAGTCACTGCTGGCCTACTTTATTCTGTGGCTTTCAGTTCTGAGACATTGATGTGAACTTGTGGTGACCCAACAGAAAAAAAGTGAGCAGAAGCTTTGTTCCTCTCTGTTAAAAAAATCTGCTAACAGGAAAAGGGCAAATTCACAACTCTGTTACAGGGGGTTGTAAGTCAAGGCAGTGTGTGTGTGTGTGTGTGTGTGTGTGTGTGTGTGTATTAAATATGGATAGACCTCTTCTCTCACTTTGAGTTTTTGAACCTGGGATGATAAGAGTCTCATGAATAACAAATATATACTTCTTCTAATTCTAATTAGCCTTTTGGATTCAAGTTGAGAAATTCTTTCTGTTTTTTCTTTTTGTCCAGCATCTCCCTTGACAAAAGATTGTTGCCCACTTTAAAGGCAAAAAAATAAAATTGGGAGGACAGTCGTCGTCTTCTTTCTTTTTTGCACAGGCACCATTTTTATTAGCGTGTTTATGTGTAACTGTGGCCCCAGGCTGCATGTGCGATGCCAGGACTCTGTGACAGAAGGTGATGCCAGGCTCCGCCGACTACAGCAGCTCAGCAGTGGTGCCTGAGTTGGTGTCGTGTCCAGGGTGGTGGATTTTACAACCCGGGGCTGGTGAGAGAGCTCCCAGGTGGCAGATATTTGACTGGTTATTTTTATTTGTTTGGGGGAAGCTGAGTATGTCTAGTTAAAGAACATGGACTCTGAGTCCGAATCCTAGATCTTCCACTTACTAGTCATGGGACCTTGTGGAAGTTGTACCTGCATAATGAAGAATAGACTAGAATGTCTACCTTACAGCTTTAAATGAATAAAATGAGTATAATAAAACACTTAGAACAGTGTTTAACCCAAAGTAAGCATACCCTTGGCTACTCTTACAGTTTTGTCAGTCCCACCCCATTTTCTAGTCTCTCTTCCTCCTTTCTTTTTGCCTGGAATATGAATGCAGTCTCCATGGCTTCCTATGGGACCTTAGAGGAGAGGCCTAAAGGACAGCAAGACTCACTGGTTCTGAAAGCGTTGAGATGTTCACCAGTGTCTCTTGCTTACTTGCGCCCTTGTTAAATGAGAGAAGTAAGCCCTATGACCTGTTCAGGGTGTTTCAAGGAGTTCAGTAAGGTTAGCAGGCAGAGTGGGAGGGGCCAGCGAGGGTTGAGAGATGACACCAGAGCCATTTGCATGGCTTGGATCTTGAAGGGTTTTGCAAACCATATTATGGATTTAAGACTTTTTTTCCTGGTGAGTTATTTTCATCAGTGGCTCAGACGCGATCAGGTTTTTGGCTTAGGAAAAATCACTCTGGCCACTCTGTGAACAATGAATTGGAAATGACAAGACTGGAAGCAGGGAGACCTCTTTGAAGGCTATTATAGTAACCCCAGGGAGTGGTGATCATGGCAGTGGGGATGGAGAGAAGTGACAGAATTCTAGAAATGCGCAGGGATAGAAAAGAAGACAAAGAAGTACTCGAGTAACTTGGGAATTTCTGGTTTGTGTGATGGGTTGGTTGGTGGTGGTGGTCTTCGATGACAAATGGCATACAGAGGTGGTGCTCCTTAGTCTTGTCTTTATCAATGGGTTTTAATAAAATAAAGTCATCTCAGAGCTTCAAATATCACATTTCTTCATGCTCCTTCTGTGTCCCCTCCTCTTCCCCCCCTCCTCTTTTTTTCTTTCTTTTTAATTTTTCATGGAGGGAGGGTTTGAGTCTTATAGCTGCTCAAGAAATTCACCTTCATGCTAGGAAAGCATCTGTGGTACCCTTAGAACAATTGTCTTCCTAATTGTAGAATTATTTGTGATACTTGATAAATATTATTTTTTGACTACAGGGAATGGAATGGAGATAATTTAGTATATAAAAACTCCTTTTATCTCTCTTAATCTTTTGATGTAATTTTATGTGCAAAGAAATTATGGAATTCTTCATGTGAATGTGATAAAGATAAATACCTCATATAAATGAAAGGCATCGATCCAATTTTGAATTGTTTGGGAGAGAAATCCTCATGGACAAATGAACATAAAGGATCAATAAATTTTTCTGATTCAGAAATTCAGAAATTGAGATACGGCTGAATGGACATTTTAAATTTTGAGCCTGGTTGTCAGTGAGATATGTAAGATGTAGGCTAGGTCCAGTCTAGAGAATAAAAAAGGCTTAATATTTTTGAAATTATTAATGATTAGATTGTGAGCTTGATATGCTTGAAGATAAACATCATTTTAGTGCTTTTCATGAAGTAAAGGGCTTTTTGAACAGTTAGTTATTCAGAGAGAGGTCAAGAGGGAATTACTGGTTTTCTTGTTTGTTTTTAATGAAGGTTTAAATTAATAATTAATAATAACAATATCTTACATTTGTATAGCACTTTGCAGTTTATACTGCTCTTTAAAATTCGTGATCCATTTTGCCCTTGGTGAAGTAGGCAGGGCAAATATCTCCACTTTAGAGATGAGGAAACTGAGATCCAAGGTTTACCTCAGGTCATTTGATTTCTAGCAGTACTTTTTCCAGTAAACACCAGTTATTCCCTGTGCCTCATAGTGGTAACCACAGTACAGCTGTGTGGTGAAGGGGAGCATCTTTAGGGAGGGTGAGGGAATGAATGGTCTCCTGGGTGTGCTCCTCCCCCCCCCCCTCTTAGAAATTTGCAATATAAAAAGCACAGCTCCAATCACACCCAGGAATGGAAACAAAAAAGATGTTGGACTAACCATGATTGGCTATTTCTTATATTTGCTTCCCCCGATAAACTTTATCTGTTTTTTGTTCTCTTATCTTTCTCTAGCATTCTTGAGGAAGAACATTAAGCAGTGCTGTAGATTTAAGAGAAAAAAATATGTGCAAATTACTTAATACGGAGAATGTTTTATTTATTAACTTATTTTCTGTGAATTAATGAAAGACTGCTGTGTATGATTTTAGCAGAATATCTTGGTCCAGATTGAGGAACTCTAAACAGTAGTCTTTGGGGTCATAGTTTTTGTTTTTGTTTTTTTTAAATTTTATTTATTTGACAGAGAGAGACACAGCAAGAGAGGGAACACAAGCAGGGGGAGTGGGAGAGGGAGAAGCAGGGAGCCCGATGCAGATGCAGGGCTTGATCCCAGGACCCTGGGATCATGACCTGAGCCGAAGGCAGACGCTTAACAACTGAGCCACCCAGGCGCCCCTGGGGTCATAGTTTGAGAACCACTAATAAACATTTTGGAAGTGATTAAAATGGACATTCCTTAAAAAGGTAGTTTACTGCCTTCTGAGGAACATTTGTATAGCTTTTTAAATTATTCGTATTTGAAAGGATAACATTATAATGAAACATAATTTTTGAGAGATGGCTAGTAAATATCTAATGGACAACTCAAAATGCCTGCCTGTTGCCCTTGACATCCTCATCTTCTGACAGCTTAAACTAGCTAAATTACTAAATCTGTGGTTATTTTTGAGACTTACCCTAAGACTTCTTTAGTCAATCTGAAGATTCTGGGGCCAAGTGTAGTGGATAGACAGTTCCCATGCTGTGTTTTCTCCTCCCCTAAACCCCATTACAATGTCTTTTGCTACACATAATTTAGCCAAAAATGTACAGACGTTTAATGTGAATGTAATAAGGGAATGCTCAGTGTAATTTAAGGTCCTTCTTTTTCTGACTGAAACAAAAGCTAAAAGACTCGCAGTTGTCACCTATCACAATATACTTTTTTTGGAGTTGTCCATTGGGCTGTATCATCTGATTTGAATGCTCACGTGCCTCTGGCCTCTCTGAGACTTTTTTCTGACTCTTTTCTTTTTTCTGTCTTGCAGTCTCTTTATTGAATTGGCAAGGCTCCTGATGCGTCTTTCTAGTTCTCTTCTACCTTTGGTCAAGGTTAAAATTAACTCTTAAAAATGTAGCTGATGCTGGTGAAGGCGGTCATGTGTCATTCTTTCTTAGGTATTCCCTGTTCTCAGAAGATGGAGATGTTTTAAGTGTAAATGGCATCGACTATCCTTTGCTGAGTAGTAGAAAGTCAAACCTAGAATGTGAGCTCCACAAGGGCAGTGAACTTGTTTTATTCATCTCTCTTTTCCTGGGGCCCAGGACAGTGCCTGGAACATTGTAGAGGAAGATTGGCTGGTTAAAGGAATGAAACTTTCCTGTCGGGGACTCCCTGGAGACAGCTGGCTCAATTTAGACATCTGTGCATCAGGTCTCATGGTTGCAAGTGACAGAAACAGAATGTACTTGGTCCATTTCCATGATTCTCTTCCTCTCATTTGTACCCAACCAGAGACAAGGTTCCTTTTTCTTTCTGTAGTTCTAGGCAGAAAGCCCATTGCCTGTGCTCTCCAAAATATTAAATCTCACATTCATAAAGAATCTGGTTTCTGTACTGTATGGTGACATAATATAATAAAAAAAACGTTAAAAAAAAAAAGAATCTGGTTTCTTTGGGTTTATCTATATGTTCCAGGCTCCAGCCATATGTAGAAAGTCTCAAAAAATTTATTTGTGATTTCTGCATATCCTTTCCCTTCTAGAGATCAGGTGAAATGTTAAATTCTTGGTTTCTATTCTTCACTTCCTTTAAGTCTTAACTGGAGCCCCTTCTTACATAAGAAGCCTTCTCTGATTAACCTCATCTCCCTTAGATCCCTCCTACCTACCTCACTTTGTGTTTCCTCAGCATGTTGCCAATAGGTTGTGCTGTTTTGCCTTGCATCTGTTTTATTACGTTATGTATACGTTTCTTCCGTCTGGCTCCCTTTTATTTAAAAAAAAAAATCTCTTATTTTATCCCACAACATATATACAATAGTCTTAATGTAACAATACCGACACTATCCCCAACAAAATGATTACTGAGAACAACGTGAGATTTTATTTTTTTAACTCTATTTTTTTAACTCTGTTTTCTTTTTTTGTGTGTGTGAGAAAACACTTAAGTTCTACCCGTTTAGCAAATCAAATTTCAGTTATACAATACAATATTATCAGCTGTAGTTATGGTGTTACACATTAGATCCTCAGATCTCACTCATCTTATAACTGAGAGTTTCTACCCTTTTACCACTGTCTCCCCTTTCCTCTCATTCTGCAGTCCCTGGCAACCACTTTCTACTTTTTTATTTAAGTTTTACTTTTTTTTTCTTATATTCCACATATAAGTGATATCATCCAGTATTTGTCTTTCTCGACTTATTTCATTTAGTGTAATGCCCTTCGGATTCATCCGTGTTCTTTCACGTGGCAGGATTTTCTTCTTTTTTAAGGCTGACTAATATTCCATTTATGTATATATTTACCATTCATCCATTCACCGATCCACAGACACTTAGGTTGTTTCCATGCCTTTACTTCTGTGAATAATGCTGCAGTGCACATGGGAGTCAGATCTCTCTTCAAGATAGTGATTTCATTTTCTTTAGGTATATACCCAGAAGTAGAATAGTGGATCATATGAAATTTCTCTTTTCAGTGTCTTGAGGAATCTCCGTACTGTTTTCCATGTACCAGTTTATATTTCCCCAGCAGTGCATGCGTTCCTTTTTCTCTACTTCCTCGCCAGCATTTGTTATCTCGTCTTTTTGATACATCCTAACAGGTGTGAGGTGGTATCTCATTGTGGTTTTGATTTGCATTTTATTGATGATTAGTGATGTTGAGCACCTTATAATGTACTTGTTGGCCATTTGTATGTCTTCTTTGAAAAAGTGTCTATTCTGGTTCTTTGTGTATTTTTGAAATTGGGTTATTTAGCTTGTTTTGCTGTTGAGTTGAGTTCCTTATATATTTTAGATATTAACTCTTTATTGGATAAATGGTTTGCAAATATTTTTTCCCACTTGGTAGGTTGCCTTTTCATTTTGTTGATGGTTTCTTTGCTGTGCCTTTTAGTTTGATGTAGTTCATGTGTATTTTTGCTTTTATTGCCTTTAATTTTGGTGTCAAATCCAAAAACTTATTGCCAAGACTAATGTGAAAGAGCTTACCCATGTTTTCTTCTGGGAGTGTCAGATCTTATGTTCAAGCTTTTAATCCATTTTGAATTGATTTTTGTGTATGGTGAAGATAGTATTCCAGCTTCATTCTTTTGCTTGTGGCTGTCCAGTTTTTCCAGCATCATTTATTGAAGAGACTATCCTTTCAGCATTTTATATTATTGGCTCTTTTGTTAGGAGTAAATTGACCATATATGCGTGGATTTATTTCTGGGTTTTCTGTTCTAGTCCATTGATCTATGTGTCTGTTTTTGTGTCAATACCATGCTGTTTTGATGGTTATATCTTTTTAATGTAGTTTGAAATCAGGAAATGTGATGCTTTAACTTTTGTTCTTAAGATTGCTTTGGCTATTTGGGGTCTTTTGTGACTCCATATAGTTTTAGAATTTTTTTTTTAAATATCTGTGAAAAATGCCATTAGAGTTTTAGTAGGGATTGCATTGAATCTGTAGATCACTTTTGGTAATATAGATGTGTCAACAGTGTTAGTTCTTCCAATCTATAAGCACATAATATTTTTCTATTTGTGTATTCTTCAGTTTCTTTCATCAAAATCTTATAGTTTTCAGTGTACAGGTATTTCACTTCTTTGGTTAAATTTTTTCCTATGTATTTTTTGATGCTATGGTAAATGGGATTGTTTTCTTATTTTGTCTTTCTGATAATTTGTTGTTAGCATATAGACATGCAACTGATTTTTCTATATTGATTTTTTTATTCTGCAACTTACTGAATTTATTTATTCTAACAATTTTTTTTTGGTGGGGTGGAGTCTTTCATGTTTTCTGTATATAATATGTCACCTGTAAACAGAGATAGTTTTACTTTTTTTCTATTTTGGTTGCTTTTTATTTCTTTTTCTTTCTAATTGTTCTGGCTAGGACTTCCAGTCCTATGTTGAATAAATGTGGTAAGAGTGGTCATTGTTGCTTGTTCCCCATCATAGAAGAAGAGCTTTTAGCTCTTCACCTTTAAGTATGTTATTGGCTGTGGGCTTGTCATATATGGCCTTTATTATGATGAGGGACATTCCTGCTGTACCCGTTTGTTGAGAGTTTTTATCATGAAAGGATGTTGAATTTTCTCAGATGCTTTTTCTGTATCTATTGAGATGAAAGCATAATTTTTACCCTTCATTTTATTAATGTGGTGTATCCCATTTATTGATTTGCAAGTATTGAACCATCCTTGCATCCCAGGAATAAATCCCACTTGATCATGTTGTATGATCCTTTTAGTGTACTATTGAATTCAGTTTGTTAATGTTTTATTGAGGTTTTTTTGTTTTGTTTTGTTTTTTAACATCTATATTAATCGGGATATTGGCCTGTAATTGTCTTTTCTTGCGGTGTTCTAGTCGGTCTTTGGTATCAGGGTAATACTTGCCTCATAAAATGAATTTGGAAGTGTTTCCTCCTTTTCTAATTTTGGAAGAGTTTGAGAAGGGCTGGAATTAATTTTTCTTTTAATGTTTGAAAGAATTCACTAGTGAAACCATCTGCTCCTGGATTTTTCTTTGTTGGAGGTTTTTGATTACTGATTCAGTCTCTTTACTAGTAATTGGTCTATTTGGTTTTTCTCTTTTTTTTTCGTGATTCTAGGAATTTATCCATTTCTTTTAGGTAATCTAATTTGTTGGCATTATAACTGTTCATAGTAGTTTCTTATGATCCTTAATGTTTTTGTGTTATCAGTTGTAATGTCTCCTCTTTCATTTCTGGTTTCATTCATTTGAGTCATTCTCTCTTTTTTCTTTATCTAGTTAAAAGTTTGTCAGTTTTGTTTATCTTGTCAAACATCAGCTCTTAGTTTCATTGATTTTTTTCTATTGTCTTTTTAGTCTCTATTTCATTTATTTCTGCTCTGATCTTTGTTATTTTTTGACTTCTCCCTGGACCCACATTCGTGGTTTAGGAGCACGTTGTTTAGTCTCCACATATTTGTGAATTGTCTAGTTTTCTTCTTATAATGATTTATAATTGTAGTCCATTGTGATCAGAAAAAATGATTGAGGGGCGCCTGGGTGGCACAGCGGTTGAGCGTCTGCCTTCAGCTCAGGGCATGATCCCAGCGTTCTGGGATCGAGCCCCACATCGGGCTCTTCTGCTATGAGTCTGCTTCTTCCTCTCCCACTCCCCCTGCTTGTGTTCCCTCTCTCGCTGGCTGTCTCTATCTCTCTGTCGAATAAAAATAAAATCTTTAAAAAAAATGATATGATTTCAGTCTTCTTAAATTTTTTAAGACTTGTGTTGTAGCCTAACATATGATCTGTCCTGGGGAATGTTCCATGTGTGCTTGAGAAGAATGAGTATTCTGCTCCATTGGATGGAATGTTTTCTATATATCTGTTAGGTCCACCTGGTCTAATGTGTAATTTTAAGTTCAATGTTTCTATATTGATTTTTTTTATCCAGATGATTTATCCTTTGTTGAAAGTTGGGGGTATTGGGGCGCCTGGGTGGCAGAGCGGTTAAGCGTCTGCCTTCGGCTCAGGGCGTGATCCCGGCGTTGTGGGATCGAGCCCCACATCAGGCTCCTCCGCTGTGAGCCTGCTTCTTCCTCTCCCACTCCCCCTGCTTGTGTTCCCTCTCTCACTGGCTGTCTCTATCTCTGTCGAATAAATAAATAAAATCTTTAAATCTTTAAAAAAAAAAAAAAAAAAAAGAAAGTTGGGGGTATTGAAGACCCCTGCTATTGTACTGCTGCTTGTTTCGCTCTTCAGATACGTTAATATTTGCTTTATATATTTAGGTAGTCCTACGTTGAATGAATAAATATTTACAATTGTTATATTCTCTAGATGAATTGACCCTTTTGTTATTATATGGATACAGTTTTTTAATCCATTCAGTGTCTTTTGATTGGATAATTTAGTCCACTAACTTTTAAAGGAGTTATTGATAGGTATGGACTTACTATTGCCGTTTTATTCATTGTTTTCTGACTGTCTTGTAATTTCTTTTCTTTTGTCTTGGTTTCTTCCTTTGTGATGTGATGATTTTCTGTAGTGGTATGCTTAGATTCCTTTCTCTTTGTTTTTTGTTTATCTGCTGTAGGCTTTTGGTTTGTGGTTACCATGAAATTGACATAAAATATGTTTTTTTTTTTTAAAGATTTTATTTATTTATTTGACAGAGATAGAGACAGCCAGCGAGAGAGGGAACACAAGCAGGGGGAGTGGGAGAGGAAGAAGCAGGCTCACAGCAGAGGAGCCTGATGTGGGGCTCGATCCCATAACGCCGAGATCACGCCCTGAGCTGAAGGCAGACGCTTAACCACTGTGCCACCCAGGCGCCCCCATAAAATATGTTTATAACAGTCTAAGTTGATAACAATTTAACTTTAAATGTATATGGAAGCTCTACATTTTTACATTCCCTTTTCCTTCACATTATATGTTTTTGATACCATTTTTTACATCCTTTTGTATTGTGTATTCATCAACAAATTATTGTACTTACAGTTACTTTAATACTTTTGTCTTTTAACCTTTATACTAGAATTGTGATTTACCCACCACTAGAGTATTACACCATTACACCATTAGAGTATTCTGAATTTAATTATATGTTTACTTTACCAGGGAGTTTCATACTTTTATATTTTCCTGTCATTAGCTAGTATGCTTTCATTTCAGCTTGAAGAACTCCCTTTAACATTTCTTGTATGGCCGTTCTGGTGGTGATGAACTCCTTCAGCTTTTGTTTAAAAAGCTCCTGATCTCTACTTAAGTTATGAAGGGCGCTTTGCTGGATAGAGTATTCTTAGTTGGTAGTTTTTCTCTTTCAGCTTTGAGTATATCATTTCATACCTTTCTGGCCTGCAAGTTTCTTTCTTTCTTTCTTTCTTTCCTTTCTTTTTTTTTTTTTTTTAAGATTTAATTTATTTATTAGAGAGAGACAGTGAGAGAGGGAACACAAGCAGGGAGAGTGGGAGAGGGAGAAACAGGCCTCCTGCTGAGCAGGGAGCCTGACGTGATAGTGGGGCTCAATTCCAAGACCCTGGGATCATGACCTGAGCTGAAGGCAGATGCTTAACGACTGAGCCACCCAGGCATCCCTGGTCTGCAAGTTTCTTTTGAAAAATCCGCTAATAGTTTTATAGGGGTTCTCTTGTATATAACGAGTTGCTTTTTTCTTGCTGTTTTTAAGTATCTCTATTTGTCTTTAATTTTTGACAGTTAAATATAATATCTCTGGGTCTTTTAGATTCATCTTATTTGGTACTTTTTGGGCTTCCTGCTTTTACATGTCTGTTTCTTTCCCCACATTAGGGAAGTTTTTAGCTGGTATTTCTTTGAATAAGTTTTCTGCCCTTTCTTTCTCTTTTCCTGGTTCTCCTATAATGCAAATATTGGCCTGTTTGGTGGTGCCCCGTTAAGTCCCTTAGTCTGTCTTCATTCTTTTTTTTTCCCTTTCCCCATCAGATTGGATGAATTCCACTGCCCTGTCAAGTTTGCTGATCCTTTCTTCTACTTGATTTAGTCTGCTGTTGAACTTTGCTATGGAATTTTTCAGGTCAATTATTATATTTTTCAGCTCTGTGAATTCTGTTTGGTACTTTTTTATATTTTCTGTCTCTGTTGAAATTCTCACTTTGTTCCTTCATTGCTCTCCTGATCCCAGTGAACATTTTTATGACCATTATTTTGAACTCTCAGATAAATCGCTTATTTCCATTTCATTAAGATTGGTTTCTGGAGATTTATCTTGTTCTTTTTTTTTGGAACATATTGCCCTGTGTCTTCATTATCCTTGACCCTTTGTGTTGGTTTTTATGCATCAGGTAAACTAGCTACCTCTCCCCCTCTTGACAGACTGGTTTCATGTAGGAGATGAACCTTGTTAACCAGCTTAGCATGAGCTGCTGGTTGTCTCTCAAACTCGTGATTGTCCAAACTGCCATCTTTGTTCTTGGTGGTTCCCAGTCATTGAGTGTGTATAAATGTTAGGGGTTAGTTGGACAATTAGGTAGTCAGGGCCAGGATCCCCAACAAGAAAACAGGGAGCTGGGACAGCTAAGACAAAACCTTCCTAGCATCCTGTTTTACAGCTTAGACAAGACCACAGTAGCATCCTGTCTAGCAATCTCTGCAGAAGTGACTTTTGCAAAACATCCTGCAACAAAAGTTAACCATAAAATGTTGGTCACCGCCACAAATCGGGGCAGTTAGTCTTCAGATGGCAGCCCAAAAGACCATCAACACGTGAACAATAACCCAAGCCCCGATTGGCACACCTTAGCAGCCAGTCCACAGGGGGCCCACACTCAGGATGCTCAAGATAGTTCTGTAGAAGAGCTTATAAATACTCCTAGATTTGAATGCCAAAATGGCAACCCTCTCGCGTCCCCTCCCTCTCTGGGAACTTTGTATTATTGCTCAATAAACTTTGCCTTGCTACCCACCACTCTTTGGTCTACCTCTTTCTCTTTGAAGTGGCATGACTAAGACCTGTGGGTACCAAGGGAATAAAAATCCTGTAACATAAAGACCCATCAGTCTTAAAAGGGGAGGGAGGATTGCAGTCAGCACCTGGTTGCAGCTTATCTCAGGCAGCAGCTGGGAAAGTACGTATACTCTAAGTATGTGTACTTTAAGCCCCTTCCAGGGAGAAACTGAGTGATAGGCATTTTTGCCTGCTCTCTCTGCACTGAGCCTGGGTATATAGTTGTGTGCGGTGGGTACTCCTGCTCCTGATTAAAATTGCTTCTCTATTTGCATAGTCCTATAGGACTCATGAATGCAAGCCACCTTGACTATCAAAGCTACATGATCTGTGGCCTCATTCCTCAAGTTAGCCATTAAAGTTGGGACACTAGATGTGTAGAGAAGCTCCTTCCAGGGAAATACTAGTGAATTAGTTGGTTTTATTGTTGGGGTGAGCCAGAGGGAGGAGGAGGAAGTGCCCACTGGCACTTTTGGGTTCCAGGGAGGATTACAGTTAGCCCCAATAAGCATGCTAATTAGAAGCTGATCCTCAGGCAACAGCTCAAGGAATGTGTAGCCAAACCCCTTCCAGTGAAAACTAGGGGATGGCATTTTTCTTGTTCTTTTTGTGTTGATTCCGGGGGTACAGCTACAGCGAGTGGTCATGGGTGCCTGAGAAGAACTGCTTCTTTGTTTGCTACGGTCCTGTGGGACTCAGGAATGTAAGCCCTATTGGCTATCAGAGCTAGGCAGTCTGGGGACCTGTCTCAGGTGGCAATCCCAAGAGCTGGGGTGCCAAACATGTGTACAAGCTCCTTCTGGAGAGATGCAGGTGAGCTGGTTTTATCATTGGAGTAGGCCATAGTGTGAAGGTTGGAGAAGTGCCCGCCAGCCCCCCAGGCTCGAGGGTGGATTATAGCCAGCCCCTAGATGCATGCCAAATTAAAGTCAGCCCCTCAGGCAGCAGCTTGTAAGTATGCACACAAATCCCTTCTAGGTAAAGACTAAATGATGGATGTTTTTGCCTGATTTCTCTGCACTGAACCCTTGAGGGATAGCCTTGGTGAGTGCTTCTGTGCCTATTAAGACCTACTTCTTTGTTTGCTATAGTCTTTATGAGTCTTACGGATGCACGCCCCATTGGCTTTCAGAGCAAGGTGTTTGGGAGCCTGTCCCTTGGATGAGAGTCTTAAGAGTTGGGGCACTAGATGTGTGGTATAAACCCTTCATTCCTCAGGGAGAATCTGGGAGTTGGAAGTTCCTTCTTGATTGAATGGCACAGTGTTGGGGGTGGGATTATGGCAAGATGCGTCTCAGCCTTTTCTACCTATTTTAATGTGGGGATTTTCTCATTTGCCTGATCTGTAGGTGTCACTCACCTAGTTTCTGGATTTTTCTCAGAGGGAATCGTTCTGGGTAGCTGTATATTTGGGGTGTCTGTGGGAGGAGGGAAGTTCATGAGCCTTCTATGTTGCCATCTTGGTCCCTCCCTCCGGTTTTTGTTTTTTAAGGTAACATTTTTTGAGGCTTACTGTGTGTGAGGTACTGTGCTTCGGCTTTAGATCCGACATTATCACGATAATTCCCGGAGCAGCTGTTTGCAGTACGTGGTATGATCCCCATTTTACAGAAAAGAAACCTGAGTTTTAGAGGGGAGGCATGCCCAAGGATATACAGCGAGCAAGTGACAGAGCTGGAATTTCAATGGATCTGTTTGATTTAATGGCTCTAATCATCACATCTCACACTGGAGGAGGGCAGGGTTCACGGCATCTATTTTCCCCAACTCCTACCAGTTTTCTAAAAGTCATCCCATAACAAGCTTCTTATGACTGAAAAAGATGTATGAATACAAGTCCTGTGAAGAAATACACAAGCAAATTAAGTTAAACATTACCAGAAACCCCTCCAGTCAAGATAAACCAGTATTAATGTTTTGGAATATATAGTTTATACTTCTTATGCCAAGTCTTAAGTATATATATATTAGAAGTGCTCTTAAGGCTAATAGCATTCTGCTAACAAATGTCTCTTTAGTGTGCCCAAAATTGTTTGCTTACTAAGAGCCTTTGGTGTTTTTTCTTAGCTCTGTTCATACCAGTTGAACTTACTATTGCAATTATGTAATCTAAATATTACAGAAACCAATGAAATATGAGTATAAAAATAGAGCAGTTTTCTCCACTAAAATTAGATTGAATGCTTTAGCATATTGTGATTAAGACCAATCTCTGAAACAATTGCTCTGGAATTCATAGTGGGAGGAATAACTGTAAAAGATTTGAGAAGAAATGTTAAAAGTCGTGAAAGATTCCATATTCATATTGCTTCACAAGTGTATTTACATTTTTGTTCCATGTTAACAAAACTGAAACTGCAAATAGAGAAGATGGATTATGCATATGATTTATGCAGAAAGATGATGTGGAATTCTAGTAAGCAAATACTCAAGTCCTTAAGTGAAAAAAATGAGATGTTTTAGGCAGCAGGTGATTTTTGTTTGTTTGTTTTTATTGAATCCGCGCTTTCACTAGCTTTTGAAATCAAGCAATTAACTTCTAGTCCTGGATGTGTTAGATAAGAAAACTTCTATATATTTCAAAAGGAGAATTAGATATAATTTGCTAAACTACTTTTTTTCCGTTTAATACATTATGGACATATTCTAAGTTGATAAATACAGGTTAAAGTATTTTATGGGAGTGTAACACATGTTCAGGAACGTGCATAGATCCTAAGTGTATAGCTCAGTAAGCGATCACAAAGCAAACACGTCCATGTAACCCCCACCTAGGTCAAGAAACATTTCTAGTACCCCAGGAGCCCTCCATAGCCTCCTCTTCCCCAGCAGAGGTAACTGCCATTGTGACTTCTAACACTGCAATGACTGTTTTAAGCTTTGTGTAAAAGAAGCATATGCATTTTTTTTGTTTCTGACTTTTTTACTCCACTTTTGTTTGTGAGCTTCATCCATGTTTTTAACCTGTATTATTATTTGTTCACTCATTGTGGCTGTTGAATATTTTTTTCATTGAAATGAAATGCCAGAATATTTACTTACTCTGTTGTTGATAGCCTTTGAGGTTGTTTCCACTTTGGGGCTATTATGAAAAATGTTGCTATGAGCGTTCTTGTACCTGGTTTTTGGTTTACACGAGAAGGTTTTCATTCTTGTTGTTTGCTCGTATGCCTAGGAATGGAGGTAGTGGGTCATAGGAGATGTTTGTGTTCACCTTCAGGGTATACTGCTAAAGTGGTTGCACCGGTTTACACCCCGTATGTGAGTTTCTGTTGCTCCATATCTTTGGCAATACTCGGTATTGCAGTTGTATTGATTTTATCCAACCTGATAGGTGTATGGTAGTATCTTGTGATTTGAATTTGCATTTTCCTGATAACTAAGGAGGTTGAACACTTTTTCATGTGTTTATTGGCCATTCGGGTATCTTTGGTGGGGGTGGAAGAGGCTTAAAGTACTTATTTAAGTTTCCTGCTCACTTTTTCTATAGAATTGTCAGACTTTTTCTTATTTATTTGTACTCCATATATTCTAGATATAAGTTCCTTTGTTAATTACATGTGTTAAAAATACCTCAAAAAAATGAAAAGAAAAAATCTCCTCCCATTCTGTGGTTTGCTTTTCCTTATTTTTTTAAATTTTTATTTTTTAAAGATTTTGTTTATTTATTTCTCAGAGAGAGAGAGAGCACACAAGCAGGGAGGGGGCAGAGGCAGAGGGAGAAGGAGACTTCCTGTTGAGCAAGAAGCCTGATACAGGACTTGAACCCAGGACCCTGGGATCATAACTTGAGCCAAAGGCAGATGCTTAACCATCTGAGCCACCCAGGCATCCCTATGGTTTGCTCTCCTAAGTCTTTTATTTTATTTTTACTTTATTTTATTTTTTTAAGATTATTTATTTATTTATTTGACAGAGATAGAGACAGCCAGCTAGAGAGGGAACGCAAGCAGCGGGAGTGGGAGAGGAAGAAGCAGGCTCATAGCAGAGGAGCCTGATGTGGGGCTCTATCTCATAACGCCGGGATCACGCCCTGAGTCGAAGGCAGACGCTTAACCGCTGTGCCACCCAGGCGCCCCTCTCCTAAGTCTTTTAATAGAAGTTAGTGGAAGTTCCTAATTTTAATATAATCCAATTTACCAATTTCCCCTTTATTGTTAGTGCTTTTTGAGTCCTACTTAAGAAATCTTTGCTTAGTCTCAACCTGAAGGCCCTGAAGATAAACCCTCCTGTGTTATCTTACATCAGCTTTATTGTTTTACTTTTTATAGTTAGATCTACAGTTCACCTGGATTTAATTTATGTGTATGGTGAGAAGTTAGACCTAAGTTTCATTTTGTAGCATATTGGTATCCAGTTGACCGTCCATTCTCCAGTGCTCTGCAGTGCCATCTTTTTCATAAATAAAGTATCTGTATATGCACAGATCCAGTTCTGGACTTTGTCTTCTCTTCTATGGGTGCTTATATAAGTTTTGATTATTGTGGCTTAATAAAATAAAGATTGAGTCCTCTTTGTACCAATTCCTGATGATACTCTTTAGTTCTTTACGTTTCCAAATAAAGCTTAGAGCCAGTTTATCAATTTCTACAAACATACACAGAGACAGACTAAGACTTCAGGGATTTTGATTAAGATTTCTTTGGATTAAGAAAGGTAACGTAAGAGGGGTGCCTGGGTGGCTCAGTTGGTTAAGCATCTGCTTTCAGCTCAGGTCCTGATCCTGGGGTCCTGGGATGGAGGCCTGCATTCAGCTCACTGCTCAGCGGGGAGCCTGCTTCTCCCTCTCCTGCTCCCCTTGCTTGTAAGCTGTCTCTCTCTCTGTCAAATATATAAATGAAATCTTTAAAAAAACAAAAAAGAAAGGTGTTGTAAGAAAAAAAGATTACTTTGGATTTATAGATCAGTTGCTTTGACAATCAAATCTGTAGGAGAATTGACGTCTTTGCAATATTGAGCCTTTCAGTTCATGTGCATGGAATATCTTTCCATTTGGTCCTCTTTACTTCACTCAGTGTTTCATATTTTAATTATTTGGCTTTATAAATCAATGGCTATAGAATTTTGTGGGTAGCATCAGAATTTATTTAATCAATAACTTTATGTTGTAAACTTAGGTTGACTCTATTTTTTTCACTGTTATAGAAATTATGACTGTGAACATTCATGTATATACATTTTTTAGTACCTTTCTGTCTCCTTATAATTAACTCCTGAACTGGAAAACTGGAATTTAGCTTCCGCTGCGAATTGCGCCGTTGTAAACTCGCACCCACTGTTATAATAGTTTCCACTCTTGTCAACCTAGGGAATTAGTGATTTTTTAAAAATACTTTTCAGCTTGATGGGAAAAAATAATAACTCATTGTTCTTTGAATTTGCATTTTTTTTACTAGTGGGATTGAGCAAGCCATTTGTAGGTCTTTTGTGAGTAGCCTCTTTGTAACTTTTGCATATTTTCTATCAGGTGTTTTTTGTTGTTGTTGTTGTTGTTTTTACTTAGGTAAACCCTTTGTCACATATATTTACAAACTATAAATCTGTACAACAAATGAGTTAACCAGTATCCTTTTGTTATTAGGATGGGCCTTTGCTGAAGAGCAAAAAAAAAAAACAAAAACCCTATTTCAAATTGTGGTTATTCCCCAAATCTCTATGTCCTTCACATATTTAGTAATGTTTTAGCGATAATGTGTATAATAGGAGGGACTATCAGCAGCTAGATATAGTAAAAGAAAGATAATGTAATAGAGTTGTAAGATCATTGAAATTAGAACCAGAAGCCTGGTTACTACACCTGGCCCCACCACTGTTTACCTCTGAGATCTTGGTTAATCGATATACTCTCCCTAGGCCTTAATTTCTGTATCTGTACACAGCACAATTTATATCCTATATCTTGCAGGGCTAAGATGAGATCATACATGAAAAAAAGTATTGTAGGTGGTAAAAGTTACACAATACAAATTATAATATGCTAATAAGTATGGTGTAAGTGTAGCAAGTTGAATATATACTTCATTAAAATTATCACCTTTTAGGGGCACCTGGTTGGCTCAGTCAGTGGAGTGTGCGACTCTTGATCTCAGGATTGTGGGTCAAGACCCATGTTGAGTGTAGAGATTACTTAAAAATAAATCTTAAAAAAATAATCATCTTTTGAGGCAGCCTAATTTGTAAAATATTGAGCTTCACATCTTTCTGAGTCTGTGGTTTATGGGTTTGTTCTTACTTGCATGATTCCTTTAAAAAGAAATGTTAAAAAATTGAAGCTGATGTTCTTTGTCACAATTCAGAATGTGTTTGTGGTATATTGGCTTCTAGGGCACTGAGCTTCTGTCTCCAGTATTGACAGTCTTCTGTGAGCTCATTAGCTACTGTTCTGGTAAAAACCAGTTTGATCTGTGATGAGAGTACTGCATTAAAAGGGCATTGATGTTGGAAATCTACACTTTGGTCCGTTCATTAAAAATGCACTCTTCACAAAAGAGCAATATGAATTTGCATTGCAAAGGATAACTTACTTCTTTTTAAAACTCTTGAATCCAGGTAATTTAATTATGTTTCTGCCATAGCGTTTTATCTTCCTCTGCAAAGGAACTCTGTCTCCTTTGACACCTCATATTGGAAGCTGGTCTTCTTATCCTCAGAATTAATTAACATGCAAATACTTGTCTAGAGACGTGGAAACACTGCTTTTCGATTAGCATTTAAATGTCATTCTTAATGATGTCAAATTGCCTCTTTTAAGGGAAAATTAAAGTGGTATAGTTATCTCTTGATTATTTCCTAGAGCAAGTTATTGGTATTTCTGGTTATCTGGTCTTAGTGGGAGCTTTAATCTTCTACCATTCATAGGGCGAATTGAATCAGATACAAGACCATACTTGATGGCAGCAAAGCCAAGCTCTGGCCTTCCATTGCCTACAGTTTCTAGATAGGCCTACTTGCCATATCCTGCACTGCTTCTCAATAACAAGTTTCTTTGTGTTGGAGTAGCACCTGCAGGAACTGTTAGCAACAAGTCCAAGGTACCCAGGAGCAAGAAGGGGTGTGTAGGGGGGCTTTGGTAGCAGTCGTGTGATAAAGAATAAAGAAGATGAACTTTGGAGTTAGAGATTCAAATAGGTTCAGATCTTGCCTGTGCCACTTTGAAGCTGTGTGACCTTGACAGATTACTTCCCTTCTCTGAGACTCGATTTCCTCATCAATAAAATATAAATAGTAATATCTACCACTCAGGTTGTTGGCAGGGTGAAAGGTGATCATGTATTTAAGGTGAGAGTAGGCTGTCTGCTTTAACAAAGAACCCCCCAATCTCAGTGGTTTAACCTAGCTTATTTCCTGCTGTGGGAGAGATGGAGGGAGGGACCTGCTCCATGCAGACATTCACTGACCCGTACTTCTTTCATCCAGTGATCCTGACATTCCCCAAGGTTTTGAACCCTTCATTGGTTCATGTGTCTCTGGCTGGCAGGTGAGGGAGGATCATAAGCATGGGGATGGCACAGAAGGCTTTATGTGCCAGGCTGGGGTTGGTGCATCTCACTTTCACTCATTTCTCACTGGCCAGAACTCAATTCCATAGACACACCGACTTTCAAGCTAGCCCAGGAAATGTGTGTGTCAGGAGGAAAACAAAATGGGTTTACTTGGTGAACACATAGTCCTCTGCTACAAGCACCTAGTAACATTTGTTGAGTAAATGAAAGAAAGAAAGAATGGATCCTCTGTTTATTTTCTTTTCCGTATACTCCAAAAGTGTTAGAGCTGGTAGAGGGCCTTAGCAGTGACCAAGTTTTACTCTCTGTTTCTTTAGAGGAGGAGTCTGAAGACCTGGGGAATTTAGTGGTCTGTCCAGCTATTAGTGACAGGACTAGAACCCATTTCTCCCAATTCCTGCTATTTATTCTGCATTTAATTATTTGAAACATCATTCTTTATTTTCTGCCATAGGGTTGCCCTTGCCTTTTGGCATATGAAGATGGAGATTTAAAATATATGTTATTCTGTGGATGCCTAGGTGGCTCAGTCAGTTAAGCGTCTGCCTTCAGCTCAGGTTATGATCCTGGGGTCCTGGGATCGAGTCCTGCATCGGGCTCCTTGCTCAGCGGGGAGCCTGCTTCTCCCTCTGCCTGCTGCTCCCTCTGCTTATGCTTACGCTCTCTCTCTTTGACAAATAAATAAATAAAATCTTTAAAAAAATGTTATTCTAGTTATTATTGGTAGACTTCAGTTTTCTTTGGAAGGTAGAATTTGGTACTTTAGGGTAGTGGGGTAGATACTGTAGGAGCGGAGGCTCCATAGCTTGTCAGTATTTTGTACTGAGAGTGAGAATTAATCTTTACTCACCCACTCCTGTGTTTGAGCAATCTTTCTTTAGCCCCCTTCTATGTGTATCGAATTACGCAAGGCAGTGTGGATGGAGCAGTGATTAAGACAGAAGCATTCACAGCCTAAGGAAGGTGTCAAATGTTTCAACAGTAATTACTATATAAATGAGAACGGAGTGGAGCAATGAGGTAGAAGTGACGAGCTGCTGCTGAAGTGGGACGGGGAGTAAGAGCAGCTTCGTGGAGGAAGCAGATATTTGAATTGGGTCTTAAAGAATGAGTTCGTTTATTGGGACTTTGATCTGCTCTGAAACACTCACATTTGTATTTTTGTAATCTGTGTGGATAACTTTGGCTGGTGGTAACTGAGTGTATGTTGGAAAAAATGGGGAAAAAACCCCCAAACAGATCAAAATCCTCATCAAATCTCTTGTATAAAATGAGCCTTTAGCACCCATATTTACCATTCATTTATCATTTTGTCAAGTTTGAAAAGTAAATAATTACATAAGATAACCTTTGGATACTGGTCAGTCATCATCAACAAATAGTTTATTGTGAGCCAAAAAGTTCTTGATATCATCCTTCTAGGCCCAATGGGCTTTGCATAATTTTTGGTTAAGGATAGACCCTTCTTGAGTTTGTAGAGGCAGGCGTAAGTTGCATGAAATACCAGAAAATGCAATCAGTGTGAGGAGGGGGGCACACACACACACCGCAGAGGAGGCACAAACATGGATATAGGTTTGGTTTTGGGAGTTGATTTTTTGAAAGTTTTCTGTTATAGAAAGAATTCAAGTTGTATAAAAAGGATATAAATGCAAAGTAATTGTCCCTTTTCCCCAAACCTTTGATTATCATGAAAATAAGTGTATCTTTCTAGACATTTTATGTGAACAAAGAAGTACACACAGATATATCCTTTTTTATGTAAGTGATCTCATTAAATATATGCATTTTTCTGTAACTCTCTTATGTAGGACAGGTTTTCATATTACTAAATAGTTCTACCTTATTATTTTAATCAATGGCATAGTCATGTACTCACTGTACTGCTTTTCTATGATTCTTTTGAACAATTTTTAAGTTTTTTTCTTAACCCTTTGGTATTTATCATATACTCTGCTTCAGAGAACATCGTTGTAGCCACCCACAGACTTCTTGTAGAGGGATTTTTTGGTAGGGTACTTGCAATGGAGTTCCTAGATCAACGAGTACATGTATTTAAAAGTTTGATAGATATTGGTGAATTGTCTTCCAGAAAGGCTGTACTTATTTTCATTCTATCCATGGTGTATGTGAATTTCTTTTTCCTAAATATTTTTCTTTTTAAAGAGGATCCTGGACTTTGTGTCAGAGAAGAAGCAAAGAGGAGAGAACCTACTAAAAATAAGTGGTGGCCAAGAGAAATAAAAATGTTCACACAATGATTTGTATGTAGCAGCATTATTCATAACAGCCAAGATGTGGAAACAACCTAAATGTTCAGCAACTGTTGAATAGATAACAAAAATGTGGTATATACATATAATGGAATATTATTCAGCAATGAAAGGAATAAAGTACTAATATATGCTATAATGTGGATGAACCTCGAAAGCATTATGGTAAGTGAAGGAACCAGTCGCAGACACCATACATATTTATTTATTTATTTTTAAGGATTTTATTCATTTGAGAGAGAGAGAGTACCAGCAGAGGGGAGAGGCAAAGGGAGAAGCAGACTCCCCACTGAGCAGGGAGCTCCACCTGAGGCTCGATCCTGGGACCCTGGGATCATGACCTGAGCTGAAGCAGACACTTAACCGACTTAGCCACTCAGGTGTCCCTCACCATACATATTTATATAAAATGTCCAGAATAGGCAAATCGATAGAGGCAGAGGGTATATTAGTAGTTGCTTAGGTTGGAGATGTGGGGACAGGGGAGATTTGGGAAGTGACTGCTGTTAGGAACAGGGTTTCTTTTGGGGGGGGATGAAAATATTCTCTACAATTAGATTGTACTGATGGCTGCACAATTCTGTGATTATACCAAAAACCACTGAATTGCATATTTTAAATGAATGAATTTTATGGTATATGAATTAATTTGTCAGTAAAGCTCTTGAAAATTGAGTGGTGGCAGAATTCATGGAATGGGCTGGAAAGGATGAGGATGTGGCTATTGTCATGGGCTTATGGGACAGGCAGGACAGCAATGTTACAGCAGCGTGGCAGGGAATTTGGATGGGGAAGGTGTTTTTCTGGATGATGCTGAGCTGTGTTTAGGTGGCTGATGCCACAGAGGTGGATGGTGGTGTTTCTCCACTAGCAGTATGGAGACAAGGAGCACTTACTGCCATGCCCTAGTTAGGGTGAGAATGGGGATTAGTACACTGAATTACTGACTCCTTGTCCTTGTTCAGTCCTTCGAATACACAGAAAATACTGTTCTCCTGGAAGGCAGTAATAGTTTCCTTAGCTGACCTAGAAATGCCTGCTGTGCTCCAGCATTTGGAAAAGGAAGGTCAGAGAGAGGAAGCTGAGCTCAGCTGCTGAGTCAAGAAGGGGCGGAAGGCCTAGGGTCATAAAGGACAGTGAGGCCCTCCTTCGTGAATATGAGTAACTAGTCCATTTTGAATTCAGCAATTAAGCTTTTTCTACATAGTAGAATGACTGTTCTTTCAGAATGTGTTGGTAGCAAATATGATAAGAATGTTTAAAAGGAAGTTATGATCTTACGTGGCCTCCGAGTTGTACCGATTGACAAAATTTAGCTTAAGGCAAAGAGGGTTAAACTTAAAGTAAACACTGAAAGTTAAAGGCAAATCAATAGACCTTTCTGTGAAAGCCCAGTTTTCCATGTAATCATGGTTTGGTTTTTTTTTTTTTAAACATACTCTTCACTCCTCTTAGTTCCCCATCATTGTGGCTCTGTAGCACAGATTAGATTAAACTGTAACATCCAAAACCTTTCAAATTCCTCTCAGGTCTGAAGTTAGCATCAGAAAGAACTGAGGTAGGTCTCCCTGGTTCCATTTTGGAGGTTAATCTTTTCAGGTGGCTACTACTGGTTTACCACCAGTTTGCTTTTAGAAGCCCAGGACAGCACATGCATGGATCAGGATTGACCTAAGGGCAAAATTATTTTGTATCAGGCAGATGCCCTCTGTCGATTGGGCAGAGGCCAGTGGCACTGGTGGTGAGAGAATTCACCCAAGACAGAACAAGAAGATAGAAATTTACTGGGAGCTGCGGGCAGGACAGCAAAGCGTAGATTGTCTGCCAGGAGGCAGTGATGGGGGCTGTAGTTAAAGGGGGAAGGTGAGGAAGTATGGGACCGTATGGAATTTTACTTTTTTGGTACCTGTGTTCTGGTGTAAGTAGCCCATTGGTCAGCTAGGGCTTATGGATATTTTGAGGTGGGTCACCTAATGGGCCTGTCTGTATTCAGCCAGGGGTTGGAGGTTACCTTGGGCCCTTCTTCCTTACTCAGCTTTCCATTGTTTAAGCTGGGTGCCTAAAAGCGGCCTCTACAAGAAATCTTTTTCACTTTATTTGATTCATTATGCAGAATATGCTTTATTCTCCAAAACTTCATTTAAGAATATACCATAAATATGAAACTATTAGCCTTTGTGCTTGATTAGGATATAAACAGGAATCTTACCCACTTTTCAAACTTAGCAAGAAATAACTATTCTTCTGGTTTTATTTTGACTTGCTAAAGAACCTTTAGCATTGAGAGAAGCTTTGCTTGGTGATTTCAGAGCATGAGGGAAGGAAGAGAGCAGTTCTGGCACATGCACACTAGTTGAATAACTGGTGGATATTTTTATATGTATTTCTATTCTTAGTCTATGACCTGTAGTTAACTATGGAGTAACTGGATACTTATCAGACTTGGAGATCTTAATTTGAATATGTCAATATCAATATCTAGATCTCTAGAGGAACTTAAGTATGTTTAGCTGATCATTGAAAGGCAAACCCTTTTCTTATGGAATTCCTTGATTCAGTAAACAGAGAATAAAATTTGAACAGATTAAACCACAAGATAATTAAAATTGCTCTTTCTTTCTGGCTGTTAGCTAAATCTTAGCCCCTACACATAGCCACACAGAGTTTTTGCTTGGTTTTGGTTTGTTGTACTTTTTGGGTTGTTTCTCTTAAATACATTTTAAAGGTAATCAGTTATGGCCCGTATTAGAATTCCTCTTTGTGTTCTTGTGGTAGGATTCTGGAAGTTGTAATGAATTCATAGGAGAACTCAAGAATGTAAGAAATTAGATGCCAATCATATCTCAACTTCAAAAAAATAACAAAAAACACACAAAACAAAAAAAAGAATGTGAAAGCAAGTTTTCTACCATTTGCTGAGTTGAGAGTATAAACTTTCATCTGTTGCCACCCCCCTTAAAATTGTGACTGCTAACTGTCATGACTTAACTTCAGAGCACAGCTGGTTCTTTTGGCATCGGCACCAAAACGTTTTAATTCTGCCCGAACAACTATTATCGTTCAGCGTAGACAAGTGAGTAAGAGTCTTATTTTGCTGGTTGGTGGTACTGCACATGCTTAGATTTAGTGAAATGTCAAAATTGCCACAAGCCAAGGTACAGTCATGGATGAGGACTTGAACATTCTCAGTGATAAATGTTTCATTCCACGGAGAGCAATAGTCTTTCTGTCATTTTCTTTTTTTCAACCACAGATGGAGGAAGCAAGGAGATAGAAATATTACCGTGAACTTAGTTCTAACCAACTGTTACTGAAGTAGAATTGATTAAAACCTTGGGAGGGAGTGACTGTGATCGTGTTGTTTTTTTAACTACAAAAGAAATGAGGGTTGTATATAACCAAAGAGTTAATGGTGACTTCAGGAAAATAAAGAGAAAGGGGAGGTATTTTTCAATGTCCAGAGCCTTGAGAAGAGGGCACTACAAAAAGAGAAAGGGAGAAGGAAAGAGAGAAAGAAAGAAAGGAACAATCTGAGGGCAAAATCACAATTTTTTTTTTTTTTTTGGATGAAGAAGGAAAAGGGAGGGAACCACTTTAAGAACAAGGAAATTTTTAGTGAGCTCAGATATTAAGAGAACATGTATCCAAAGACAAGCATATGCTGAAGGACAAATTCAGAAGAGTGGCATAAAACTTTAAGAAAATATCTGCAGTGCTCAAGTTCAGACTGAGCTGAGGCTGGAGAGTATGCTAAAGACAACAGAAAAGGGCTCTTGCAAAGCTGTGTTCAAAACAAGAACAAGTAAAGGCTAAGCTTGTTGCTCGGGGTGGATGGAATAATGTTAACGTGATGAAAAGCACATCTACTCAACTATTTGGCTTCTTGTTTTCTCTATCAAAGAGAGTGATCTTCAAACTGGAATGTGTAACATAAACAAGGTTCAGAATAAATTGAAACACACAAGATTGGGGATGATAATGACAGTTACAACTACAGTTTGTTGAGTTTCTACTTGGGACTGAGTCCTAGGAAGGAGAACTTAAATTATCTTTTTTCCTAGTGTGTATGGCAGCTGTGTGCGGTAGGTATTGTTATCAACCCTATTTGATAGGCAAGAACACTGAGGCTTAGGAAGATTTAATAACAAGCCTGAAGCTACACAGCCATGAAGTGATTAGCTTGGACTTAGCTTCATGCCTGACTAGCTTCGAAGTTTGGCTGTTTTGACTGGACACCCTGACTCCCACGCCTATCAGCACGTAACGGTTTTCAACAGGATTGTGTCTTTAGCTTAATTTATATCCTAAGACACATAAACAAACAAAACCCCGTAGATGTTAGCGAAGAGCTATAGTGTGTAATCACAGGGAAAACAAGGAAAATGGACTATCAAAATGATAAAAAACAGACAAAGACTGTCTTGATTTCTTTTTTAAAGGTTCACTTTGGGCAATCTAGAACAAATTGCTTGATATTGATCCTTGAGATGGTGCTGTGCAAGCGAGCAGTTGTAAATGAAAGTAAGGATCCTCAGGAGGTGGCATGCCAAATTAGACTCTTCCCTTCTTCCTTTCTTCCTTGTTATTATTCTTTTTAAAGGTTTATTTATTTATTTGAGAGAGGGCAGGGAGGGGTAGAGCATGGGGAGGGGTGGAGGGAGAGAGAGAATCTCAAGCAGACTCCCTGGAGCGCCATGCGGGGCTCACTCTCATGACCCTGAGATCATGACCTGAGCCGAAATCAAGAGTCTGATGCCCAACTGAGCCACCCAGGAGCCCCTCTCCCTTGTTATTTAACTGGTAACCCTATCATTTGATAGAGGATTCCATATAGCTTATAAACAAATTGAATTAATCTAGGCTCAGTTGGGTAGATTCATATTTAATTGAGCTAATTTATGCAGATTGTTGACTTTAGATAGACAGCTTTATTGAAATCAAAATACCATGTTTATGGCATTCCCCCATCTAGCCATATAGCAACTCTATCTAAAAAGGAAATGAAGTTTTTTGGCCTGAGTTGTTTGTGGTAAACCCCTGGCGGTTCCTGGTATTTATTGCCTTCTAAGTAATTATGAATTATTTGTGTCAGCATTCCTCAAGCTGTTTTCTGAAGAATTCTAAAGATGCTGGAAAAGTTAATAGGTGTCATCTCCTGAGAGCACAGTTTGGGAAATGCGGCTCTGGTAATAATTTGTTGTTAATTTTGCTAGGGGTAGACATTAAGTTCATTGATCTATGATTTAGGGAATCAGACTCATCCACCCTTTTCAAAATATGGATTGTTTGCTTTCTCTTTAATTTGTCAGAGTATTCCACATCTTTATACATATCTGTCAGTTAATTCAGCATCCTAAACAGAATTCATCTTAGCTTGGTAACTTGAACTTCTTTATAGGAGTTAGGCATATTCTTTCTAGTTTTGGGCTTTGATCTCTATTTATACGTTACTTTGTGTGATTTGAGGAGGAATTAGACATAGTATGTATAGTGTCCAATAGCTTAAGGTAGGAACAGTAATTTGAAGTTACATATAGAGAGTTTTCACATCAATATAATGAAGTGCTTTCTAGTAATTTGAAAGGTTCAAGCAGAGATTATATCTATTAGAGATATAAAGAGGAGATTCGTCCACTGGATGGATGTTAGAGAAGACCTTGTAACTCTTAAGGGTCTATGATTACAGACATTTCTGTTTCATATATAGTCAAAAATAGGAGAGTTATTGGGTACAGTCAAAATCTTGGAAGTCAAAGACTGTTTTGTTGTGGTACCATTATTATCCAAGGAAGGCATGTGTGTCTCCTTTTTTGAAGAGTAATTGCTGTCTTGGTTATTCAGAGGGGATGGGTGGTTGGACAGTGGATCTATTTTATGGACCCTCCAGTTTATTCCAGTGAAATGATTGATTATCACCACTGCCTGCTCTTCGAATAGCACTCTTTTAAGTGGTTTTTATTGATCTTCAAGGAAGAGAAGTCAAATTTTGGTTAGGAAGCTGTTTGCATATAACCTGATTGTGCTGAGATTAAAGCTCTGCAGAAGTTTGAAATATAATGAAATTAATCTTGCTCTATAGGTAGATTGGAAACAATGCTTGTGAAGTTTTTGCCAGGATGAAGAGCTGCAGTGTTCACTTTTTCAAAACAAGCAGTGGTTCTCGGAAAATAGCTCATTTCCTCACAGTAATGAATAAATTAGTAATGGGATTAACAGGATTGTATTTTATAATTGAATCAAAACATTGTCAGAAGTTGTTCCTGGAATTTGGAACCAGATTGAGTGAATTTAGAATCAACATCAACATTTTAAGAGTATAACAGCCCTCCACCAAAACAAACAAAAATCCCTTCTTTTCTTGATCAAGTGCATATAAAATATTTTCCACCCCCAAACCCAAAAAGAATGTAATAGGGAATAGTTTTATGATGTTTAGTATGAACTTGGTGCTTAACAATATGAAATAAGGGACTGGTAAAGTATGACTGTTGAATAACTTGCACAAAGAATAATGTTGGGGTAACCATTATATGGTCTTGCTTGACTATAAGAATTATGGGACACTGATTATAATAGTATTGACAATTAGAAATCTTTTATAGGGTTTTTGTCACCTTTCCCTCCCTGTTCCAAAGTACTTCATAGTGGTGATCATATGAGTGTTATAAAAATGTGTTCATCTGTCTCTTTCCTAGTAGATTATAAGTGCATTAGGTGCCATTATAGGCTATGTCTTAGTCATCACTGTATTGTACTTAGATCCCACTGCTATACGTAGCCACTAGGCTGATGATCACAAAGCTCCAAGGGGACCACTGTATCATGATGGTCCCCTCTCCCACATCTGTTCAACTCTGCAGTCTTCTTAGCCAAGTTCTGTGGCTATTACAAATGTTGAATGAACAAAGGGAGGAATAAATGAACAGGTAAACCATTTTTGTTATGTACTGGCAGACCGTTCTGGAAATAGGACTGACCAGTACAGGCATTGGTATCCTACTATGTATGTGGCAAATGTGGCATGCAGGCATTGTTTCCTGGGACTCACGATATGACTGCAGTCTTGCGTCCCTTTCTGGCTACTTTTGAAGTCTTTCCTGCGATTCTCCCCTTTCTAAGATACAACAGCTGGTAGGTGGTCTCCCTTTCTCTCTTACTCTCTTTCTTTCTTCTCAGTATTTTTGGAATACCTCACACATGCCAAGCATATCATATCATATCATATTTTATATATATATAATGTATAATGCTTCGGTTAAAAAATAGCAACAACACTGGTATAGAAACAGACACAGAGAACTACCTTACACATACGCACACAGAAATAAAGAGAAAGTGCCAGGTTTCAACCCATTGTCCATGGTTCTAAATCTCACATTCCTTCCATTATACTCTGCAGCCTCCCTCAATTGTGCACCATCTTTGCCCTTTCATTTCTCTCTGACATCCCTGTCTTCCCTCATCTGCTGTTCCCTCACCCAAACACAGACTGAGGTTGCTCCTTGGCATACCACTTTTCAAAGGATACTGAAGCTGTGCTCATCCTAGATGATATCCCTGGTGTTCAGCCCTGTTTAACTCTTTGGTCAACACTAGGCCATTTCCCACTTCACTTATCAGACCTTACTTAGTCTCTGTGTCTCCTGTTACTTTCCAGAGCAGGTCTGAGCACTGTGGAAGAATTCATCTTTCTACCAGGCTAACTGTGCTGTTCTTCTCCAGTATATTCTATGGTCTCTCTCTCTGTTTTCTTCCAGAGAGGCAGCATTGTGGGGTGGTTGAGATCATGGGCTCTAGAGTCAGAATGCCAGGGTTCAAATGCTGACTTTTGCTTCTTCCTGTCTGTATGACCTTGGATGAATTACCCCAGTGTCTCAGCTTCCTCACCTGAAAAGGGAAGATGAAAAAGACTACCATCCCAGGATTTTTGATTGTGGATTTAATCCACAAAAAAGCCCTTAAAGTAAAAAGCCCAGAATCAAATACTCAATAAATGTCAAGTGTTGTTTTGAATAAAGGCCAAGAGCCTCACTCATAGTTTAAGGCTCACTCCCGAACTGTTTGGGTTTTTCTGATCCTTTCTTTTCTTTTCTTTTCTTTTTTTTAAGACTTCATTTATTTGAGAAAGAGCGCGCACTAGCAGGGGGAGGTGCAGAGGGAGAAGGACAAGCAGACTCCCCATTGAACGAGGAACCTGATGTGGGGCCCAATCCCAGGACCCTGAAATCATGATCTAAGATGAAGTCAGATGCTTAACCAACTGAGCCACCCAGGTGCCCCTGAATTTTTGATTTCTATTCATTCCTCCTTCCCCTGTGGCTTCCTGTGTCCTGCCTATTCCTCCAGTCTGTGTCAGCCTGTGACACAGGCTTTGTCCATTCCTGAGCCTGTGCCTCGTCTTCCACCTGCATCCCACTGTCTGAACAGGGTTGCTCTTACAGAGCTTTAAGAGCCTTCAAAAGTCCCTTTCCCTTTGTGAAACCTTTCTTACTAAGGAGGAGAGAAGTGAGTAATTCCCTTGCTTGTACCTTTTCTGAACATACCACTTCATCTCACCAAAACACAGTACTACTATGAAGTGTGTTTGTGAAAAGAAAATCATTTGATTTCATTCTTTGCTCTGTACCTGAATATGTGCTTGGAAGATCCGCATTCATTTAGGAAAGGGTACTTGTTTCTGTTTGTGTCTGTTCTGCGCCCACAGCTCATAGAGAATAGGGGCTCTGACTTCACAGGCTGCTCTCCCAGTGGTGCCTCCATCTGTGATTAGTAAATTCCTGATTTGGAGAAGAGGTCATTTAAAATCAATTATCCACCAAAAACCTCACCCCTAACATGCATTCTGAAAGTGGATGTTTAATGCTCTAGTCAGATCCAACATTTGAAAGGTCATCTAAAGCTTTCTCATCTTGGGTCAGGGATATTTTAATTTCTGTTAACTAAAGATTTTTTTCCTTATGGTAGATGTAGAAAACACCAATGCTTCTTCCCAGCCACCCTACTCTTCTTTTGAAAGCTTTCGTATTTACGCCTGTACGTTGTTTGACCGTACCTTGTACTTCAAGCCCTGTGTTGGAGGAATGACTTTCATAGTTACATGGTAGGAACTGTTCAGATCCTTAAGAAAAATCTGCTACTGAATAGTGCATAGTCTTCTCCTTTGGAAAGATGACAACAATTATAGTGATTTTGCCTGTCATTTAAAAATAAACAGACCCTGAACCTGTCTGGATTTATTGGCTTTACAGAACCAGACTAAAAGTACACCATGCACCACATTATGGCAGAACAAATTCTTCTTTAGGACATTTATGGTAGGTTGGGCTTTCCTTTCTTTCTTTCTTGTGTGTCTCATTACTGGCAATAATTTCTGAAGCATCAAGCATTTTCCACCTTTGTATAAAATTAATCAAAGGCAGACTCTTAGTGGCCTTGAGTTATTTTTCCTCTCTGTGTTGGATCAAATCCTTGTTGTGACTGCCTTATGGTGTCCTAGACAGAGGTGGGTGGGTATTCCTGAAGAGCAGTATGTATTCTATAAAGAATGCATTTTGGATGCCAACTGGCCAACCTCTTTTACATGAACCTTGATGAATGAATCAATGAAGGAATGCAGGCATTTAAGGAAAATTCTGTGTCTTTAAGATTAGTTGTGTAAATAGGATGTTTTTTAATGGAGAAGATGGGGATATTGCTGGAGCAGATGCCCTTCCTATTACTAGATGTTAACATTTTAATTTTATTTTAATTTTCAAACTGATCTCTCTAACATAATTGCATTTGAACTACACAGCAATCCTGTGAAGTTGGTAAGGAAGGTATTTATTATCTCCAATATACGAAGAATCATTCCCAAAGAAACCAGGGCTGATCATGTTGGCTCCAATCTCCTGACTGAACTGAAACGGCAGTCTTTCCATTCTAAATATGGTGATTTCCCCACTAGATCAGGGAGTCTCACCCTTGACTCAGAAGGCCCAGGGTTGGGTGAAATTTATTCACATTTTTGTCACATACTCCAGGAGACTAATGGTGATGCAGGTGTGTGTTGGACCACACTTTAAAAAATGCACTCTATGCCATATTTTACCTTGGGTTTCAGCCTCTTTTTATTAAGTGTAATGTATTGAAAATATCATTTTTAAGATGACATGTTTAACTTAAGAGAGGATTGAAAAGTTCACTTAAATGTTGTGTCAAAATCCACAATGATACAGACACAAGGTTATTACAACATTGTTCATAATAGCCAAAGACTAGAAATCTTCCAAATATCCATCGATAGGGGTCTTGTTGAATAGCCAAGTGGTACATTCATAAAGAGGAATAATGTGAATTTTAAGAAGGGATAAGGAAAACCTCTACATCTTGCCACAAAGTAATCTTTAGGATCTATTGTTAAGTGATAAAAATAAAATGGAAAAAAGTATTATAGAGTATCTACTTGCAATGTAAGGAAGAAAAATACAAACATTTATGTGTAATAATATATAAATATTACTATAATAAAAATAACGTTTATGTATATACGTGTATAAGCACACAGAGCCTGTACTTCAGGGTAAATTTTTGTTCTTTTGGTTTTTTGGTTTCCCCAAGGAGTGTATTTGCGCACACCTGGGGACAAGGAGACTCTGCGTCTGAAGGAAAGTGTTAGGTCTCTTGGTGGTGAAGTGGGGCTTGTGCTGGGAGGTAGGACCTGGTGGGGCAGTGGGAACTTGATCTCCCAGTAGTGGAACTGCTTGACTGCCAGTTGGCAGCACTTACTGACTGCAGTGTCTTCCACCTTCTTGATCTGGGTCGAGGGGGCCCAGGCACAGTGCTGGGTGCCCAGGTCTCCATAGCGCTAGGTGACAGTGCCTGTAGTGGTCAGGTCCCCATACTCCGGTGCATGCCATGGGTGCTACTGTAGGAGTCCTAGCACAGCCAGATACCCAATTCTTCACTTGCAAGGGGAATTTGTCCAACACCTGTCCACAGTAGACCATTTCCCCTGAAGACTTTATCTTCTTCAGCTGAGACATAAAATACCAGAAGCAGAACTTGGTGACAACATGAGTAGGTGCAAAGATTCACAGGTGATAGAGGGGTGGAGTGTGGCATTTGGGGGTGGGCAGGCAGCGCCCCACCACCTTGTTGTCTCACGGTGTGCCTGAGGCCTTCAGGGTACACTCTCCACTTTTGCTGCCACCCAAGAAAGGAAGTGCCAGGATAGGTTCTTTATAGAGAATTACAGCTAATAAATGCAGAAGGATGCTAGAAATAGAAAACCACTATTTTCCAACATTTACTGAAATAATGGAGGTAGGCAACAATCATTAATGGATGCTAAAATCTGAAGTGACATTGGAGCTTTGTAATTGAGAATCAGCGTGACATTTGAACCCAGTGATCACTAAAAGTAGAATAGCCAAATATTATACTCCTCCTGATGTGATCTGATTGGAGAGAAACAATACCACTTATGCAGTATTCTGCCCACATCCATTCTGTACAAACTTGAGTCAGAATCTCATCAAGATTCAATATCTACCTACTAGCTTACAGGAAATACAGGAGATAGCACCACATGGGTACAAATCAGCCAAGTCCAGAGTGTGGGGAGTTCATTTTTTTTTTTTAAGATTTTATTTATTTATTTGAGAGAGCAGAGAGAAAGAGAGAGAGAACATGGGTGTGGGGAGGGGCAGAGGGAGAAGCAGATGCCCCCTGAGCAGGGAGCCCAGCCCCGTGTGGGGCTCGATCCCAGGACCCTGAGATCATGACCTGAGCCGAAGGCAGACGCTTAACCAACTGAGCCACCCAGGTGCCCCCCAGAGTGTGGGGAGTTCTATAAAACTAATGACCCAATTTCTTCAGCAAATGAATGTATGGGAAAAAAGTAGGAAGGAGGAATGGTTAGAAGTTAAAAACCTTAGGAGACCTGTAAACCAAATGCCATATTTGGACTTCATTTGAACAAAAATAATATAAAAATACCTTTCTTTTTTTTTAAACAATAGGAGAAAATGAAACACAACTCTATTACATGTTATTAAGAAATTATTGATAACTTTATTGATCTGCTAGTGGTATTATGATTATTTTTTTTAAAAGTCTTTACCTACAGAAGCACTTACTATTGAATTGATACAATGCCTGACATTTTCTTTAAAAATATTCCATTAAAAGAAAAAAATGTTTAGGGAAGTAGATGAAATCAGAATGGTAGGATGTAATAGTTATTGAGATTTGATGATGTGTCATGGGGGTTCTTTACACTTCTCTCTACTTTGTTGCATATGGAAATTTTGCGTAATAAAGAAGATCAAGTTGTGCTATTTTAGAGGCCAAATCCCGGCAAAAGACCTGGATGATAGCCATTATTTGTGTAAGTCAGAAAGAGTGGTGAGTACTCACTCCCTTTTCTCCTTCCTCCCTTCCTTTTTGCCTTTCTTTCATTCCTTCTGCTTCAGGGGTTCTTTACTCCACCACTATGGTGCTACCAGCCCTTCAAGATTTAGACACTACCGTTCTCACTATCCAGATGAGGAAACTGAAACGTGGGGGGTTGAAGTTTCTTGCCCACAAACCCACGTCTGTCTGTCACCAAAATCTGAGTTCTTAAATGCATTATTTCATGCTGCTTCCCAGAAATAGGCCTTTGATTTTATATTTTTAATTTTTAATTTAATATTAATTAATTTAATATATAATATTAATATTTAATATTAATTTAATATTAATTAATTTAATATTTTTTTTATGGATAAATCTTAAACACTGAGTAAATAAGGATAGATCAAATGGAGTAGCATCTGTGTATTCCTTGTGTGTGAGAAAGATGCAAGGTATCTTTCTTATTGTCATAATTACAAAGGCCTAATCAACGGCAAAGCAGTGATAGGACTGGAGTATGTAGCAATTTTCTTCATACTCATAAAAAAGTAAAACTCTGTAAATTTTAACTTAAAGCCACAAAATAAGGTTTACTTATGCTTGTTCTTCAACAGCAATATTTGATCATCCTTTTACTAGAAATGGAGGCCAGAGAAAAATGGCTGGTTTCATTTCTTTTGTGCTTTGTAACATGCTTTTAGGATTATCACAATAAAGAAATGCTCTAAAACAAACAAATAAAATCCTGAACTTCCCCCGAGCCACGATTTGCTTTACTTTCTTGCAAAATTATTTGGCATTGTAAAAGCCAGGTGTGCCCGTGGGCATGTGCTGCCACGTCATTGTCATCTGTCACGCGCGATGCTCTAGACGTTTGAGATAGCAGTCAGCAGTCGGGGAATGCTAGCAAACCACATCCCTGAGTTCCGGCTGCGGGGAGTGCGTGAATCATACCCTCCGCTGTACAAGATTGAGTGTGACTTTCCAAAATACCTGCAGTGTGGCACTTCATGGCTGATCCCACGTGATTTATGCCCTAGAGGTGTCTGACTGGAATCTTAGGAAGTTATATTAATGGGTTTGACATTGTTGTTTCCTTCAAGAATCAAAGCACTAAGTGTAGTCAAGCTGAATGATAAAATTTTACCCATACTCAGGGCATGCTAGCGAAGGCATCAAAAATGGGTAAATAATGAATAATAAATACCGAGTCTTGCTGTATGCCAGAAGATAGTTGTACCAAGTCCTTTAAATACCTACTAATATTTAACCCTCTCAGTGATCCTGTTTTATAGCTGAGGTAGCTAAAGCACAGAGGTTAAGTGACTTGCCCACGGTTGCACACTTAGTAAGTGGCAGAGCTGGGCTCTCAACTCAGGCGTTGTGAGTCCTAAGCCTTCGCTGTCTCACCACTGTGCAGTCTTGGAGCACCAGTAGAAAGTAATCCCACCTGCGAATCCATACTGCTATGACTTGTGCCTTTGCAGACATTAGGGCACAGTAAAAACCTGGGTTACACGCCAGAGCTCCATCTTACAGTTTGACAGATATCTGAAGCTAAGCAGAAAGAGACGAAGAGATTGATCAAGCACATGTGGCGAATCTTTGGTATTTGATATTCAGTACACAGAGTTGACACTAGAACACAGGGTTCCAGAGTGACTTACTGTCCAGTGGGAAACTCAGCTGGCCTGGGGACCTTTCAGGACAGTTAAAGCACCTAAGAATGGATATTCATTCAAGATTATCAGAAAGAAGTTAGGTCAGAAATGAAATGAAAACAAATGGTGAAGAAATATCATTTTGGTATAAATAAAAAAATTTCTCCTGCTTAGTAAAGGGAGTGCCTGTTCGTTCCTGATTTGTTGGAGAAGCATGGAACCTGCATACTTCAAAATCCTAAAATCTCTTTAGGCCCAACTCATTATTAATGTGGTGTACTTTCCTCAGAAGAGTGATATTTTCCAAAATGCTGTTTCTGGCTCCAGTCTCGTGTAGAAACATTGGAATGAGTCCAACATGGTGTTTTGCTTTTTTTTTTTTTTTAAATAGGAACTGTATTTGATCATGCATATGCTACAAACACCTCTAAAAATAATTTGCGGTTGGCAAGCTGTTTCTTTAGTATTTTTTCCTGGCCCAGGAGAGGAAGCTTTAAAATTTAAATTTGATCACCTTAGTACCTTTGAGAGTAAGGACAAGAAACTTTGCCAGCTAATATGATTGGAATATGTTGTATTTATATAATAATTGAGACTGACTCAAACTGATTTTCTCTGGCCAATATCAGAAGTAAAAATTAGAAACTTAAAATTGTGTCTCCTCCAGAGGGTAGTAGGCTTGAGTCACTGGTGTATCATCTTCCTCATCTTCCCAGTCCTTGACCTGTGAGTTAGAAGGCAAGGATGCTTCTTTGGAACTTCCCTAATACCTTCTTTTACCTTTCAGCATTAAACCACAAATGCTCTTGGCAGCTCCTGGCAGAACAGGAAAGGAGGCCAAGGAGCAGATCTATAAAAGCAGAATGATTTGTTCATGGAGCCCTTTGGTGAATGAAAGAAATTAGATTTGAAGTCTTGGCAGTACCAGCACTATTTATTGAAATGCAAGCTCATGATAATAATATCAAATAGAATTATGGAGGAATAGTGATAACCCACTTCACAGGTCATTAACTCAGACATATGTTTGGCTACCAAAGAGAAGCTGGGTAGCAGAGCAGACAAGATTAAGAATATTCGAGATCTAGTCCTAGAGCTTGTGACCGTGAACCAGTCACTTAACTCTTTGGCCTTAAATTCTGTATAA
Organism: Ailuropoda melanoleuca; assembly: GCF_002007445.2. Lineage (NCBI taxonomy): Eukaryota > Metazoa > Chordata > Mammalia > Carnivora > Ursidae > Ailuropoda > Ailuropoda melanoleuca. The sequence goes on from NC_048232.1 coordinate 64,343,465, forward strand.
AAGGCTTGTACTTGATCTCAGTGATTATGTTCTACTTCACCAAAATGGCATGATTCTAAGTTCCTATGGGATATCCAGGTAAGGTGGGGCAGGGTGGAACATTAGTTTTGGGTTTTGCCTTGAAAGGAAGTGTTGGGGAGGCAGCGGGGAATAGCAGAGGTCACAGACTCAAATGCCTGTGTAGGCAAATGAGTGAAGTGAATTTGATATAGGGGAAATACATATCCGTATTTTATGTAAAACCCCATATTTTTGAACATTGACAAGTCTTTTTTTTTTTTTTAATACCCAGGAGTTGAATTGCTGGATCATGTAGTTCTGTTTTATGTATGCATGTATGTATGTGTGTATATATGTATGTATGTATGTATGTATGTAGTTTTTTTAGTTTTTATTTAAATTCCAGTTAGTTAACATACAGTGTAATATTAGTTTCAGGTGTACAATTTAGTGATTCAACACTAACATTCAGCACCTGGTGTTCATCACAAGTGCCATCCTTAATCCCCATCACCTATTTCACCCATCCCCACACCCAAACATTGACAAATCTTTCCATTTTTATCAAATCACTGTTATTGGTGACCTGTGGCTGGCCAATGGGCTTTCTGCTTTAGACTTCTGAGATAGACTCCATATTTAAGAAGTAAAGGGCAAGGTTTTGGATTCTGACAAACCTGAGTTTGAACCTTGGCTCTGCCCTCTAATAAATATGTTAGCTTATACATCTTTATTTAACTTCTTAAAGTTTCAAGTTTCTTTATCTATAGAAATAAGAATGGCAGTACCTTTTCTGTTGGATTTCCTAAAGATTACATGTAGCACTGTACTTAACACATAGTAGGCACATTCTAAATGTTAATTCTGTTACCATTGCCATGGTGGTGGATCTTCTATAATTTTTTCGTTTTTACCTTGATGGCCAGTTGCTCAACATTTAGAAAAGAATGATAGATGCCAGTGCTTTTTCATAGATCCTGAAATTGAAATCTCTACAACGTACATTTCAGTTGTTTAAAAATACAGATTTCATCTTTAAAAGACCCCATTTGGAAGGATACTTTTTCTATTTGCCAGGGGATATAGGAAGTAGTAAAATCAAATAGATGGTTGGTTGCTCTCAAAAACAACTTTTGACAGTGAGGAAACACAACAGCACATTTCCTCCTTAGGAAAAGTCTAGTGGCTGGAGGTCTTGCTGTGATGAGGGTAATTTCATAGTTTGATTATTCCCAAGGGAAATCCATTTTGAATAGAATTTGCTACATGCCCTACTATGTGCAGGGCATTATTCCAAGGGAGTAATATAAAGATGACTAAGACCTAATGGAATTGTCATGTACAGGACTACCTTGGCTCTTTAGGTTACAGTGTGTACAGAACTGTGTATGAGTTCACCTTGAGAGGCTACACACACCTTCCAGTGATGCGCTGTTGTTCAAGGTATCTTTGAAGTCTCCCTTTGGAATTTACCTTTAGAGCCCTTGGCACATTTTGCTGAAGATTTTTATACTGATGGTATTCATTCTTGGAAGGTGGCTTTGATTTGGGAGACTTGCCAAGAACTCTTCATGACAAAGTCTGCCACATAGATGGTGGCTAGAGTAATTTCTGGTTAGAAATGGGTCAGGACCAGGGGTGCCTGGGTGGTGCAGTCGTTGGGCGTCTGCCTTCGGCTCATGGCGTGATCCCTGCGTTCTGGGATCGAGCCCCACATCAGGCTTCTCCACTGGGAGCCTGCTTCTTCCTCTCCCACTCCCCCTGCTTGTGTTCCTTCTCTTGCTGGCTGTCTCTCTCTGTCAAATAAATAAATAAAATCTTAAAAAAAAAAAGAAAAGGAAATGGGTCAGGACCATAAAGTAATATGACAAGTTTTCTTGTATGTCATATAGACTGATCATAGAGATAAAGGCAGTTCCAAAAGAGGCATTCTGCAAGTTTTTTGCTCAAAACCAGTATCACTGGAATATATCTGTAGCTTCCCAACAGGGTTGTTTTGAAAGGAGTGGTAGTCATCTGTCCACATGTTATAGTATGTCTGCGTAGAGAGCCTTGTACGTAACCTCTTAGCAAACTGAGTTTTGTTTTGTTTTTCCCTTGAAGATATTATAGCATTCTGTGAAGCTCCAGGATAGATTTCCTCCAAGGAAATGAAACAAATTAGATCCGTTCTGAGAAGACGTTAATGGAAAGAAATACATGTTTATACCAAGTTCTTTGAAACTATCAACTGGGAAGGATTGCCTCATTGTTGACCATGATTATTCTACTGTGATTTAGGACAAATAAGTTTCCTGTCAAAGTGTTTAACAGTAGAATTAAAGAATTCTGTGTTGTGGCCTATTGAGCTCATTCATTCATTCCACAGATATCTTTTGAGGCCGAATGTATGCCAGGCATTATCAGGCACTTATGATGATGATGAAAGATATTTCGTTTCACCTCAAGGAAGCCTGATATGCAAGAATACAAACTTATTCAGTAACTGACTTGAGTATAATTAATAGTACTATTATCAGTTATCCTACTTTTTCCTTAAAGGACAATTTAGAGTTTCATGGAGTGGTGAGCCTCTCTGGTACATTTGAAATATTGTTCATCTTAGGACCATTGGAACCTGTATATACTCTTGAGGAAATATATCTCTGCCATGGCACCCGGTCACCATGTGTGTGGTCCCCCAGGAGCAAGAATTGATCTCAGAGCACCTCTGAACCAAATGTGTCACTGAGCCCGTGTTAGAATGATGTTCTTGGTTGTAGGGGAGGCTCTGAGGCTCTGAGGTTGTTGTCATGCTCCATCACCTCTTGAGGATGCTGTCTGGGGAAGGAGAAATAGCGATGGTACTGGAATGTATGATCAACACTTTGCAATCCCAGCTGTGCTCTCCTCAGCAGTCATTTGATCTACCTAAGCCTCAATTTTCTAACCTTCGGTGGAGGTTAGTAACCCTGTTTACTCCCAGCATTTCGGGGCATTGCAGGAGATTGGGTATATGAAAGCATTATAGGGATGTTAGTCCTTGTTGCTGTCATTGTCCTTCTGATAATGAAGCTTTGGCTACAATGAGAAGCAGCTCTGTCCGTTGGAGTCCCTGGGGCTTTCACAGCTCTTAACTCCTATTTCTTCTTCGTCCTGTGGGTTATTTGTATATCTTGTCTTCAGTAGCCAAGTTTTTCAAGGTTAGAAACTGGTGGTTGGTACCTCCCCCTCCAACCCTCCGTCCCCAGTCTATTTTCCCACTTGCCATGGGACTGACAGAATCTCCTTATTTCTCAGAGTGGCAGAAGTTTTTGTCTGAGGGTCTGAGTTCACGTTTTTCCCCAAGCAGAGGCTAAGAAGTAACTGGCACATTCATTTTTTTCAGAGTGTGGTTACTTCATCTCCAGAAATTTACCTGGGAAGCTGAATAGCATTTTAGAAAGAAAAACCAAACACAGTTCAAATTCTTTGTGTGTGTATGTGTTTTTTTTTTTTTCTTCTTCTTCTTTCATAAATTCTCTGTTTGGGGGGCTTTAATTGGATATGTCACAACATGTAAAAGTAGTCTGAACTCTTTAAAGTTCATTTGAAAGAATTCATGATCTAGATAGCAGATGCGGTTTTAGAAAATCACACGCATGTTGCTTTTGTAAATTGAATACCAGCTCCCACCACTCCCCCCAGGGATCTTTTCACCTAATGGAATTTTGCAGGGACTCCTAAACAATGTGGGCTGTGGCCTGAGGTCCTGGAGTTAAGGATATTGTCCGTTCTGTTACTGAAGGCCACAAAATCCACTTGAAAAATTTCTTGTGGAGTCCAGCTGCAGGAAGAACTTTGCTTCTCTGGGTAGAAATAGTATGTATTATCCTTTCTGATAACATAATGGATGCTGTTTCTTTCTTCTCTTTGGCCCCCAAGAAACTCAGAGGTAAACCTGAAGCTTAGCTTTAACTGTGGTCTGCATAAGTGTGTTTATATTTTCATTGGTCTTGAATTTCTATTTTATTTATATTTTCCTGGCTTAGACTGTATAATTTGTGAATATTGATAATTTTGTGTTCTTGATGGAAACCCCCTAAAATCCTTTCTGTGGTGAATCAGGGAATGAAATCCGTGGCTTAATCCACTAACTTTTCTTTGGGCAAGGGACATTTGTGCTAGAAAAATAAAAGATTATGGTAAATTTGAAAAACCAACATGGTTCTTCAGGTTTAAGCATGCTTGGTAGGAATGGTCTCTCTAGGTCTCAAATTTTGACTAGGTATGAATTCATTATGAATAATAATCATTATTTTATACCTCCCCACCAAGAAAAAGAAATCACTTAATTAACAGTGATTATTGAGTATCAACATCTCCTCCAAGAAGTAAAATGTTATACACACATGCTCTCTCTCTCTCTTTCTGGTCGTACGAAGTTAATCCCTCCCTCTCCCCTTCTTTCTCTTCCCTCCCTTCACTCAAACATTGGGGTCTCTGCTACCCACAGGAGCTGTTGTAGAAAAAAGTTAGGTTAAACAAAACAACCATTTTTTTAAAAGACTTTTTTTTTTTTTAAAGATTTTATTTATTTATCTGACAGAGAGACAGTGCAAGAAGGAACACAAGCAGGGGGAGTGGGAAAGGGAGAAGCAGGCTTCCTGCTGAGCAGGGAGCGCCATGTGGGGCTCGATCCTAGGACTCTGGGATCATGACCTGAGCTGAAGGCGGATGCTTAATGACTGAGCCACCCAGGTGCCCCTAAAAGACATTTTTTTAAAAAAGATTTTATGATTTATTTATTTGAGAGAGAGAGACAGAGAGCATGAGTGGGGTGAGGGGGAGAGGGAGAAGCAGACTCCCTGCAGAGCAGGGAGCCTGGTGTGGGGCTCAATGTGGGTCTTGATCCTGGGGCTCTGGAATCATGATGTGAGCCGAAGGCAAACGCTTAACCGACTGAGCCCCCCAGGTGCCCCTAAATGAAACAACATTGTTTCAAAGTAGAACAAACTGTGAAAATAGTGCAAATGGATTTTTTTTTTTAATCTCAAGGCCAGCTTCCAAAATAAGCTCTATGGTTCTAGACGGCTTGAATTTTTTTACTTAGCTTTCTTACTCTGCCTAAATTTCTAGTAATTAGAGCCTTCGATAAGAGCTTTCTTTTAAGAATAGAAATACTTCTGAGACTCTTAAGAAGTTAATAGCTATATACAAGTAATTGCAAATTTCTTGAAAGCATTTTTCCCCCTCCTTACACATAGCTGAAGTTAGAAGGTCCTAGAGAAAGAATTCAGTTTTGAAGAATTGGCCTGGGGAGAATTATAGTAAAGGACTTAGGAAAAAATAAGGGTATTTGGGGGCTTTGAGAGCATGTAGTTAGGAAGTAGGGGAGGCTTGCAGAAAGGTGTGAGAGGATGCCCAAGGTCTTCCTCCCCCTGTTTTATAATGTGCTCTAAGGCTGGCTCAGATTTCGTGAAAGGACCCATATCTTTTCTCTGCGTTCTGCACCAAAGAGTTCCAAGATCTGGAATTCAGATGAGGACCCTTAGTGAATAGCTTGGTTATATTGTGGGTTAAATAGGTTTGGTAATAAATCTTGCCACCATTTATGCTATTATATTTATCACTTATATAGATTTCAAGTTATGATTTACTGATTTTCACAGTGTCCTCTCATAAAACCCTAGTGTCTTAAACTGTAATACTGGTAGCAATGATCATAGCAGGTGTAGTAGGAATATTTTCTGTGTTAAAATACTGTAATACTGGTAGCAATGATCATAGCAGGTGTAGTAGGAATATTTTCTGTGTTAAAACTTGGTATGTGCCAGGTAGTAGTCCAGTTATGGATGTTCACTTATTTAAAGATAGAAGTTGTCACTGTTATTATGAGTTGCACGGTTTGAGTACTATGTGTGTTTTACTATTATTATCCCCATTTTACAGATGAGGAAACTAAGGAACAGAAAAGTTATGTGAATGAACTTCCCAAGGTCACACAGCTACTAAGTAGCAAAGCCTGATTTGAACCTAGTGTCTCGAGATCCAGTTTGTGATCTTAACTGGTATACTGTCTCAACAGGATTGAGGTTTTCCACAACTGAAGTAAAATTATAAAGTTCCCCTCAATCCACAGACGTTAACAGTATATAGAATTTTCTAAGTTTTAAGTTTTGTGTCTCAAATCTTTGTACCCAGTACCACAGATAACCAATGAAAGAACAAGTGGCAAATTAATATCAGCGATACAAATAGGCATCACTGTGTCCTGAGGGTTTACGCAAACAACCCACAACACACTAAATTGTTGCTGATGAAGCTAAGTAATTTGCAGTCAAAAAACAGGAACAGAAGAACTGCAACCCATAAGCAACTTAAGACATGCATGGGTGATTAGGGTGAAATTCCTTCAATTTATAGACATTCCAATCATACGTATATGTTCTGCAACAGGACTAGGCATTGTGTGGCAGTCAGGCTTCTTAGCATAATTTTGAATGGGAGTCTTCTGCAAACTCTAGGAATGTACTAATTTTGTTAATCTTAAATAATTTACTTAATATGTTATGCTACTTATTCATGCACAAAACCAAAACCAGAAATAGAAAAAGCAAACAAAAGATCTTCGACTTCCTCTTCCACCATTAGAACGGCTGGAAGAATTTAGATTTTGTCATTAGTTTGCCGCTCACGGGCAAGCGCCTCATGGCCCCACAGTTGGCTGTGGGTCATACTTTGAGAATTTCTGCTTTAAAGAAAAAAATCAAGTTCATACCTTTTATTGAAGTCAGTCTGTTAAAGTGGTAGAGCTGGAATTTTCTCCATGAAAGCATTGTTTAATGGGGTTTTCTGTTTTTCTTTTTCATAACAAACGGTATTTCTCACTTAAAACAAAAGCAACCTTTCCTTGAAATAATGTCTGGGATTAAAATAACACTGTGGGTGGGCAGTTGGGAATGAGTGGTGGAATAGGTGAAAGGTGTATGATGAGGAGCTGAGAATTGTGACACCAGGGATTCATTATACTATTTTCTCTTCTTTCTATGTCTTTGAAAATAAAGTTAACAACAACAGCAACAGCAAAAATCCTTCCTTGACCGCTAGCCTACCTACTTCATTTTTCTGCTCCTCTTCATTACAGAGCTTCTAGAAAGAACTCTCTGTATCCCCGTTTTTATTCTTCATCCTCCACGCTGTTCAGCCCACTTCATTAGGTTTCATCCCCACCAGTCCACTCCAGTGCCTCTGTCAAGGGCACCTCTGTCTTGCCATATGCTATGGTTTATGATGGTCAGTTCTTTTTTCTCATGTTACTTTTAGCAACATTTGATATAATAGGTCACCTTTTTAATGGAGTATTTTGTTTTCTTGGCTGATGTCAACCCATATTTTCTTGTTGTTGTTGTTGTTGTTTTTCCACACCTCATTGATGTTGCTTTTCCTCCTGACCTCTGGCTATTGGAAAGCCTCTAACGCCTGAACTTTGGACTTCTCTATACTCCTTTTCTGGGTAATCTCTGTGGGTCCTATTGCTTTATATATCTTCTGTTTGCTAACTGACAATCATAACCCTGACTTCCAGACTTGAATGTCTGAGAGGCAGCTCGAATTTAACGCACCTAAATCAGAAGTCTTCATCGCACTCCTGCTTTCTCCATCAGGCCAGCCCCTCCTTGTTATCCCCCTCTCAGTAAGTAACCCCATCATATACACCCCACTGCTTGAGCCCCAAACCTAAGCATCATCCTCGGTTGCTCTTTTCCCCTCATCTCCCACAGCCAGTCTATCAGTATCCTCTACTGATAGGACCTCCACAGTTACCCACATCCATCTATTTCTCTCATCGTTGTTACTGACCCTACTCTAGTCCGCTCTGCCATCTCCCACTGGACTCCCATATTGCCTCCTGACCTGTCTCTTGCTTCTGTCTGCCATAGGTAGTAGCCAGGCCAGTCTTTTAAAACATAAATGTCACTCCCCCTACTTAAAATCCTCCATAGGCTTCCCGCTGCACTTAGAAGAAAATACAAAGTCCTGCATGATGTAGCTCCTGCCTATATCTGTCCCTTATCTCCTACCCCTTTCCCATGGCTCACTAATGCAGTCACACCGGTCCCTATTTTGTTCTTCAGATATACCAAGTGGGTGTCGAACCTCAAGGTCTTTGCAGTTCTCTTCTCTCTTGCTGGTATACAGATCACTTTATAAGGCTCACGTCCGCTCATTACTTCAGTCTCAGCTCAGTAAGAGCTGAGAGAGGTTTTCCCTAACTCCCCTAGCCAAAGTGCTCACATAATCCTGGGTTATACTCCTTCCCACAGCCTGTTTGCTTTGAATTTACAGAAAAGCATGCGTGTGCTTGTGCATTTGTTTATTTTTTTGCCGCTAGTCTGTAAACTCCAGAAGAGTTGGTCTGTCTTGTGTGTGCTGTCTCCCCAGTGCTAGAACAGCATCAGGGACATATAGGAGGTTGATACTTATTGCGTGGAGGAACACATGAATGACTTTTATTTCTGTTTCAGGATCAAGGAACTTTGCTCCCAAGGACTAATCTATATAGTCTTACCCCCATACTTCTTCCCCCATCCTCTGTCCCCTGCTCATTTGGACTCGGTGCTTGGATACTATGTAAAAGCTTGTTCAGCATTTTTAAACAGGTTAAAGACATTATTGTGCTTTGGGTTCTTTGTCTTTCCCAGTAGTCAGATTCTGTCAGGGGCCCCATCCACAGGGGTCTTGTCTAATTTCCCGATTTCTCAGAAAGACAGTAATAGTTCCTAGTTGCCTGCATGTCCTCTTCTCCAGGAGTATTTGAACGTCACACCATTCACCTGCAGAGCTGGAACCCTTCCGGATCTGAGCAAAGAGCCACTGAGAGCCACCAGCTCCATTTGCTCTTTGATCTCAGACAGTTTTATGTGGTTCTTCTCTTTCTTTGCTTGTCTTTAGTTCTTAATTTGCTCCTTCCTTTCCTTCCCCTCTGTTTTTCTTTTCATATAGCAAACAGCTCATAAATTTCTAGTTCAGTAAGATCGACTGCTAGAAAATGCCTTTCCCAGTTTTATTTATTTAACTAGAAAACTATGCTTAAATCTGAATTTTAATGTGATAATTGAGCAGCCTTCCAGAAAATAGCTAGGGCAAGTGCGTTGTTATCAATTTGACTGTTAGACTGGGATAGGCCAGGGCTGATGCAGAGATTTGAAGAAATGTTAGTTTTCTCTGGGGAGAACATAAGGAAATTCCTGACCAAAGCGAAATCCTTTGTCATGTCTCAGAGTAGGTTAGTATTTTGAGAATCTTCTAGACAGGGGATAAGTTGGAATCACCAAATTTTATCTGTTTATCTAATGAGTGTAATAGTAGCTATGACGCTGTGTCTCTACTTGATAGAGAGCTTGGGTAAACTTGTTTCCAAGGACTTTTGGGTTCTTTCTCAGGGAATTACATCTTAAGGAAAAGTTGAGAGAAAACTAGGCTATTGGGATTTTCTTTTCTGCCATAGCTAACAGTTTTGTTACTGATATTCTTTTGCATGTAGAGAGAAGTCTGTTCTTTTTGCCAAGATCATTCTTTATGAACTGCCATATAAGTCATCTGAATAATAGTTATTATACCTTATAAGCATTAAGTATTTACTTGTAGATCATTGAAAACATTTCTGGGGCTAGACCTTTCCTTGTCAAGGGTATACTTTTTCTAAGGAGCTTTTACTTGCAGCCACTATTTCCTAAGGTCTTAGGGTTAATGGGTCTCTGACATTAATAATTTTCATTTTGCTTGTTCTTACCTCTTCTGCTCTAATAGAGCTCTGGCCCTTTGCAAATCTCTCTTTCCACTTTGGCATGTCTCACATGCTCACAAGCAGCGTAGGCCTGAGATCACATGACATGCCTAGGTACCACCTTTGCCATTTGCACTGGCCGCTGCTGGATCTGCTTGGCACTCTTGCTGCTTCTGCTGGAATCAGCCTGTCCTCTTACATATAAATGTTAGGAGCTGGGGAAAATGGAAATGCTATTATCTGCACAGCTGGCATCAGAATTTGCTTTATAAAGGAGATAATCTTGGGGAAAACACCTTGATGAATGCTTGAGGAAGAATATGAGCCCCCAAAGGCCTGGATATTGGCAGAACTACTCTGCATGAAGTCAAGGGGAGAAGCATATATTGATTATTCAGACAATAAGAGGGCTATGTGCAAGAACAAAAGGGAGGGGAGGGTGGAGGAGGGACAGGGTACCAGTGAGGTGCAGAAGATTGTGGGGAGGACCTGGATGGCATTGTTCCATATGGTCCCCCGTGGCTTCTCTGTGAAGTCCACTGTGCTGGTACATGTCCAGCATGGAGTGGACTTCAGGAGGTGAACCTGGAGATGCAGACATTCACTTCTCAGTCAATGCAGGGCAGTGTGGAGACCACATTCATGCAGTCAGGAGCCCAGGAAGGGGGGGAGGCCCCGAGAACATAATCTCACCAAAATGTTGAGAAGGGCTTTCGGTTTCCAGAGACTACAGAGTTGGTGGAGAGTTGAGCCAGTTTTCCATACAACTTGAAGGACAGGACAGTGAGAGCCCCAGCTAACATATGGGTTCCATCTGGCTGGTACCTGGCATAATTCTGTCAAGAATTTTCACACCACGGCCACGGGTAGCTCAGCTGCTAATACTGTATTTTATGTGTGCTTGGTGTGTTTACATATCTGGAATTCTATTAAAAATTTTTTCATTGCACATAGGATATTATAACGTATAACTGTGTACCCAGAACGACATTAAAAACCAAGACAAAGGAACACATTCATCTGAACTTGTGTGGAACGTGTGGCAGATGAGCGGTCAGGGAGGAGCTGTGTGAGTGAACATCCAGAAGGAGGCAACTGCTGTTTCCAAGCAGCTTTCACAGTGGAGCTCCCAGTCTCAGCACCCTGTGCATCAGCTGGTTTTGTTTTTCCAGTCCAGCCGCATCTTCCAGGCTTTGGGTGATTGATGAAGGGGAACCAGTAAAGCTTTGCTTAAGGCCAGAAACAGTCTCTTTCTACATCACCAAGGCCTCCATTGGAGCATCGCCCCCTTGCCTCCCTCTCCCAGCTTCCCCGAGGCTCCACCTGCTACACTCACTTGCCCTCTCCTCTTTGGTCCTACAGCACTTTGTGCATTCCTCAGTTTCTACACCTGGCACATCATTTGTAATCAGTCATATGGATTTTTCTTTGTTTCCCAGGAGATTATACCTTTCCTGAAGGCAGGAAACTGCGTCTTGTCTGTGTTTGGTGGCTCCCCACCAGTATTTACTGAATGAATGTTGTTGGGGACATGAGTAAAGGTACACTAGAAGCAGAAGTGTTTTTGATTGATTGAGAGAGAGCGCGCTCACACGCACACGCACGAGAGGGATGGGGAAGGGACAGAGGGAGAGAGAGAGAATCTTAAGCAGGCTCCACGCCCAGCATGAAGCCCAATACAGGGCTCAATCCCATGACCCTGAGTTCGTGACCTGAGCTGAGATCAAGAGTCAGATGCTTAACTGAGCTACCCAGGTGCCCCTGAAGTGTTTTTATTTTTTTGTCTTTTCCCAGGTATAGAAGTGAAGAGGCAGAACGAGACATAAGATCAGTGGTGCTAATAAAGAAAATGAGACACAGAGAAGTTAAGTGACTTGCTCAAAGTTACACAGCTAGTAGGTGGCAGGTGGGATCCAAACTCTGCAGTCTGGGCTTTTAGCAGTTATTCTTCCTCTCTGAGGTTGGAAGACACTGAGAGAGTTCAGATCCCAGACCTGTGAAACTGCCAGGACACAGATTTAATGTACTATTACTTTACTATTGCTGTATTATTATAATTACTATTACTCTAATAGTAATTTTACTATTACTGTAATATTGCTGAAGAGTTACACTGAACATGTGACTGATTCCTTTCGCAAGCCCATTTCCTCCAGATGCACCCCTGCTGAACTCTCAGAGAGCTGGGACAGGGGAGTCCCAGGATGACAGGGCAAGGAATGCTGAGGAATTGCTCTCTGTGGTCCTGGGAAAACCTGTCCACATTAGCCACCAGCTCACCCCAAGTCTGATAACCTGGCCCTCTCAGCATGGTCCCATCCCTCCTATAGCCTATAGAAGAGAAAGGGATCCCAGACACAGAGTTCTGAGCAAATAGGGTGATGGACAGGGAGAGAGGGCGTGTATTTCTACCGGTCTGTGTGTGGTATCCTTATCTTAGTGTGAGGGACTTGAACTACATTATTCTTTGTCCGGTTGGGACCTAAGGACCCAGGGGATCTAAAGTCCCATGGGAACTAGGTATTCTTGTTTAACCATTAACCAAAAATTAATATTGCCTTTTTTGGGATCATTTCTAATGCCCCCCCGCCTCTTGATTTCAGTTTCTCAAGTTGTGTTGGTCACCATGATTTTGATGGGAGCAAGTGTGAGTCACCTATAGCGTCAGCCTTTTTGAAATACATATTAGAGCCCAGCACACACAGCCATGTGAATATACATGCCACCAAATGCTTCCTGAAATGTCATTTACCCTTTCTACCCAGGAAGTCCCCTGTTCCTCCACCTCCCCAGCTAGTCATGACCATGACATCAGTTAGAAGGGTCACAGCATTGAACAGTGAGCATGTCTAGGCTGCGATGTTCTTTTGCAGTGAAAACTTTCTACTGAAAGACATTTTACAGAATAAATCTTCAGTTTCTTCAGTTACTTAATAAATTGACTCTTCCTCTTGAGGTTGTGAGAATAAAACAAAGGTATGAAATAATGACTATTTTGTTCTGGATTACTGAGAAAAATACACAGGTGGTTTAATCCGTGGATCAGAATTACACACCAAGAAAAGGTCAAGTCAGAGTCTCTGTGCAATGGGCCCATAAACAGCTGCATCAAACAGCCTGTGCCCCAGCATCCCGGGCTGTGTTTACGACCCAGTCCTTGCAGGTACCAGTTTGCAACAATTCCTTTGGAGAAAATGCCGTAACCAGTAGATGGTTCTGTTTTCATTAAACTTAAAATCTTTGTTTTATTTATTTGGGGAACACTGTTGAAGTGCGTATATCATTTAACTTGTGCAATCTCACACATTCCAGATTTGGGTGATTTTATTCTCGTGGTGGTGTTTAGTATTTTTTCCTTCCCCTATATTTCCTGTAAGCTAAGTCATTGGATATAGAGGCTTGATTAAATTTAGGCTTAATATTTCAGGCAAGAATACTTCATAGGTGATACTCTATGCTCTCAAATGTATCACAGTAAGAGGTGCAAAAAGCTTGGCAGTCCCATTTGTAAGGTGTGGAAGCTACCTCTCCATCCTGTTTGCCCGCCTAGTACTGTTTGTGAGCAAGAAAAGAAATATCTACTGTATTTGAATCAACTTAATAAATACAGTTTCTCTCTTAAAGCCATTCCACATCCACCTTTTGGCACTAAGCATCTGAAACCATCCAAAGAACTATAAGTACCTTTCCTCGCCAACAAGCTGTTAACAGGTCTTAACTCAGGAGATCTGTCTCTCCTGGCATCTGAGAAGCAGAAGTTTCAAATTACTTCCAGCTGAAATGGAAAATAAAACAAAAGCTCATCTGTGGTTGGCAGAATAAGAGCCTCCTCCCCAAATGTATACATCTTAACTGCGGGACCTGGGGTTATGTACTTTACATGGCTAAAGGGACTTCGATTAAGGGTACTGATTTTGAGATGAATGGATTATCCTGGATTATCTAGATGGACCCAGTCTAATCACATGAAAAAGATGTCAAAGGGAGGCAGAAGAGTGGGTTGGAAAGATGTGACTGGGAGGATTTGATCTACTGTTGCCATCTTTGAAGGTGGAGGAAGGGGCCGTGAGCCTAGGAATGTGGGCAGTCTCTAGAAGCTGGAAGAGGCAAGGAAATGGAATTTCTCCCAGAGATTCCACAGAAGAACACAGCCTAGCTGACGCCTTGATTTTTAGCTCAGTGAGACTTATGTTGGTCTTCTGATCTACATAACTGTAAGATAATAAACCATAAGATAAATACGTGTTGTTCTAAATCATGAAGCTTGTGGTCATTTGCTATGGCAGCAATAGAAAACTCATACCAAAAAGCACTAAAGTTTTTATCTCTATCTGTCTATCCATCGGTCTTTCCATACATCTATCTGTCCATCTGTCTCTGTACAATAGATACACTTAAAGGTCCTTAATACCTAGTATTTATCTCTAGAAACTTGGGTGCTTAATGAATGCATTTTGACAAGAATGACATCAATGAGGATATTCCTCAGTAGCTGAAATGTATATTCAGGCTGGTGAAATGATGCCTGACATTCAAGGGAAAATGCAAGCATTTATGTGACTCCAGATATCTGGATGTTGGAACTGTATAGCCAGGTGTAGACCAGCTACTGCTGAGGGGAGCTTTTTAGTTTTCATCTGGATATCCAGCAAGCAGTGACACATACAGACTGTGAGATCCGGTTGGAAGGGACATAGTTCCCGTGTGGCAGGAGACCAATGAAATGTGGCCCTGGAGGTCTGCTAGACTCGTGGTGCTTTCATCAGGATGAGCCACTGAATGTTGTGGTCAGGCTCTTGGGCAAGCGACACCACTGAGATTTTCTTTCCTTCTAAATCACCGCCCCTCCTCTACTGTTGAAATGTGGCTAGCTGCTTCATCTCTCTATTAGGGTGTCACCCTTCTAAGTCACACCAAGCAGAACAGTAGGAAAATAAAACCTCATGGCTGGGCTGAGGGGAGGGGAGAATGGGAGGAGAGGGAGAGAACACTCAGCTAGGAACCAAAAGCTGAATGAAAGACCCATAGGTTTGGAGCTCGTCTTCTTTCGGCCGTGGATTCAGTTTTGACCTTGCTTTAACTTCCTTGATCCTTAACTTCCCAGAACTCTAAAAGATGATTAATTATATTAGCCACACAGAGGTGGGGAGAACTAATAAATGGTAGTTAAGGATGATGAGTAAGCCAAATATAACAGCTACTGCTTTTAAGATTTCTCAGGACATATTCAAGTTGCTTTTGTTTTAATGACTGTGATGAGTTCAAGAAGACATCTCTGCGTTGGGTACCACTTATCTTTTTGTGCTAAAGATTCTTAAAGCTGCAGGAATTTCCTTGCCAGAGCTGTAAAGCAGTTCTGAAGATCAAACCATGTCTTTTTTGTGCATAGGAATTTGAGGTTTGTCTCTCTTACCATATGTGGAATCCTGTGATACAGATAATCAGCTTTATACTGAAGTCGATTGGGTTCCAAAAGATCTTTCTAAGTCATTTTTTTCTTAACAAATATGTGATATAACTGAAGTAACAAGAAATGGGAAATTATTTTGAAGGGGTATATATAGTCTAAATAATTATTTTATTTTTATTAAAATTTTTAATAAGTTTATATTTATTAGAAAGATTTTACATGACTTTGTAGTCAATTTCCCCTTTTGTTTTTGTTTTTGTCTTTTTGAGTTAGTCTTTAGAGCTTGTTTGCGGGACATACTCTTCTCCTCCCCAATACATTGAGTCATTCAGCGGAAAGGAACAACACAGTGTTGTGTGTGTGTGTGTGTGTGTGTGTGTGTGTGTGTATAAAACAAAACTAACAGCTAACTAATGTAGGAACCCCCCCCACAAATTCCCTGAAGAAATATATATTAGCAAGACTGCTAGAAATCCACATTAATTTGTTATGTGAAATTAGGACATTGAAACCATATCCTCCTGCTTGCTGCGTCTTGGCCACAGAATAGTGTGTAGCAAGTGCCTTTATGATGATATGTCTGCCAGAGGGAAAGAGGAGAACATGGATCATATTAACACTGCATAGTATTCAGTTTCTTCAGAAATTAGCCAGAAATGCTTGGCTGGGCAACGTACAGTAATCCCCTGAAGGATGCTGTGGTTTCTCTGGCCTGATAAAGGAAAGAACACTGTGTGCGTGAGTTGCTGTCTCCTTAGACATTGGCAATGGCAGCATGCTTGGTAATGAGCTGATTAGGTATTTCAACATATTTTCTTGCCTTGGGAAATTTTCCAGGTACACCTCTGTTTTCTTTCGGCTGCCAGAAATGTCAGGTACCATCAGGCAGGTATAGCTGGCCTTTTTAAAAAACAAAAGAGGTGGACTGACACACTGTCATTCTTTGTCCTCTAGTGGTTTGAACACTAACAAAGTGCCTTCTACTTGCTGGATGAGCCACTTCTTCTCTTCTGCTCCCCCACTCCACCCCTTGCCCGTTCTCGCTGAGAAATGCTGTGAATGCAAAGCATAGTAGTTGCTTTATCCCAGAGTATGACATGTAATGTTTATAAAAGATCACGGTCAGACTTTTGGATTGCTGACAGTTTCATCATGCAGGCCAGATTATTTTTTAAGTAGTGGTTAGTGCCTGAAGATAGTCAGGCACATCTGACACACTCTCCTATCCTAAGCGATGTGTAAAATAAGAAACATTTTGCTGAGTGCTGGAAGTCAGAGAAGGATGCTGTCTATGTGTCAGAAACATGAAGGAGTTTCTAATAGATGTAGTGCAGCTGGTTCTAGAGAATTCATTTCCAACTCAACTTCACAAAATGTAAGCATTGCCTCGAGAGAAGTCAGTGGTCTTCTAACTTCTTTTCTGGATAACCCCTACAAGGATTTTTTTTTTAAAGATTTTATTTATTTATTTGACAGAGATAGAGACAGCCAGTGAGAGAGGGAACACAAGCAGGGGGAGTGGGAGAGGAAGAAGCAGGCTCATAGCGGAGGAGCCTGATGTGGGGCTCGATCCCATAACGCCGGGATCACGCCCTGAGCCGAAGGCAGACGCTCAACCGCTGTGCCACCCAGGCGCCCCATACAAGGATTTTTTTTTTAAATGGTGTACTTTCTTAAGTTTTTAACTTGATATCTAAATGTTTTCATCATTTTTCAAAATAGAAAGTAGAAAACATTACACATTTCATAAGTTGAAAGAAGGTGAAGATTGATCATGAGTGGAATAAATTATTTCATGACATGATTTGATAAAATAGGCTTTAATGGCCTCACTGAGTAACATATTAAATCTGAAAGGAATCAGTTCTTTATTCAGAACTTCAGAACTTCCCAACACTGGCCAAACTCACCCCTACAGACCTGTTTAGGGAACAGAGAGAAACAGAAAAGACTGAAGTTTCCCCAAATCAATATTTCGGATCATATAGTTAGCTCACCATAGCAAGATTTGAGATGTATGAATAGTACGACTTTCTTTCGTAGAGTGGAAGAAAAAATGTTGTCACCGCTGAAAAGCTGTCAGGCAGTTTTAGAAAAGAGTACATATGGAAGCTGAAGTTACAGGAACTCATTTCCATAAAACTATCCCTTTGGAAAGTGCATTTGAAGAGTGCTGGAATAAACGCTGCTGGGATTCATCATGGACCTGACATAGTCCCTGTGTAGTAGGAGGAATATGGGGGGGGGCAGATAAGGCAGACTGAGGGAAAGAATAGGGATGCTCCATTTAGATCCGTTTTAATGTCGTTGGTCAGGTCCATTTGAGGGTGTGCTGAGCTCATTCTGGGTGCGGGCAGTTACCTCCAACAAAAGGTGACAGAAGAGGTGAAGGAGCTTCCCCTGAAGTAGCAAGTTCAGATTACTCATGACCTCAGCCCCCTACGTTCGTTCAGGCTGCTAGATGTAGCTAGTCCTCCTGCTGATGATCTGAGGCATTTATTAAGTATCTACAGCATGCTAAGCATTGCCTTAGGTACCAGAGACACTCTGGTAATGAAGGCAGTTAAAGTTTTGTACATTTGTGAAGGTGAGGAGCAGGGGGATGGAGAGACAGGGAAATAAATGTATGAGAACATGTGAGATAGAGATAACGCCGTGACAAAAATCACCTGTGTGATATGACTGGAATGGTGACTCTAGCTTGGTTGGTCAGAAATGGCTTCTCAGAGGAAGTAGTGTTTAAGTGGAGACCTAAAGTCATCCACATAAAAATCAGTCAGTACATCTAATATCAGCAAATATTTATTGGGTGCCTGGTTTATGCCAGGCATGTTTAGGTACTTGGTTTATACTGGAAAACAGGCAAAGATCTTTGCCTGGGTATCTTATATTCTATCCTGGGTAGGATGGGACACACAATAAACAGTAAGTATTATAAATAAGTACACTGTATGGTATGTTAGAAGGTGGTGAGTAGTCTACAAAAACAAAAGGTGTAGAACAGTCTAGGGAAAACAAGTAACATCGGAACAAGATGTAAGTTTAATTCGGGTGATTAATTTGGGTAGGCATCACTGAGCCGGTTACCTGTGAGTGCAGACTTGAATGAGGTGAAGGAATTAGCTCTATGTAAGGGACTGTATGGAGGAGAGCTAGAGTAAAGGCCCTAGGTTGAAATCATGGCTGACTGAAAAAGAGCAAGAGTGTGGCTGTAGCAGAGTGAATAAGGTGGGGTTAGCATTAGGACAGGAGATCAGAGATGTCAACAGAGTTCAGACCATCTAGACCGTATAGGTCTCTGGGAGGAATCTGTGTTTCACTCTGAGCAAAATGGAATTCCATTTCAGGGTTTTGAGCCAGCTTTGATTTCAGCAGGGTCACTGTGGCTGCTGTGTGAAGAACAGACGTTCAGGATTAAGAGTGAAGAGGGCCAGATTTAGTAGGCTGAGTCATCCAGGTGTGAGGTAAAGATGGTTTGGAGCAGGTATGTTGAAGTGTATGTGGTAGATGTGATTGGATTCTGGATGCATATTGAAGATAGAGGCAGCATGATCTCCCATCAGATTACACTAGGATGTGGGACAGAGAAGACACAAGTTTGATTCCAACGTTTTGGCCTGAGTAGATGGAAGATGGAATCATATCAGTGGAAATGGGAATGCTGTTGTGGAGCAGGTTTTGGATTGAAGTTTGGGGGAGAGCATAGAGGCGGAAGGAAAATTTTTTATTCTTTCCTTTGTACATTAAAAAGTGTTCTTGAGGGGCGCCTGGGTGGCACTGCGGTTAAGCGTATGCCTTCGGCTCAGGGCGTGATCCCGGTGTCATGGGATCGAGCCCCACATCAGGCCCCTCCGCTATGAGCCTGCTTCTTCCTCTCCCACTCCCCCTGCTTGTGTTCCCTCTCTCGCTGGCTGTCTCTATCTCTGTCAAATAAATAAATAAAATCTAAAAATTAAAAAAAAAGTGTTCTTGAATTTTATACATTTAAAAATTCATCTGGGGCTTAATTAATATGTGATTTTAAAAGTGGGGAAATGGTAGAAATGGGGTAAAGAAGGGCAAAGGAGATAGAGGGGAAAAAAGGCATTCCACAGATACTGTTTTTCTCCGGGTAGTATATAAATATACTCTGATGGGGCGCCTGGGTGGCTCAGCCAGTTGAGCGTCCAACTCTTGATTTCAACTCAGGTTATGACGTCAGGGTCATGAGATCAAGCCCTGTATCAGGCTCCATGCTTAACAGGGTGTCTGCTTGAAATTCTCTCTCTCCCTCTCCCTCTGCTCCTTCCTCCTGCACAAGGACGCACACTCTCTAAAATAAATAAATCTTTAATAAATAAATATACTCTAGCTATGTTTTAAAAGTTCTAATTTAAATGTGTATTTAAAATTTATCAGTAGAATAAAAATAGAATATATACTTTTAAGCAATAGAGTGGAAAAAGTGACAAAAAATTATTTCACTAAAAATCAGAAAGGAAAAGAAAGAAATGACAAGAAAATATGGTATGTAAAAACTGAATGAAATGAGGAATCAAACAATCCTTAGTCTGAGAAATGGGTAGGGGGTAGTACCATTTACTGACATGATGAAGGCCGAGCGGGGGAGTTTGTGTTAAGAACTGGATTTAGGGGGCGCCTGGGTGGCACAGCGGTTAAGCGTCTGCCTTCGGCTCAGGGCGTGATCCCGGCGTTATGGGATCGAGCCCCACATCAGGCTCTTCCTCTGTGAGTCTGCTTCTTCCTCTCCCACTCCCCCCTGCTTGTGTTCCCTCTCTCGCTGGCTGTCTCTATCTCTGTTGAATAAAGAAATTAAAAAAAAAAAATTAAAAAAAAAAAAGAACTGGATTTAGGGTGGAGAGTAGAGAGAGAGAAATAAATCTGATTTGATCATGTCAAATTTAAGATTCCTATTTGACATCCCAATGGGAATGTCGAATACTTAAATACATGTCTGAAACCCAGGTAAGAGATCTTGCTTGGGGGTTTATATCTAACGGTCATCAGCAAATGAGTAAGTGATATTTGAAACCATAGGCATGGATGATGATGATGGTGATGATGATGGCAGCTATCATTTGTTGGATACTTAAGAATAAAAACTTTGGGGAAGTAGATTTCACATGCTGTTGGAGGTATTGTGCCCAGAATACTGGCAGTTTGATATCTTGATACCATTGGTCTTGCTCTTGGAAAGAAGGAGGTAGGGGCTAAGGTTCATGATAATTAAAGATCTCAGGGCAGCCTGTTTCTCCCCTAAGTGTTGAGGCATTCAGGAAGAGAGGCTCAGTACTTGGTGGGACTCTTTAGTCTGAAGACTCATGAGTCTCTTCCAAGTCAAGAATTTTAAAAAATAGTGTTCTTTTGACTATTTCCTGTCCTCCATTCTTGCTGTCCTCTTCTAACTTCTGTTAGGTGGATATTAGAACTTCTGAATCTATTTGTCGTGTCTCTCAACTTTTCTTTCATACCATCTATCTTTATCGTTCTGAGCTACATTCTTCCAGAATGGAAGGAGAATCTTTGTCAGTCTTCCAGCTCTCAAATTTTTTACTTCCACTATGTCTCTTCTGCTCTTGTTTTTATTTCAATAATCAAATTTTTTTATTCGCAAGTTTTGTAGTCAGTTCATCTTTTCTTATGAATCTGATACCTTCTTGAGTCTCTTTGATATTATATACTTGTTTTAACTGAGAGATATTAAGTATACTAAACATGTTAAATGTTTTAAGGTTTTTGTTTGTTTTCATGGCTGTTTAGCAATACATTTGTAAGCTGTGGAGACTGCATTGTAGTGGTCAGATATAAAGGCAGGTGGCAGAAATACTATCTATTACAGAATTTGATTCAGATTTTGTAGTAATTTTGTTTGTAGGACTCAGAAAGAAATGGTAAGATATGTATCTATTTCCTAGATGGGATTAAATATAGCAAAATTTTGTTTTCTTAGCTCTGTCAGCAAGAATAAAATTGAAGCTCAAGTTATATGAAAGAATCCTGGAAAGAATCCTGACAAACACAGGAAACCATGAGATTAAGGCACGGTGTAACAAGTGGATGACCTGGAAAATGTTTTTGCTCTTGGGAAAGTAGGTATTTAAACTAACTCATAGTGGTCATGCTTGTTTTTCCCATACAAGTTTGATATATTCCAGGAAGCCAGTAATTAAAATACAGTAGTATTGTTTGTCCACTCATTTTAGTGACTTTAATGTATAGAATTTAATGTTTAGAATTTTAGAAACTTTAATGTTTCTCTGAAATATTTGTGTTGGGATCATTAAAGTTGGGTTTTGCAACTTCAGTTTTTACTGTAAGACCTTTTGGTATAAACTTGATGCTTCCCATCATTCTTAAAAAATATGATTACTAGCTATTGATTAAAACAATAATAAAATTATTTAATGAGGCTTTTTGATTTGTGTCAGGATGGAAGAAATATAATTTCTGAAGCCTGTATTCTACCTTGAGAGAAGCTGGAATAGAGTAGAGTTGGTTGGGTCTTAGATAACCCATCCAAAGCAGCCCAGAGAGCCATAGGGTTGAACACAGCCATAGTCTTTTAGAGGGCACAGGGATCAAGGCAGGGAAACCAAGATCATTCAAAAGCACTGAAAGCAGAAACACAGAGCTTGGACCTAGTGAAAACTGGGATGGAATAGGCAAATCCAGATCCAAGGAAAGAAAGGGTTGGGGGTGCTCTGAAAATCAGACTGACTCTTGTTTTTAGTGACTTCCAGCCACAGATGTGTGAGCTAGTTATCTGGGCTTAATAGTACAGGTGTGCTGTATAAAAACTGAGGAATTAAGACATATAACTGTTTACTCCTATTCTATATAAATAGAACAGTCTCCGTAGATAATTTCAATTTTAACTACAGAATAGGACCCAGAAACTTTTGTAGTCTGGTGTGGTCTTTCAAGAAAATGAAGATGAGATAAGAAAGTATATATTTGCTATCTAAAAATGTTTTCTGAATTTGATACAATGCAGTATGCAGTCTTTAGGGTCGAACATGTCATCTTTTCAGTATCTAGGTTCTAAATATGCTGTAGCCCCATAATTTGGAAACTAAATTTTTAAAAAACTTTTAAAAACTTTTAAAAGCTTGGTGTTAAAAAAAATAAAAAAATAAAAAAGCTCAGTGTTAACAATGACAGTTGGCTCTTTACCAGATTCCATCATGAACTAGGTTGGTTCCATGAAAGAATTTGAAATAATATATCTAATATTATCTCTAATATGTTATTTTATTTATAAATTTATTAATTCAAGTTGCTACTTTTTATTAATCATTCATTTCTGTGACAACTTCATGATGGAGGAGTGGGAAAACTAGGAAATATAGTAGTCCCTCCTTATTCATGGGGAATACATTCTCAAGCCCCCCAGCAGATGCCTGAAACTACAGATAGTCCTGAACCCTGGATATACTATGTTTTCTCCTATATGTATGGTAAAGTTTAATTTATAAATTAGACACAGTAAGAGATTAAGAGCAAATAATAGAACACTTAGAACAATATACTGTAATAAAAGTTATGTGAATGTGGTCTCTCTTTCTTTCAAAGTATCTTATTGTACTTTAGTTACCCTTCTTCTTGAGATGATGTGAGAGGGTGAAATGCCTACAGGAGGGATGAAGCAAGATGAACGATGCAGGCATTGTGACCTAGCGTTAGGCTACTGTTGAGCTTCTGACAGTGTATGAGAAAGATCATGTTTCCAGACCACAGCTGACCGTGGGTAACTGAAACCATGGAAACCAAAACTATGGTTAAGGTGGGACTACTGTAGCTGATTTAGACAAATTATTCAAGAAGTTTTGTTGTAAAGGGAAGGGAGAAGGTATCCTGACTGGCCAGTAGAAGTATTCAGTTCCTTGGGGAAATAATATGCCACTGTAGATTTGTTTCACTTTATTATATCTTGAAATTATTCATCTCCCCTTTATTCCAACACTGTTCCTACCCAGTTTCTCAAGGAGGCCAGTGAGACTAGAAGGTGTTGGCAAGTGACAGTATTTTGGACTGCTCTGTGTTGTATCCTTTCAGTTCAGCTCTTTGTGACTTTAGTTAATACGTTTCCAGTCCCTGGTCATCTGTGAGTGAAGCAATGTTAATGAATAGTTGAACACCATGAATCCATACTCTAATGCTTCTCCTAAGGTTTCTCTGAAGAACCCCTACTTCAGACTCATCATGTTCCCGGAAGGATCTGGGAAGGTAGACGATAGTAGCTCATCTCAAGCACAAAATCTTTGTGAAATCTTCTTTTTATCTTAAATTTTTTTTTTACTTCTATTGCAGAATATATTCATATTTGTTTTGGTAAAAATGTTTATCATTTAATAAAATCATTCTTCCAAGAAAACACACCGTTTATCTTGTTGCTTGCACACTGGTTGTGGTGTGCAAGCACCTCAGGGAAAGCACCCAGGGAGTGGTTCTGCCTGTTTGAGGAACTTGATGTGCTTGAAAGAACACTGGGTTGGTGGGTAGTAAAGAGGGCACGTATTGCATGGTGTGCTGGGTGTTATATGCAACTAATGAATCATCAAACTTTACATCAAAAACCAGGGATGTACTGTATGGTGACTAACATAATATAATAAAAAAAAAATTATTATAAAAAAAAAAGAACACTGGGGTTGGGGATGGAGGTATTTGGGCAGTCCTGTGTTTGGCCATAAATTAGCTGTGTGACCTTGGGAAAATCATTTAAAGCTGTTGGTTTCCATTTTCCTTTATATTAACAAGGAGAGGTATGTGGTTAGACTGGATAATTGCAAAGTCCCTTCCTCCTGTCATTCTGTAATGACAAAGAATCTGTAATGCCAGACCCATGACCCCACAGGGCCCAAGTGGTTGTGTATTATCGACCATAAGATCCAGTTTGTACAACTTGCGACCCCTTTCCTCTTTACTACTTGCTGATTACAGTGAAGATTTTTGATAATTGAATGCATAAAGAATGAGTGGGCATCTTGGCATAGTTGGTTTAGATAGTCATCTTTCCCTTTCCTACCTAGATGGAGATATGAATTAAGTCCATAGCCTTCCCTTGGCAAATAAAGAAGTGGGCCTAAGGTTTTCATGAATTTAGCCTGCTTTCATATTCAACAGTTTCATCCCTTCCCCTCAACTTGTGTCTTCCCTGACAGAAATCTAGCTAGTTATACAAGTGCCAACAAAGAGATATTGTCCTATAACCTCTACCAACAGCCGAAAAGTTATATAAACTTTTTAAAGAAGTGATTGCCACCAAAGGGTTGTGCTTCTAGGCTCGTCCAAATTGCTATGTAAAGCACACTCTCCAAATTAACCAGATCGTATTATCCATGAGAACAAGCATCACTCTTCTTCTTAAGCTTCTAAGCTGTTTCTCCAGGCTATACCAAATTATGCTTCCTCTTAACGTGGGACATTTTGTGCCCATTTGAAAGCTGGTGTGACTAAGTGGCTGGAATTGCTGAAAAGGAAAGAGAGAAAGAGAAGGAACTGAGATGCTTTAAGAATAGGGAATTTCACTAGGCTCTTTGCTGAATAAAATATGGCTGATATGTGTATTACTATGTGGGAATACTATCCCACACCTTCTATGTGGTGGAATGGGCCCTGCCTCAAGGTGATACTAGGAAGATGACAGGGCTAGGCCTCAAGCCTAACAGTGAACATCGGCTGGCCATAGCACCTGCTTCCCCCAACCATCACCGCCTGTCACTCCTCCCCAACACCTACACTGTATGTTGTAGTGATCAGTTCACTGATGTACAGGTATATCTGGATTTCTGCCCTGGTTGAAAATTAAAAATATCTTAGATCACACCTCAAGGATGTAATGTAAGGGTCACCTGGGTGGCTCAGTCGGTTCAGTCGGTTAGGCGTCTGACTCTTGATTTTGGCTCAGGTCATCATCTCAGGATCGTGAGATGGAGCACTGTGTGGGGCTCCATGCTGAGCGTGGAGCCTGCTTGGGATTCTCTCTCTCTCTCTCTCAAAAAAAAAAAATGCAATGTAAAACTCCCTTGTCTTGAGCTAAAAATACAGAAACATCTTTAAATGACTAAATCCCTTAGCTTACAGGTCTTAAGTTTTTTTGTTTTTTGTTTTTTTTTCCTGTCAAAACAACTTACAAATGGCAGCCAGTGACATTTTCTCCCAGACTTGCATCCTAGAATAGCCAGCTGCTGGTGTTGTAGATCTTTCAAAGATGCTTTGAATTCAGAAACCTGATGCTGGGGCTTTTGGTTAGTATTTGCATTACTGAAAGTGCTTTTATGGAGTGATAACGCAAAGGTTAATGATAGCAAACTCATTCTCTACAGCTGGAGTTGTATTTAGGTGTGGCTACTTACACCTGCCCTCAGCCCTGTTCACAGGACTTGTAGCCCTTCCCTGGGAGCTGTGGCCAAGGAGGAGGGCGTTCAGCAGAGGAGGCAAGTTATAAAACTTCTGTAATCAGACATTTCCCTGATGTTTGGCTTTAGACTCAGGACAGAGACATTAATACTTGCCATAGAAACTGGCTACATATGCATGCACCATTGAAAGATCCTGCCTTGGCTGAATGTTTGGTTTGTTTGGGGATGCAGTATAGCATAGTAGAAAGATCACCAGCTGTAAAGTCAGACCAACCCAAATTTGAACCCCAACATTAGCCTTTACTCTGCTGTATGACTTTGGGCAAATTCTTTAACTTCTTGGACTCTCAGCGTTCTCATCTGAGTCACAGGTGTAAAATACATACATTGAAGGACTGCTAAAAGATTAAGTAATGAGAAAGCAAAATAGCATGGCCACTTTGGGAGACAGTTCCGTGGCTTCCTAAGAAGCTAAACATGGTCTTACCACGTGATCTAGAAGTCCTGCTCCTAGATATTTACCCAAGTGAGTCGAAAACTTATGTCCACACAAAAAACCCTGCACTATTATAACAGCTTTATCCATAATTTGCCAAAAAATTGGAAGTGACCAAGATGCCTTTCAATAATTGAATAGACAAACAAACTGTGATACATCCATGTGATGGAATATTTTTCAGGAATAAAAAGAAATGAGCTATCAAGTCATGAGAAGAGACAGAAGAAACATATGCATATAGCTAAGTGAAGGAAGCCAGTCTGAAAAGGCTGCATACTAAATGATTCCAACTGTATGGCGTACTGGAAAAGGCACGACTATAGACACTACATAAAAAGATCAGTGGTTTCCAGAGGTTTGGGGTAAAGGACTGAGGGATGAATAGGTCAAACACAGGGGATTTTTAGGGCAATGAAACTATTTTGTAAGATACTATAATGGTGGATCCTTGGCATTAAGCACTTATCAAAACCCATAGAATGTACAACACAAAGAGTGAACCCGAATGTAAACTGTGGACTTAAATAAATAGTTTGCTAAAAAGATCAAACAAGAGAATGTATGTAAACTGCCTAGCCTACCAACTAGTACGTGCTAGGCTCTAATAAATGGTAGATATTATTTTTATTCTTATTCTAAGTTCCAGTGATGTCTTTTAGACATAGTTTCTCTTTGGGTTACATGTATCAGTTTTAGCTAAAAGTGATATTTAAAAATCTAGCTGGTTACCAAGTGAGAATTAGTTGTGTTTTGTAATCATGGATTGGTTCAAAGAAGTGTAATGTTTTCTCCCCTGCCACCCATCCTATGCAAAGTTAATAATTTGTTGCCAAATCCCAGGAAAGCAAACTGGCTCAGGCATGAGTTTCACTGAGTTTTATTTCAGTCCATGAGTTACAGTTGGTGTAAAATTTGGGTCTGGATTTGCTTAGTTATAATGCAATTGCAATAGAAGGCGTCTTGAGTTGATTTTGCCATATCCTGTATTGTTATGTAAAATACTAACTTTAATCAAGAATTGCCCCGATACAAAATCCTTAATTGTCTTGCATGAAGTTTCTCCTCTTTATAATTTTTTTTTTTGGTATGGTTCAAATTAGTGTGGGAGGAATAGGCAGGAAATATAAATTTAAGTGACACATGTTAATCATAAAAGAACCATATGACAAAGCATTAAAATGGTGCACATTTTAATTTTGCCAACATCTG
The DNA here is from genome assembly GCF_002007445.2 of Ailuropoda melanoleuca. NCBI lineage: Eukaryota > Metazoa > Chordata > Mammalia > Carnivora > Ursidae > Ailuropoda > Ailuropoda melanoleuca. The sequence goes on from NC_048232.1 coordinate 64,370,695, forward strand.
ATAGAATAGAAAGGATTGTATAATTAAATAAGAACTAACGCTTATTCTGTAACTGGAACTCAAATATGTCAGAGTACCTTTCCTTTTTTCACTAGATGCTAAGAATCTAGCCATGCAAAAAATGTCCAGAGCGGCCAAATCCCACAGAAGTTGAATCCAGCACAACAATGCAAAGAAGTCATCAAGAATATGCAATAAATAGTCTTTAGGTTTTCACCAAGTGCTAAAACTCAATGTTACATTTATGTGCTTATCCTCTACCTCTTGCTTGGCAGCTTTTCTTGGTGCATTTCAGGGACATGGAATTGCAAGCAATCAGAGGAAGTTAGGACAGAAACTTTGTCTCTCTTTCTTTCCTTTTCTTTTTTCTTCACAGATGTGTGCCTTTTTACCTTCTCTCACATTTACATTATACGTGCCTGTTGGAAAAATCTTAATGACCAGTCTAGTTGGTTTCTTTTGTCCCACCTCTGTAACGATTTTAGGTTGAGGTCTCTGGCTCATGTCCTGGAGTCTGTATGACAGATTATCTCAAAGCCAAAGGGACCTCAGTGTCCCAAGTGTCAGCAACAGGGGCGCTTGCTGGCATAACTTGGGCTTGCCCTGGGATCTGTGGATATTGGGGAACCCCTGGCCTGTGGAACGGTATGGAGCTGAGCCAGGGTGGGAGGCAGGATAAGCTCAGAGCTACCCAGGAAAGAGAAAGAATATGTGTTTGGGGAAAAAAAAGGTATATCTGGGGAACCTGAGAAAAGATCTTAGTTCGGGATAAGCCAGAACCAGCCTCTACCCCACCTGCTAAGAGTGTCCCAGAGAAGAAGTTGGCTTGGAGGCAGAGAATATTGCCTGCAGACCAAATGCTCAAATTGAGGGATCGGACAGGGAGGAGAAAGCAAGGGCAGTAGTCAAGTGGGTTATCAAGGCCTGGTGGTCAAACTAGGTTTCTCAGCTGCTTGCCAACTCTATGATGGGTCAGTGCCAGCCACAAAGCACAAGCCATACTTTGGTGCTGGTTGTAGACATACTGTTTTCTCATAACTGCTGTCATTCAAACAGGATGTAGTTTCCTGGCATGAGCAGATTGTTCCCACAGAGTACACACACTCTGCCATGAGCAAGGCAAGGCAAATCCTCGGGGGAACTGGGTGGATTTTTCATTCTGAGATAGGGAAGGAGATGGAGAGGAGCTGACTTCACCTTCTATACATGCAGTAGTAGAGCCCACCCTCCCTGCAAAGTAAACAAGGTTCAAGTGGGATTAGCCACCCAGTAGAAATCTGGCCTGACTGTAGTTTCACTTGTCTGATGGATCCAAATATTTAATCTGCCCTCATCATAAATCCCAGAGTCATATGTAAGTGCTAATGACCAAGGCTCTGAAAGCAAACACTGCAATTGGAGTCAGAAGTGTTACAACTAGTACAACTGTTGTGACGTCCTAGAAACTTCTGAGTACGCCAGAGGAAATAAGCCTAAAACCATGGGACTGGCAGCCAGGAGGCCTGGGTTCTCCAACTTAGCCTGAACCTCTGGGCCTCTTCTGTCAAGTAAGGACATGGGCAAATCATCTCAGGGGACAAGTCATTTTTCTAAATTGCAACATGACAGAACCAACAGGGATGCATGATATTAGCCACATAAATTGTGAAAGCTAAGTTCATGTTCCATTCATTCTGTGATAGTGTATCACTATAACGGTTTCTTCAGAATAGAAAATGAACTTACCATTACTGCATCTAATATCTGTGCACCCCACATTTTATTCAAATTATGCCAGTGACTAAAAAGTTTGGCCTATTAGGGGTTCTCCACAGAGCTTAGAATCACACCCTTGGGTGTTTTTAGTAGTCTATGAAGGTGTTTTTTAGATGTCATAGTGATTGGGGATGAGGTGCTAGTGATATTTGATGGGCAGGAGCAGAGCTGTTGAATACTAATCTGGACAATCCTGCAAAGCAGAGAATTATTCCACAACCTGCGTGGCTTTCATATATCCTGCCAGATATGGAAAGAACATAACTCTGTTTTATGTATAAATGTATAATATTTTTCACATGTTTGAAAATATACACTGAATTTTCCAGGAATATGTATAAATAGAGGTAAGATTGTACTTTGTTTTCTTTAATACTTTACCAAGAATTATTCATCATTTCAGAAAAATCAGGTCATCAGTAACAAACACTGATGATCTTTGAGTACCAAAACGGCATACTGAATAGTCTGTATTGTTGATATCACATTACAGTGATTCTACAGGTGTATGAACCTGAGGTTTCACTGCTTTTTAGCGCGGTCATGTAGTATTTGTATATTGAAATACATGTTATTTTATAGAAGTTATTTTCTTTTCATTGCTCCTTTGTATTGTAATTATAAATTATATTATTTTTTTAAAGATTTTATTTATTTGAGACAGAGAGAGGGAGAGTGACAGAGATAGTGAGAGAGAGCACAAGCAGGGAGGAGAGGGAGAAGCAGGCTCCCTCCTGAGGGGAGGCGTTCCCTGACCAGGGAGCCTGACATGGGGCTCGATTCCAGGATCCTGAAATCATGACCTGAGCTCAAGGCAGACGCTTAACCGACTGAGCCACCCAGGCACCCCAAATTATATTATTTTTTAAAAATATGTGTAGGTTATTTTATATCAGATTAGTAAATATAGTACTATACAAAGTCTTTTTTTTAAAGATTTTATGTATTTATGTATTTATTTGAGAGAGAGAGAGCGCGCGGGGGTGGGGGGCAGAGGGGGAGAGAGAGAATCTAAAGCAGACTTCCCACTAAGTGCAGGGCTCAACCTCACAACCCGGAGATCATGACTTGAGCCGAAATCAAGAGTCGGATGCTTAACCACCTGAGCTATCCAGGTGCCCGGTACTGTAAAAAGTTTTTAAAAAGGCATTGTATCTGATTGGATTGAAAACAACTGGGCCAGAGGATCCTAAGTCCCTTTTAGTTTTAAATTTCTGTCCGCCTATGAGATTATTTCATCTAATGCCTTCATTTTTACTGGCAAGTAGACTGAAGCCCATTAAGTCTTTCATGCATTGCATTCAACAGATATTTTTTGACTGTCTTCTAGGGATATGGGTACATAGTTGGGTGTTATGCACAAAAATATGGTCACTGTCTTCAAGGAGCCTTCAGTCTGGTAGCCAAGATGAGATAGTTATATGCCAAGAAATTAAAAAAAAAAAAAAGAAAAGAAAAGAAAATCCCACAGTTGGATAGTATCTCAGCTGCAACTAGAACCCACCGTTGCTCTGAGGACTGGTTCACTCTCCAGGTCTGGTGCTCCAGGGGCCTGAGAGGGGGCCTGGCATGCCAAGGCCAGAAATGTTTCTGGTTGTGATCATTAGGTAGGTGGGGAATATACCACCAACCAAAAGAACATGATTTTAGTTTACTTTCTTTTTCAGAGTAACAGAGGCCCAGGAGTAACTATTTAGCTCCCTGCCCGTATCACTGCTCACTCATGAGAAGGATAAGAATAGACAGGAGGATGGCAATGGTGAGAGGGAAGAGAGCACAGAATACTGATTCTATATTTCTAATATTATATATTATATATTTCTAAAAGAAATATAATTGTGTACATGCCACAATGTGAGCCACAAATGTAATTCTAGATTTTCTAGTAGTTACCTTTTAAAAAGTAAAAGAGGGGCGCCTGGGTGGCACAGTGGTTAAGCGTCTGCCTTCAGCTCAGGGCGTGATCCCGGTGTTATGGGATCAAGCCCCACCAGGCTCCTCTGCTATGAGCCTGCTTCTTCCTCTCCCACTCCCCCTGCTTGTGTTCCCTCTCTCACTGGCTGTCTCTATCTCTGTCAAATAAATAAATAAAATATTAAAAAAAAAAAGAACACGTAAATAGTCTGATGTATTTTGTTTAACCAAATATGCCCAAAGTATCATCATTTCAACATGAAAGGAATAGCAAACAATTACTAATGAAATATTTTATACTTTATTTCATACTAGGACTTCAAAATCCAGTGTGTTCTTGATACAGCACACTTTGGTTCGTGCGAGGCTCATGTCACACATGGCTAGTGGCTTCCGTATTGGATAGCATGGCTCTAGGGAAATGGCTTTCAGTGCTCTTTCTGCCTCCACCCGGTTCAGCTATCCAGGTGCTCCCATCCACGACTTCTCATCCCATGCAGTGATGCCCACCTAGAGGATGCCGTCTCCTGACATGACAGTGGGTGGGGCGCAGGTGTGCTGCACTGGTATTTGCCAGCCCCCACACACTCCCTGTGCTAGAGTCAAAGGCACTGAAAATATGGTGGGTTTCTGCGAAGTCTTGCTCACACAGTGCGGTGTGCTAGGGTGCCAGCCCCAGAAGGAAGGACTAATGGTCTGGAAGCAGAGGTCTGGATTTGGAGAAGTAACTGAGTGCCAGGAGTTGAAGGGCTCAGTACTATAGAACTTTACTACAGAATTTCACAAATTTATTATTTTTTAAGTAATTTTTCCTTTCATCTTCCTCTGCTCATTTGGCTCACTTATGGAATGCACATACAAAGGGAATCAGACCAGGTGATTTTCTAAGGTCCTTCCCTGTCCATGGTACTGCCCCCTAGTTTGCAACAGGGTCCATCAGAGCCTCTGTCCTGGTCCCTCAAAGGACTGCAACTCCTGACCAGGTCTCCCCTGGCCCTGAGGTATTTGAAATGTGTTTCCATAATGCCTGAGAGCTATGTTCAAGGATGTGTGTGTGGGGGGGGTGTGGAGAGTATGGGGGTGCAGAGAATGTGGAACCTGGCTGGGCAAAGTGCTTTACTTACGTTGTCCTACTGAATCAGTAGAACGACCATTTGAGGTACATGCTATAGTTATCCTCATTTTCCACAAAAGGAAATATAGGCAAAGAGGTTAAATAATTTTCCCCAGGTCCCAGGAACTGTCATCATCATATTGTTTAAGGTTGCCAGGCAGAATTTTTTCTTGGCATTAAGCTGCCTGCCCCTTCTTACTCATCCTTCTTTTCCATGACATATTCTTTCCACAGCGCCCGCCCCCCCACAACGTGCTTCAGGCGAGGAGCCCCTCATTATAAAACAAGTTGGGGGCTTCTAATCCACCATATGTGACCCTCAGACTTCTAAACTGGTTTTCCAATTGATGGCTCAGATTCCATTTTTAAGAAGCTCAAGCTGGGAATGTGTGGCATTCAACTTTTGTCAGGACATTATTCAGCCAATCAGGAATCCCATTTGCATGTCATCTCCTGGGGATCCAGACCCAGAAGCAGCTGCTGCTGTTGCTACAAGCCTTAGGGTTTTATAGGAAGAAAAGCCGCTTCCCAAGACCAGAAGGGGGCTGTCTGGCCACTCAGGCAGGGCCTTGTAGATGGGCAGAGCTTTGCCAGGATCCTCCCTCTCCAGGTCTCTTCCTCAGCTTTGCAGATCAAGGGTAATCTCGGACCCAGGGCAGAACAGGCTGGGAGAGGGCATGGGGGAAACTAACTCATGACAACCAGCCTGAGAAGAGACTAGTGTGTACATCACAATACCTGTTCATTAGTGTGCTAGAAGAAAAATTTCTTCTAAGAGGACACAGATATTTATGTTTGCAGGTCAGCATATTTTCATTTCCACAGAAAGCCTTGTGTGAGAAGCCAGGCTTTTATCAGAAGGTTGTTTAACACACTTGGAATCAGAACTAGGAGAGTTAGATTATTGTTGAAAAATTTCAATATTTATCATTGAAGAGGAGGTCATGCAAAAGGACATTTAGTGAAAAACATCAACCTCTCTTCTAGGCCTTGCCCCTCGGTTCTTAGCCCCTTCCTCAGAGGCAACCCATATTCCTAATTTCTTCCACAAGTTAGATTGTCTGAAGCCTGTGTTTTCTGAATAGGGATGTGCCTGCCGCACAGGCCAGGTAACTTGTGTCTTCTGGATAGGCTCTCCCTTCCTGGACCTGTTTTTTCTTGGCCCATTAGAGGGTGGGTGTTGGGAAGAAGTAGAAATGATAGAGGCCGCTTGGAGGGAGGGGCACACAGGGCTTGCTGAGTGGGAAAACCTGCACTCTCCAAGGAGAGGGTGTGGGGAGCGAGGGTGAGCCAGGAGCTGCCTAGTGACAGCACAAAGAACGTTTCCAGGCCCTTGGCAGGGAGCCGATGGATGGTGGGGATTGTCTAACTGCTCCTATACTCTGGGCAACAGGGCAGAAAGGAAAGCACAGAGTGAGAAAGACAAAGGGGGCCTCTGCCCCCCTGTCTTGAAGGGGGCAGCCACCCTGCCCCAGGAAAACACCCCACTGGGACAGGCAGGACTAAAAACATGGTGAGAGATGGCCCGGCCCCAGAGCAGCTGTGCTGTCCACAGAGTCAGTCATATCATGTGGTGCAGCCAAGTAAGGTGCCTTCTAGCTTCGGTGCCCTGACCTGGAGAGAGCATCGGGGAAGGTCTGCAGCAAGAAGGAACAATTAGCCAATTCATTTCGTTGACATTTCTAGCCACAAGATAAGGTCTTTCCCCTTAATTAGGGCTGTGACAGATAAAAATGTATTCCCAGCCAACTCCTGTTATCCACATGGGCAGACCTATTATCCCAACTTGGTCTGGCCCTGTCCTTATTAGAGGGCTGGCCTTGTGTGCACACACTTGGCAGCTTTGTAAAGGATTTGGAAGGAATAAACACAGGACCTGCTTCCTGCCCTTCGTCTAGAAGAGAAGATTCATTCATACACATGGTCCATGCCAGCAAACTTTGGTGGTTCAAGTGAGGGAAAATAAAACTAATGGGGAGTGTCTAGAAACCAGTTCATGTGAGGAAAATAAAACGAATAGGGGATCTAGGTGCCAGTTCAAATGGGGAACCAGGGGTATTTAGTGCGAAAGAGGGGGTACTAAAAGAAGCCATGAACACCATCTCTGATGTATGAGAGGCAATGGGACTTAATGTGTGGTAGGTAAAAGCAGAATTGCCCGAGTTCAAATTCTGATGAAGGTACTTACTACCTGTGTGACTTCAGGCAGGTCATCTCACCTCTCTGTGCTTCTCTCTCTCCACTTACGAAAGTGAGGACAATGTGGTACCTATCTCATCCGGCTGATTCAAGAACTGAGCAGGTTGATGCATAGTAAGCACTTATTACAGTGGCTCACAGGGGAAGCACTTCATAAGCATTTGCTGCGGGGCCTAGGAAGGCAGAGAGTGGATAATGGGTTGTACTAGGTAACCAAAGTAGAATCAATGATGGAAAATCAACCTCAGTAAATAGATTACCTTCATTAAAATTGGAGTTACCAATAGGGAACCTTGAGAAATAAAGAAAAAAGAAAACCCTAGAGTTTGAATGGGTTTATTCTCTAAACCAGACCCTTTTGAGTTCTGCCTATCTATCTAGTCACCTTCTTGACATTTCCACTGGGATATCTCCCAGGCATCTTCTGTTTAACATGTTCAGAATTCATCTCTGGTTCCTGCATTTACTTGCTTCTCCTTCAGCCCTTCTCTATTTCAATACCAGCAATGACAAAGACGAGCTACCCAGCCTCTCAAGATAGAAGCTAGATAGTCACTTATCATTGATGGCCTCTGTCTATCTTGGTCCTTATGTTTAATCAGTCAATAACAGATGTCCATTCTACCTCTTCAGTATCTTTGGATTCCATCTACTTTTCTCCATAGTCACTGTCTAGAGACTGGTTTCTAGTTCAAAGAATCATTCTCTCTCCCCTGCAGTAACTTTCCAACTGGCCTTCCTGTTTTACCTCTGTCCCAAGGACAGAAAGCCTACAGGCAGCTTGAAAAAAATATACTGTCCATATAAGAAGATGCAGCTGGGGCCAGGCATTTATGAGCAGACTGAGGCTGGATTTCACCCCTCATTTGCTCCCTTGGCTGGTGCTCTTGTGCCTCGACACCTGTTCAGCCATGTGCACTGGCCCTTTTTTCCCAGTTCATTCTTCCAACAGTCAGAGTGATTTTAGTAAAATGTAAATGGGATCACACCAAACTTCTTTCCAATATCACCCCCACCCCCAGTCATTCATGACTTCCTATACCCTTGAGTTTTTTTTTTTTTAAGATTTTATTTATTTATTAGACAGAGATAGAGACAGCCAGCGAGAGAGGGAACACAAGCAGGGGGAGTGGGAGAGGAAGAAGCAGGCCTCACAGAAGAGCCTGATGTGGGGCTCGATCCCATAACGCCGGGATCATGCCCTGAGCCGAAGGCAGACGCTCAACCGCTCTGCCACCCAGGCGCCCCTGTACCCTTGAGTTCTAAATCAAATCTGGGTTCCATCTACAATGATATATTGCTATCCATCATATTAATATATTTAATTGGTATTAATAGCCATTAATCAGATAAGAGATTTTACTATAAAAACTAGCTCTGGGGTAGATCAGGAACTATTAGCTCTAAGAGAAAACTGAGAGGCACTATGCCTAGTACAGAGGATGCAGACTGAACACTTAAGGACTGGAGCCAGCCTGCAGACAGGCTCTCATAGCGTTTAAAACAATGTTTAGTTGAACCTAATTAAAATAGAGATTTCACCTAAAATATGGATTCTTGGCTTCTCCTCAAAGTTTCAAAGATGTAGAGACATTGGATCCTCCTCCCCAGGGTGATAGTTAGCTGATGTGGAGCACCCTAGCCCCCACTGCTCCATATTTTATACCCATTTGTGACCCCTCCCAGGTCCTGGCAGATATTTGCATTTGCAGCCCCTAAGCTCATTCAGCCCCTGCATTTGACAGGGAGGAAGCTGAGGCTAGAAAGGTGGCACATCACTCTCCAGGTCTTGTACTGGATCTTAAACCATCTAGGTGGCTTCTGCTGTCTCTACTGAATCACAGCTGCCTCTCAGTTGAAGACTGAAAGGAAACACACTAGGTTGATTATTCTTTCTGCTGTGATTGCTAGCCAATGTGACCTTTAGTTGTTTTGCTTATATCTGTAGCAACGTGAAAATTAGAACATACAGTCTGGAGGACCAGGATGGTGTTCTATGAATATCACCTACACTGCATGAGACTCTAGCTCAAATAAGAAAACTGGAGAAATAGGGAGGATTGAAAAGGACAGGGAAAATAAAATCTGGAGAGCTTTTGAGAAGGGAACAGCCTCTTCCTTGTGGTGTTGCAGAAAGCCGGCTAGGTTGCCACCTTGCCTGAGTTGTGGAAATCGAAATGTAGACAGCATTGAGTCAGTGGCAGAAAAAGGACTGGAGAGCAAATCTTTGGGCCCAGTGCCCCATACTATGCTGTCACACCCTGAAAATTATTGTTGACAGATCAATCACTGCACAAAGGGAAATTTTGAAGTTTACCTTGACAAATAATGGCTTTGACCAATCAAGAGGAACTGGGATGAAACATAGCCCAGAGCCTTGAGTCTGATAATCCTCTTGTGTTCTCTAGGGAAAGAGGCCACATCATGCATAGGGAAATTAGCCATGACAGCTGCCAGATCCTCCTGGATACTGCCTCTTCTTTGTCCCAAAGTGAATCATTGCCATGAAGCTGCCATGAAGCTTTCTGAGTCCTGAGCGACTCAAGACCTCATCCTCATGGCATCTCTGACTTTCTTTTTCCTAAACTATAAAGAGGCAGATTGTGTACGAGGAGGAAAATGGAGTGACAGGACCTGTCTTCAAAGGCAAGCCATGCGGGGAGCGTGGTATGACATGCTTTCACCTTCTGGGTTTTGTCTCTCTTATATTATTCTCTTTTTTGTTTCCCATTGGAGTCTAAAAATGTTTAATGGTACTTAATTATACTTCTTTTATCTGTATTCGAGTGTATCTGGGTACTTGTGCATACATTAACACTCTCTTATGATTAAGCCAAGGCAATTAGAATATTTTATCAGTAAGAGAAATATTTCCCTCTAGACATAGATGTAGAAAACAAATCCTCTCTTTCAAATCTCTGAGCCATGGCTCAACAATGGAAATCAGATTTATGATTTCATAGTTATCCCCTTTTGATGGAAGACTACTGGACATAGTGATTTATGCAAATGAAATGTGCTCATTGAAGAATAGGCTCACATTGTTGATTTCATTTCTAGAATTCCTGGGGCTTTTATCTGTTTCTCCCCATAAAGAAAATGCTAAAAGAGTAGTAATGGATTAGTAACTAACACCAGGGGAGTTTGGCGGGGGGAGATGGGTGAAACAGGTGATAGATATTAAGAGTACACTTATCCTGATGAGCCCTGGGTGATGCATAGAATTGCTGAATCACTATATTGTATACCTGAGACTGATGTGTCACTGTTTGTTAACTATACTGGAATTAAAATAAAAAATAACTAATACCAGCCCCTTCCACTCCCTTCTCTTAGACAAAAGTAATTTTTAAAATTCAGACTAAATTATTTCCACTAATGATTTATTTCCATTAGTTGGTTGAATCGACAAAAGTCAAAAGCGTTTCTTTTTCTGTGAAGAATTCTCTGCCACCAAGTTCTTTTGGCTTAAGAATGTTCCTTTGTTATAATACCTCTTCAGTTCAGGCATTTACTTTATTCATTTGAAGTGTAAATCTATCACTATTCTCATCTTTTTCTAAACTTGTCTTTTTAAAAGTGAGGCCTTTTCCCCTGCCTGGGGTTCAGGCAGAAGTGGAAGTGAGGATCACATTAAGAGTGCGGGGAGCATAGAAGTAGGTAGAAAGAGCAGGGTGAGAAGGGGAGATTGTCACAGGAGAAAGAAGTAGGGCTGTTGGAACGGAGTGGCCCAAAAAGACCCTGCTAGAAAGGGCTGCCATCATAAAAACCCAGCTGCACAAGTCTGGGAAATTATCAAATCGCAGAGAGCCTGCCGTCCAAGCAGCTTGGGAGCAACTGCTCTGTGCAGTGTAAATACTGAGTTGTGGAGAACACAGTGACCCACACTGACAAAATAATGAAATGGATGGCGATTCCCCAGTGGATGGAAATTTGCTTTTCGCCATGTTCCAAAACACTGGCTCTAGTTGGGTGAGTGTTGTGTTTTTGTTTATACTCTCCTGCACTGATGGTTCCTGGAAGCTCTAGTGCGAGTCTGACTTTTGGTGCAGCGTCTAAGGCGGCATCATCCTACCTCTAGGTTGATGTTATGACACGCCCTGGGTCTCGTTTTCAGTGTCTCAGCATACTTCCCAATGCTTCCAGTAATTGATTGTGCAAAACACAAAACCAAAAGCAGATGGGACATATGTAGATAAGCTGTTTTGTTTTTCATCCCTATAATTTTCTAGGTTTGATAGCACTTCAATTTTCTAACCATAAAAGCTGTTTCTGTGCTCTTTGGAACACACACACACACACACACACACACACACACACACACACACACACAGTGCTGCCAGTAAGTAAGCTAAAAGAGTATTACATGCGGTTTTCTGTTGTTGTTTTGGTTTTTCTCTTCTTTCTTTTTTAAAGAAGTACCTTGCTGCTGGAGAAAGAAACCCAAAAAAATGCCTTTGAGTGTATTTGCCAGAGCTCAGATTACATACGGAACTATTGTGTCAACACTGAAGGATACTTTGGAATGTCATGTCATAGCTGAAGTTAAAACCTAGCCTCTGCTGAGTGGTCTTCCTGAAGGTGCTCACTCTGGGAAGTCACAGTCTCCATGTGCCAACGTTTTAGACGCTGGGTGTGGTGTCTGCATCTCCTGCATGGGCCGGGGGGGGGNGGGGGGGGGGGGGGGGGGGGGAGGCTGGTTCTGTCCAGGAAAAGTGACTGAGTGGCCCGAGGTGAAAGCTACCGCTGAGACAAAGGGAGCATGTTGGCGGGCACTTTACAGGAGGTGCTCCTTTGGAACCACTCACCTTTCTGTCAATTTAAATGCTCACATTATCTTTTCAGTCAGATAAACATTACCAGGGGCTTGTTTTAAATCAGTCATTTATTTTTATTAAATAAATATTTATTATTTGTATTATATTACTTATTAAAATGCACCTTCCCCTGAAACTCAGGCTATAAAATGAGTCATTTGTTCTCTGCTGGCAATCTCCACATTGGCTCTGGGCTCTGCCATTTAATAGGTGTCTCTGGGTATCTGAGCAGTTTGAGAACTATATTTGAACCAGCACAAGATTACTGCCTGGTAATCTTTCTTTCTCTAGGGATTTGTCCACACTCATCTAATCAGACAGAGACAGCAGACCACAGAGACTCGTTGGAAGAGCAGACTCTGGAGCCAGACAGACCAGGGTTTGAAACCAGGCTTTCCCTTCTTAGGCTGAGTAATTAGGAGCAAATCATTCAGCTTCTTCTAATAGTAACTAGCAATCCTCCTTATACAAAGAAAACCATGAAAACACCTATCCCATGATGATGGCTTTAAGAGTACAAGTGTTTCTGTTAGCCTTCTCTTCTTGTATTAAAATGATCCAAGGAGGTAACGCACTGATATGAGAACTCGAGAACTCTCTGAAACCACCCAGGGCTGTGTTTGAAACCACTGATAAGCTTGGAACAGGGCTTTTGTCACATTAGCTCTAGTGGAGAGAGAAATGACTTATGCCGCTTCTCTTCTCTGTTACCCAGCCAGTAGCTAGGAGGGGAAATATGGAGGCTGCCTAAGGCGAGGATGAGGAATGGCAGCAGGAGGCCAAGAGAACCTTGTTGGTGCCGCCTTTTCTCAACTCCTTTCTGGAAGAGGAGGAGCCGCTGCAGCAAGGAGGGGTAAACCAGTTGTCAGGTGTCTCCCCACCTCTTGGCCACAGGAGAGAGCAGGCATGGTAGCAACCTGACACATCCCCTCGCTTCCTCCTCCTCCAGTCTGCCTGATCGTATTGTTTTTCTCATTAATAAAAGTAGAGTTCCTCTGAAATGAACACGTAGTGGGGCAAATACATCCCCAGAGTCTGACATGTATTTATGGAGCTCTGTGTTTTTATGTTCTGTTCTGCCTACAGAATGCATAAATGGAAGGGCTAAATTGTCTTCAGGAAAATCTGAGAGCCAGGAACTTACTAACAGGCTTCACACCTGCCTCTGTGAGGAACTTCTGAAGCCAGAGATATTCTGTGTAACTGAGGTCCATCTGTTGCACAGATTTTTAATTCAGATATTTTTCCTTCTCAAGCCAAGACAGAGAGAGCAGCCAATTTTGTGGAAAGATCTCTTTAATATGAAACGAATAAAACTACCAATGCTAAATAAAATAGACCACTGTGAAACTTGGGTTGAACCCCATAGGGAAGAGGGTGTGCGATTCACTGCATTATATAACAAGACCGCCTGTAATGGCTGGCACGGTTCTCTCTGTTGTTCCAAGGGAGAAGCAGCCAAGGCTGGGGCCAAAGCACATGATTTTATTTTAAAGTACTGCAGCCTCTGGAATTTTTCCTCACGTAGATGTCCAGCATCAGAGTTTTCCTTTGATTTGTGGTTGCTTTACATTCTTCACACTTTCGTACATTTTCAAAGCTACATCCCCTGCTTCCAGCACCTCATGGTCTGCTTCTGTTGCTTTGAAAGATCGTTTTCAAATGAGAAGTTTTCAAATTATACGAAAAGGAGGTTTTACAGTACAGGGTGTGTGAGTGATTTTAAGTGGATGAAAGGGATGAGGATGTAAAGGCAAGGGCCGCCTAGAGCCCTTTTTTTCAGCTGCTTGTGATGACGCGACAGAGAGGGGCTAGCTGGAGGGAAAAGGATTTCCAAAGTGGCAGCACATTCACTTAGCAAACATCCTTGGGCCAGCCTGTCCTCGGACCTCCAAGAAGGCACCGTCAGGTATGGTGAACAAGCAAGCATTTAGGTTGAGCCATGAGAAACTGCCATTTTTTTAGGTCAGAAATGGTAGAACATTGGCAGTTTCATATGGCTCAACTTAATGGTTAGATGATAACTATATGCAGTGACAAAGATTGCAGTGGGGCCAGCGGGCAGCGCTATGGGAAAGTCTGGGGAAGAGGACAAGAAGGGGACAGCATAGCTGAGTGTTGTTCTGTTGTTTGGGTTTTTTAAAAAAGCAAATAATTTTATCGAGGTGTGATTGGCATGCAGTAAACTACACATATTCTTAGTGTACAATTTGATAAGTTTTGACACATGTATACACCCATGAAACCATCACTACAATAAAAAAATGAACATATCTATCACCACCCCCCCAAAATTTCCTCATTCCCGTTGGTAATTCCTTCTTCCTGTCTGCCCCATCCCCAGGCAAACATGCTTTCTGTTATTAGTTTCATTTTGTAGAACGTCATATAAATGGTCTTATACAGTAACTTTTTTCATTCATGTTGAAGTATATATATCAATATTTCATCCCTTTTTATTACAGGATAGTATTTCATCGTACAGGTATACCAGAGTTTGTTTTTCATTCATTCATTCCATTGATAGACACTTGCAGTATTAGCTCTTACAAATAAGGCTGCTGTGGACATTCGTATACGAGCCTTTGTATGAACATAGGTTTTCTTTTCTTTCTCTTTGGTATGCATCTGCGAGTGGAATGGCTGGATTATATAGCATGCATATGCTTAACTTTTTAAGAGACTGCTATACTGTTTTCCAAAGTGCTTGTCCCGTTGTATGTTCCCACCGGCTGTGCCTGAAAGTTTGAGTCCTTCTACATCCTTGCTAACATTGTGTATGTCGCCTTAATTTTTCTCACTTTGATAAGTATATAGTGGCATCTCACTACGGTTTTCATTTGCATATCTCTAATGACTAATGATGTCAGGCATCTTTTCATGTGTTTGTTTGCCATCTATATATCTTCTTAGCTGAAGTGTCTGTTCAGATCTTTGGCATTTTTAAATTGGGTTGTTTCCTTATTGATCTTTGTGTGTGCTGTATATAAGCCCTTTCTAAGATACGTGACTTGCAAATATTTTCTTCCAGTCTGTAGTTTGTCTTTTCTTGGTAGTGTCTTTCAAAGAGCCGAAGTTTTACATTTTGATGACGTCTTGTTCTTTTATGGATCATGCTTTTGGTGTCATTTCTAAGAAATCTTTACCTAAACTAAAGTTGCACATGTTTTCCACCTAGTGTTTTCTCCAGGAAGTTATATAGTTATGGGTTTTTCATTTGGGACTGTGGTCCATTTTGAGTTAAAGTTTGTATATGACTCGAAGTGTACATGGAATTTCTCTCCTTGCTGTGTGTGCATCTAGATAGCCGATTGTTTCCGCATCATTTGTGGAAAAGACTCTTCTTTCACTGCCGGATTGCCTATGCGCCTTTGGTGACAATCCATTGTTCATATAGGTGTAGATCGGTTTCTGGACTTCAGGCTGTCGCACTGATCTATTTCTCGTCTTTTCACCAATATCATACTGTCTTCATTTCTTTAGAATGAGTCTTGAAATCAAGTACTATAATTCTCCAACTTTGTTCTTTTTTGAAATTATTTTGGCTATTCTGGTTCTCCTTATAAGGAGATCCCTCACATCTCCTTAGAAGTTTTAGAATTAGCTTGTTAATTCCTATTTAAAAATATGCTGGGATTTTGATTGAGAGTGATTTCAGTTGAGTGTTGTTAGGCTTTTATGGGGCTGTGTCTATGGGAGGAAGGTATTCAAACATCACTTTTATATCTGAACAACTGGAATTTTGAGACCAGTACAGCATTTAAAAAAATTTCCACAGCCTCACTTCCAAGTTTATTGAAAACCCACCTGTGCAAAATGGTGTTATTCAGTGCCAAAGGATACAAAGAAAAATAAAATGTTCTAATTCTGGTCTTTATTTCCTATAAATTCACCCTTTTTAAAAATCTCCTCTCAGAGACAGAGAATAAGACAATTATCCCAGGCAGTTTTTCACCTCTGGGAAAAGATCACAGATAATTGGGAGAATCTGTGCTTTCTTGAGTGAGAAGGGTCCCTTTTGCTATGCTCTCTTCTTTCCCCCAGTGTCTGCAGGCTCATTCATCAAGCAGTAGACTATTGTAGCCTATTGCTTGGTACCGAAGTCACAAATCAAACACCTATAAGACCTAAGAGATCCTGGACAAAGGAGAACAGCCCAGCCACTGGGCTTTCACGTGCATCGGGGGAGAGAGTTGATGTTGGGGGGTAACCAGCATGAGGATGACTCTGGTGAGCTGACAAACAAAGCCACAAATCTGGAATTTTGCGAAAGTTCCCAATTTTCAAATGCTGTCTCTGTAGTTTTTTGAACAGTATAGGCCAAACGAAACACATCTGTGGGCCAAATTAAGTCCATTGGCTACCAGCATGCAGCCTTTGATGGATGGGCTTTTTTTATTTGCTTTCGGGGTCAGCTCTTTCATTAGCTCCCTAAAGGATTTATTTTAACAGTTGCTTATTGAGTACTCATGATATGCCAGGAAGTGTTCAGCACCCAGGAAATTGATCAGTGATGGGTGGGACCCTTACTGCCCTTGTGCTTGAGGGGCTCCTGCTCCAGTGTGGGGCTTAGGTGTGGCATAGAGACATTCCATTGCCACCTCCCATTCTCTCCTGAATCTGCCCCTCCCCTGTATTCTCGCTGTTAACTCGTTTCAGGCCTCCTGGAAGGGCATTGTTGATGATACATGGAAAAGTCCTGGAAGGCTTCTCTGAGGAGGTGACACTGTGAATTAATTATTGAATGTAGAGTAGAAATTAGCCAGCTGAATGTACGCTAGAACAATGTTCATCAGATTTCTGGTTGCTGCCTGTTTGTGGAACATGAAATCAGTTTAATGGTTGAATCAGGATCAAAATAAAATAGGATATCATATAACAAAGATAGCTATTTTTTGTTTTGTTAAACTTTTCATTCAGTTTTATACACACATACATGCACATGCTTCTGATGCATGTGTTTTTTTAAATAAATTTTTGGCTAGAAAACAGAAAAACATAGTCTGGGAAAATTTCCATTGTTTTGAGAATAACAAGGAGTTAAAAGAATCTTTATTAATGATGACTCCATTTTATTTCTGAGGTTCTTTCATAAATTGTTAACTTCAGCTGTTGACTTGCAACTATAGGAAGGCACTGAGTACCCACTAGGCTGGGCATGTGTAGATCACTCGTACTGCACTTCCTCGCCAGGTAATGGTGAAAATGAGCAAATGATTTTTAATTCTTCTGATTTTATTTCCTGCATTATTTTCCTGGTGAAATAAATGAATTAGTCTAGATAGGTAGTTTTCATGCCCAAAGTTCCATGGAGGTGCTTTTGGCATACTGCAAACTATTTGCATAAATAGTTAAATTTGCCCCCTGCTGGATCATTAGCACTGAAAAGTGCCCAGCAGCCTAGTGGGCCTCAATTAATATTTGCCAAATTAGCATATCTATTTTCAGACTACCATTCCGTTTTATGTGAAATTAGGCATATTTGAATTAATTGTTAAAAAGTATTACAGAAGTTTCACTTTGGGCACAAAATTTGAAGTCAGGAAATCCTAAGGAAATTAGAATTTTGTCAAGAGTCACAAAGTTCTGAAGCCAAGCGGAATTCACTGTGGTGCTCAGCCCTTGCGACATGGCAGCGCTCCTGTGCTTTGCCACGTTAGTCTGGCATAGTGTGAGTTATTTGGAATGCGTCTCCTACAGAAAATGCAACTCCTCCGTATGTTTTTTTAAAACTAAAGCTATTTCTTGGGAGCTGTTAGTACCAGACACGTGCTGGGTCCTTACTCTGACTAAGACAGATACACAGTTTCTGTCTGACTAAAACTCATGGTTCACCGTGGTAGATGCCACATGCTTTCCACAGGCAGGTTAACAGCTTTGGGTGGAGCCTGCATTCAGGGTCCCTGTTGTCTCTGAGATTCAGGGTCCTGCCTCTCTGTCCGGATAATGGGCCGGCAAGTCGTCCATGTGGAAGTGGTCTGTCTGACCAATGCTAATTCTGTGAGACTGGCATCTCCCTTGTCTGTGATTCCAAATGGATGTGTGTGTGTGTGTGTGTGTGTGTGTGTGTGTGTGTGTGTGTGTTGCGTGTGCTAGGTTTCCATTGCATTTGCAGGCAGTTACAACATCTGCACCTTCCCTCCTGAACTGCATTTAAGACAAGCTGAAAGCATTCCATACCTTTATGCTTGATTTTCTAAGCTTGATAGGATGTCCCATTTATCCCAACACAAATTAAATCTTGTTAGTCTCATTCCATCAATCTGTCCAAATCACTTTAATTGATTATGTCAGTCACCACATTCATAGTCCCTTGCAATTGTGGGAAGGCAGCAACTTAAAAAACCTACCTTCTCTCCCTCTCCCCCAGTTGCTGTTAAGAGGACTGGAAGTTTCACTTGTAAGATTATTGTTGTGCCATAGCTTTGAAAGATTTTGCTTGGTAATTTACATGATCTTCATCTCCTTTTATTTCTTTGGTCTTATTGCTAAGCCATTCAGCCCAGTGGAACACCATCAAAGAAATGTACTTCGGGTGCCTGGAGTCAGCTGTCTGTAAGCACTCACCAGTGCTCTTATCCTTTTTCTAGGCAGGTTTAGTGCTGATAAGGAAAGCCTATCTATCAGAATTGTTATTTTATAATTTATAATATGCAGTCAAAGCTTCTTCAATTAACTCTCTTTACTCTTTACTGCCCAGGAACCAGCGGCAAAGATAATATCAAGGGTCTCTGGGGGCAGCCTGTTTCCTTTAGTTTGGGTATCAATTTAAATATTGATGTTTTGATCTTGAAGACTAAAACAGAGTTACAGATATTTTAAAACAATTTTGAAAAGTTTGAAGAACAGTCATCCGTGGGAAATAATGTGATTAAAGAGTTCATTTTGCCTATTTAGAGAAGGGGAAAACCCCAAATTTATATTTGTATAATGGAACTTCCATATAAAGAACTCTTAATATCATTTTCTTGTCGCCTCTGAAAAAAGCAGTGTTGTCATTAATGTTGAGAATTTGCGTTAGTCACTTACGCACTCTGGGTAATCTACAAGGCACTTTGGAATTTTGTCTCTCAACATCTGTACCCTGTTTTTAATTTCAAAAGGTAGTTTTTAAGCACATGTTTCAATAAACCAAGTAATTTTTGCCACCTGCAAGTAAATTTGTAACTTAGAAATACTAGAAACAGAGCTGCATTATGACTTGCATGGGCTGGAGGCACTCTTGCCTTTGTCGCCCCTTCCTCCATTAAAAAAAAAAAAAAGATGTCTTATGACTCTGTTGTTATAAAGATGAATATATTAGTATTATATACTCAAAAATTTTCTTTGACCTGAAATTCATTTCTTCTTCTCATTTTAAAAAGAAATTAAAACATTTTCATGGGCTTCAAAAAGTATTATGGGCTCTCATGGGCTCTCTTCCCTGTCCCCACTGGGCCTAATGGATAAATAGACTCTGAGTAGAAGTTATTTTTCCTTTTTAGTTTATTAATTGTACTTTTGTGTTTAATGTCCATATTTTTTTAAGTGGGAAAGAACAACTTCATTTCTGTAGAGCATCTCTTTTAAACTCAATAAGCAGCTGCATATTTGGTGGGAATGACCTGGATCAGCCCTGACTTTTATCAACAACTATTCTGAATAAGATACAGAAGACTTTTAAAGAAATTGGTAAAACAGAAATGTATGTCCTTTACATAACCGATTCAAACTGGCTACATGGCCTAAAGCTATCAGCATTTACCCATTTTGTAATTTCAAACAGGATATAATGATCATGAAATATCACATTTTCTACTCTTTTTTTTTTTTAAAGATTTTATTTATTTATTTGACAGAGAGAGAGACAGCCAGCGAGAGAGGGAACATAGGCAGGGTGTGGGAGAGGAAGAAGCAGACTCCCAGAGGAGGAGCCTGATGTGGGGCTTGATCCCAGAACACCAGGATCACACCCTGAGCCAAAGGCAGACGCTTAATGACTGAGCCACCCAGGCGCCCCACATTTTCTGCTCTTTTAAATTCCCTTCCTTTCCTATAGCAATGTAAAGCCATGTTTATCTCTTTTCTACTATCTAGTGGTTTTAAGGCTTAACAATAGAAGGTGAAGTGTTACTTCTCATTCATTCATATTCTAATAATGACTCTGTTATGTTTATAAAAATGATACATGTTCATTATAAAGAATCCAAAGAATGCAGAAAAGTATAAAGAAAAGATCACAAATCCTATTACTTAGGAAAAAGCCTCAACAGTAAGTGAACATCCTGTTGGACATCTCTTTAAGCATGTTTGTAGATGGGAAGATGGATGGATGAATGAAAGAAAGAAAGGAAAAGAAAAATGATTTTAGAAAAGTAGGGTTATATGATACATGTTGGTTTTTAAATTTAAAAGCCATTACATTTAATTTTATTTGAATTTAAAATAAATGAAGTGAAAAGAAATTACTGAACTTTGAATAAACAATTTTTTTTCACAGTAGAAAATGTTTTTGGTTTTTTTTTCCTTCTGTGGTTAAGAGATGATGAAGAACTTGATGTTTTTGTTTTTTCTTCTCCCTCAGTTATGTTTCTTGGTAGACATTAGTGCTGTTCACCCAGGTCTCTCCCCATCCTGGGATATAGGAGAATCGTACTTCCTCACTCCCTTCAAGTTAGGTGTGACCTTGTGACTTGCTCTAGCCACAAAATGTGAATGGAAGTGAACAGAGGGTCACTTAGGGATTGATGTATTTAATTGCCAGATCTCTTACTCTTACCCTTTCTTTCCATCTTGGTGACCATGGATGCTCATGTGAATGTGGAGAAATTATATTGAAGCAGCATAGAATGCAGAACCTGCTCATGGATGTGCTGTCCTGAAGAACCATGTGGGCCTACAGTGGTGGGCGTGTGAGAGAAATGAAGTCTTGTTCTGTTAAGTCACTGAGATTTAAGGCTTCTTTCCTACCATAGATAACAGTCTATCCTGACTGCTACCATGTACATTTTAGAAAGTGTTGATTTCCTCTCTGCTATGATAAATGAGATCATTGGCGCTCTCACTGTCTTTCCTTCTTCCTTTCTGGGTTTTGGTTAGTTACATTGCTATCATCACAAAGTCAAGATACAATATTTATATTCTATTCTATAATTTAGCTTTAATTTTGATCACTTGTATTATTTTGATATAGTCAAGGTATATAGCATTATATTCTGTTCAGTTGTTTAAAATTAGTTTTATATTGAAATGAATTCAGTGTCCTGTACTAACCTTTTTACTTTGGCTTTCCTGTTACTGATATCAAGAAACAGGGGCACCTGGGTGGCTCGGTCGGTGAAGTGTCTGCCTTCAGCTCAGGTCATGATCCCAAGATCCTGGGATCGAGCTCCAAGTCAGGCTCCCTGCTCAGAGGGGAGCCTGCTTCTCTCTCTCCCTCTACTACTCTCCCTTTTCCTGCTCTCTCTCTCTCACTCAAATAAATAAATAAAATCTTCAAGAAGAAGAAAGAAAGAAGCAGGTCAAGGGGCTCAGGGCAGACTATCTGGCAGGGGAGCATTGCACCCCAGAGAGGAGAAATATTTTATCATTTGCATTATTTAGAATTTTGGGTACATGTTAATATGAAAAAGTAGACTTTTAGTGGTTTTAATTATTGTTTTTAAATTATCTGTAAACAGTGTGTTCTTTATTGCCTGCATCTGAAGCAAACATTCCCACTGACCCCCCCCCCCCGCCTTGGTGTGCCACTGCTTGTGTCTTCATTTTATTCACTGCACTTAGTAGATAGATCGTCAGGACTTTCGGGGTGCCTGGATGGCTCAGTCCCTTAAGTGTCTGCTTTCGGCTCAGGTCATGATCCCAGGGTCCTGGGATTGAGCCCCACCTCTGGCTCTCTGCTCAGCAGGGAGTCTGCTTCTCCCTCTCACCCTCCCTCTGTACTCTCCCTCTCTCTCTCTCTCAAAAAGATAAATAAAATCTTCAAAAAAAAAAAAAAAGATTGTTCTGAGACTTCTTTTAAAAGTCTTCACAACTAGTTCTTGAGTTTTTATTACTGATTCACTACTGATTACCTATATATTTGGAAATCATTTGGGCTAAGAATAATATTCATAGACTATACTTTATTACCCTTAGAATTTTGGAGGAATTGCTTTTATTATCTTTTACAGTTAAAGTGCTGTCAAAAATTTAAGTGACTTTCTCTTCCTTATAGGCAACTTGCTTTTTCTGCGTGAGGAATTATTTTATTGGAACTGGAAATTCAGTTATTTAGCTAGAATATGTCTCACTGTTGATTTATTCTATATCAGTTATTCCTGATACACAGTATTCTCTTTCATCTTAGAGGTTCTGTTGCTTATTCATTTTAGGGATATTTTCTTGTTTTAGATCCTTGAATACTCTGGGCTGGGTTTTCTACTTTAGGGTTGCCCATTAACCTTCAATGGTTTATATTTTTCTCTCCTCCATAGTCATCATTTTTCTCGAATTACTTTAAATTCTGCCTTTTATCTCTGTTTACCTCAAGTCTTTGCTGAATATAGATAAATTGAATCATGTTAATTCTATTCTTTTGTATTTCTAATTTATGAATTTCATGATGATGCTGTTTTGGTCCTCAATTTATCATTTTAGAATGACAAGCTTCTTTTAAAATCTCATTTTGTTATCTGATTATCTCATTGCTAAGCTCTTGTTTTACTGTATTCATGTTCCTATTATACTCTTATTAAGTTGTTTTATGACAAAATGCTTTCTCTTATTTTTGGCACCTGTGGATTTTGGGTTTGTCAGTTTTTTGGGGTTTTTTTCCACGTAATGTTCCCTTTTTAAATCACTTGTTACTCCAGTATGTTACTCATTTGCCATTCCATTTCATTCCATTTTGTACATGATGGAGTAGCTGGGTTCTGCCTTTGGTGCTCTGATACACTGGGGTGATTTCTCCTTGATCCCCTTCTGACCCTTTGGGGAACTGGCTATTTCCTGTTCTTTAGCTTAAGGGCACATGTAGGCAAAAGAGTCAGGACAGGGGAGTGAGCTCAGCTGAGTTGTTTGTTGTGATGTTGAACACCTGTGCCCAACAGTCTTTCCTGAGACTATGTGAAATGTCTTGGCCTTCTGCTAGGGAAATCCTTGTTGTTCACATTTCTGATCTTCCCATACCTCAGTATAGCAGTTAACATCCTCACTCTACTGATGTCAGAAGAGAAAAAAATAACAATTCATTCCTCTCCAGATTTGAGGATATTAGAGTGAATCTCTCACTTGTTTGTTGAATAATCAATGCAGCTTCAGGGAATCAGGAATTGGAGGGTGGTTCTGCCATCTTTTCTCATTGGCTTATTTTTGTACCTTCTGTTCATTTCCTTAAGTACTGGAGAGGATGAAGACTGGAACCGTCCTCAATTTGCCATATTTACCCAGAAGCCGTCTTGGAATCTGTCTTTCTAACTCTCTTCAAATTAAACATGGTTGTGGCTCAGTTCAGTACAGAAAGTGGGTAGCTGCCTTTGCTTAACCTTGATAGTATTTTATTATTATGAAGTCATGCCCCCTTTTTATTTTCTATTCAGTACCAGATTATGCAATATAATTTCTTTGGTTTTTGAGTGCTAAGTAACCTAAAAGTGGGAGCATTTGGTAACACTCTAGCCATAGAGTAGAAAGCAGAGCTAAGTGAATATATTGTAATTGTAATAGATCATTGCTTTTAATTTGTTTATTTATCCAACAACATTCATTTACGTAGTGAGTGCTGACTGTGTGCTAGGTACTATTTTGGGTGCCTGGGATACATCACTGAACAAAAGCCGACAAAGCTCCATGCGCTGTCTGTCAGAAAGTAGTATGTGGGTATGGGGGATCGCAGAGTGGAATGGGTGTTGCGATTAAGAACAGGGGGATCAGGGGCGCCTGGGTGGCTCAGTCGTTAAGCATTTGCCTTCGGCTCAGGGCGTGATCCCTGCATTCTGAGATCGAGCCCCATGTCGGGCTCCTCCTCTGGAAGCCTGCTTCTTCCTCTCCCACTCCCCCTGCTTGTGTTCCCTCTCTCACTGGCTGTCTATCTCTGTCAAATAAATAAATAAAATCTTAAAAAAAAAAAAAGAACAGGGGGGACAGTCGGGGGGGGGCTCCATTTGATGGAAGTCACATTTGATGGAGGGAGTCAGCGGACGAATATTCCAGGGAGAGGGACCAGCTCATGCAAGGCCCTAAGGTTCCAGGCTGGCTGATAGTTTCAAGGAGCAGGGTGAATGGCAAATTGATGGAGTTGAGTCAGGTCTGTGCAAATACATGAGAAAAATTAATGGCTCAGAAAGTTGTAACATAAACTTTTAATGTTTTTGTACTATTTTTAAACAATGGGTTCTACCAATATTCTCTGTTTTTTGTTGTTGTTGTTGTTGTTTGTTTTTGCTTTGGGAGGCTAAGTTTCCATCTGTGATCTTTAAAAAGCAGAAACAAATTAGCAAAAACCATGATTAAAACTGCAGAAGTCTTTGTTCTGTCTAGAAGACATATAGGGAAAAGTAATGCAACAATAAATGAATAGTTGTTCACTAATGAGAAATCCGAAAGCGTGATCTGTAGAAAAGAAAATTGAAAAAGATAGTATAACATGTTGTAACTAAATGAGGCTTTGGCAATCATCTGGTTTTACTTTTTACAAATGAGAAAACAATCAGAGAGGCTAAATGTCTCACCCCAAGTTATATGGCTAGTTGATGGCACATTCAAATTTAGATAGGACCCAGGCCTGCTAATTCTTAGCCCCCAGCTGTGGCCACCCTACCTCCTGCCTTTTATTTTAGTGAGAACTCAATTATTGCTAATAGTTTTGTTGTTGACCTTCCACGGACTTGATAGTCAAATCAGGTTTTCCATTACAATAAGTATGATTTAGTTGTATTTTGCAACAGGGCCTTGTTATTTGAAGTGGGCGGTCACTTCATCATCCTGGAATCAGTTTTAGAAAGACCAGTTTATTTCTTCACCTCTCTATGAGGACCACATTGTTCTCTGTGATTATCTATCAGAACAAGTGGTTCTAATTCGTTTTCTTTTCAAGGTGCTTTTCTTTCATTTCCAGGCAGCCAGTCTCTCAGCCAAAGGGATTTCTCTGCTGAGCCACTGCACTCAGGGACCAGGTTTCATGTGGGCCCTGGGAGATGATCAGTCAGGTTGGCTTTCTCAGGCTGGTAGTATCCCCAACCTCTCCATTGTCTTCCCTCCCACAATAAACCAATCTCTCTGTCTCAAATATATTCTTTCATTTGTGTGTGTTTTCACTAATGGTGTTGTTTTCAAATATATATATTAAAATTTGCATTGTTATAGGTCTCCTTTTTCTTAATTTTTGCTTTATCCTAACTGTCCAGCATTCCCTTTGTGCCCCCTCATGTTTGATTCTTCCCCTAGTAATGAGCTCAGAGATTGCTTCCAGCAACTTTCTTTCCATAGCGTTTTAGACATGATCTCTCATGAATCTGTATGAGAATATTTCTGGGATCTATAAACCCCAAAACAGGAGAACTGGGTTATAAGGCATATGCATACTTCCTGTCACAAACAATACAACTTTGTGTAAACAGCCTTCTACATGTCCTTTATGGGACTTGCTCAGAGTTCTTCTCCGGTCCCTATACACGGGAGCATGATCGTGTGCCACATTCCAGTCCCCACACGCCTCCTTGCTTGTGGGACGGCTGTGCAGCCCTCGTTCCCACCAGTGATAGATGTAGTTCCGGCATCTCCACATCTCTGCCCAAACTTGGTATTGTCTAGATTTCTAAGCACATAAAGGGATTTATCATTATTGTTTCCATTGTTACTTCTTAAATTTCTGTGTTTGAGCGTCTCTTTCTTTGAGTTTCCCCTAATTTGAGTCACCTTGTCATACCTTCATTCTTTTTTCTCTCTTGGTTTTAGGAGTACCTTGTACAGTCCAGATAGTCCTGCTTCCTGGGTTTTAGACCTTAACAAGTAGCTTTGTCCATTCTGCTCTGTCATCTTGCTTGATGGTCTGCTTCATTGAGCAGAAATCTTTAATTATGATGGAAAAAATTCATCTTTTGGGGATTCTTTCAGAAAGACACTTCCCACTGCTGGCCATAAGGGTAATCTCCATTATTTTTATTAACTTTGTAGGTTTACCTTTCATGTTTTACCTTTATCCACACAGACTCCATCACTGTTTATGGTGTGATGTAAAAATACAGTTTTATTTTTCTCTGTATAATTAGTTTTCCCCACTTTGGAGAAAGCCTTGCTTTTCCCCATTATAAAAATTTAATTGTTATTACAAGGATTGTCATGTTTATGTTATAATAATATCATCCCACCCAGGGCACGAATGACTCTCCATTTATTCAGAACTTGCTTTATGTCTTTTAATTAATGCTTAAAATTTTCCCCATTTAGGTTTTGCGTGATCTTTGCTAATTTAATTTCTAGATCTGTTATAGTTTTTATTGTTTATTGTTTATCATATTTTGTGTTTGGTGGGTTTTTGTTTTAAGTTGTTATCTGACAATTTTACTCAACCCTCTTAATTATTCTAGGGGATTATCTTTTTTTTCCAAAAAAAAAAAAAGATTTATCTATTTTATTTGAGAGAGAGGGTCAGAGGCAGGGGCAGAGGGAGAGCAAGAAAGAGTCTCAAGCAGACTCCGTGCTCAGTGTGAAGTCCAAAGCAGGGCTGGATCTCATGACCCTGAGATCATGACCCAAGCTGAAACCATGCTGGACGCTTCACTGACTATGCCACGCAGGTGTCCCTCTAATGGATTATCTATTGGTCCTGGCCTTTTCTTACATATTGGATCAAATGGTCTGAAAATAGTGATAGTTTTATCTCTTCTTCAAATGCTTATACCTAACTTCTATTTTTTCTTTATAGCTCTGGTTAGGACCTTCACTACTATATACAACAGTAATGGTGACATTGGGCATCCTTGTTTTGTTTCTACCCTTAAAGGGAAAATGTTTAAAAGATACCTATTAAATCAAATGTCTATTGAAGGCTTTTGTAATCTTCACCAAGTTAAGTAGGTTCCCCATATTCCTAATTTTCAAAGAAATATTTTTAAGAAATCATAAATATGTGTCAAATTTTATCAGATACTTTTTTGCATCTATTAAGATAATAGTGACTTATCTCTTTGGACTACTGATGGATCTTGTGATATTAAAATTATTGTAATCCTGTGATAAATTCTGTTTGTTCACAATATATTATTTTAAATAGATCCTTTTTACTCAGTTAATACTTAGGATTTTTGGGGGTGCCTGGGTGGCACAGTCGTTAAGTGTCTGCCTTCAGCTCAGGGCATGATCCCAGTGTTCTGGGATTGAGCTCCACATCAGGCTTCTCCACTGGGAGCCTGCTTCTTCCTCTCCCACTCCCCCTGCTTGTGTTCCCGCTCTCGCTGGCTGTCTCTCTCTCTCAAATAAATAAATAAAATCTTTAAAAATATATATATATATATATATACACTTAGGATTTTTGCATCTAAAATAATAATTGGAAAGAACCTGTAATTTTTCTTTTCTTGTATTCTTAGCCTGTTTGGAACAAAAAGTAAAGCAGCCTAATAAAATAGGCTATAGAACTTTTGTTATTTTTCTATTTTCTAGAGCAACTTACAGAAGATAGGAAATTAAATGTTTCATGAATATTTGATAGAGCTCACCTGTAAAACTGTCTGGGCCGAGGGCTCTTTAGCAGGGGAAGGCTTTGATAGCCATTTCAATGTATTTAATACTTAGGTCTATTCAAGTTTTCTATTTTTATCTGCACCAATTTTGGCATTATATATATCCCAGTATCAGTTCATCTAGATTTAAAAAATGTATTAGTATACTTGTGAGTGTTTATAGATTATTGCTTAGCAATAATCTCCTACTGCCCTGTGAGAACATTTAATACCCTGTCCTGTTAGTCTTGGGCTTGGTCACATGCCTTGCCTTGGTCAATGGAACATCAACCTGCAAAGGCCTTACATGTCCTTGAGGCAAGGTTAGGCTTTTGCTCCTAAAAAGTGGCTACACTAGAAAGGGGCAGTCTCTCTCTCTCTATCTCTCTCTTTTTAAAGATTTTATTTATTTATTTATTTATTTATTTATTTATTTATTTATTTAATGGGGGGGTACAAGCAGGAGGAGCAGCAGAGGCAGAGGGAGAAACAGGCTCCCCACTGAACAAGTAGCCCAATGTGGGACTCAATCCCAGGACCCCAGGATCATGACCTGAGCCGAAGGCAGAGGCTTAACTGACTGAGCCATCCAGGTGTCCCAAAAGGGGCAGTCTCTTAGCTTACCTTTTTTTCTGGTCCACAAACTGAAAGCATATGATACTGTCATCGGTGATAGAGGATCACTGCAGCAGTGGTTTGGGAAGGGTGATATATTACCAAATTCTGCAAAGTAATGTATATAGTTTTTAAAAGTGCAACCCCAAGTCCAACCGCGTGGAACTCATATATACTTACAACCGTGGTTATATCACAAAATAACTGTAGTGTAAAAAGGAATTTTATAGGGGGCGCTTTGGTGGCTCAGTAGGTTTGAAGGCTCAGCCTTCAGCTCAGGTCATGATCCCGGGGTCCTGGGATCGATCCCCGTGTCTGGCTCTCTGTTCAGCAGGGAGCCTGCTTCTCCCTCTGCCCCTCTCCCTGACTCATGCTCTCTCACACGCTCTCAAATAAATAAATAAAATATCTTTTTTAAAGAAGGAATTTTTTATAGTTAAGACCCTTTCGAACTGTTATTGTAGATTCCTAAGCATAGATTTATCTGAGTCTCCTAGCAGCTGCTTATGGATCTGCTATGCCTTTCCTTTACTCCATAACTGTGCTTCTGAATCCTGTATAGTTCCCCCTTTTTAGGTCACCATTAAGGTAGCCATGTATTATAGAATATAGATCAAAAAGGGGAGGTTGACCAGGCAGGACGCTGGGCTTGTGGATTTTCCTTCATTTGGAGATTGCACAC
Organism: Ailuropoda melanoleuca; assembly: GCF_002007445.2. Taxonomy (NCBI): domain Eukaryota; kingdom Metazoa; phylum Chordata; class Mammalia; order Carnivora; family Ursidae; genus Ailuropoda; species Ailuropoda melanoleuca. Next base: position 64,399,471 of record NC_048232.1, read on the forward strand.
TCAGCCAGGATAGACCAGGGGGTGCTGTCCATACAAAGATTTGTTGGAAGAAATGACTTCTTTTTTTGGAACAAGTAAGAAACTCAGAAGCACATAGCTAATGGAGATGGTGAATTGGAAACTTGACTTGGAAGAACATTTTTAAGAATACGATGAGTTTTTTTCCCCCTCCCTTCCCCTATGATCTTCTGTTTTGTTTTTTAAATTCCACATGGGTGAAATCATATGATAATTGTCTTTCTCTTAACTATAGGAACCAAACTGAGGTTTGCTTTAGGGGAGGCGGGTGGGGGGATGGGGTAACTGGGTGATGGGCATTAAGGAGGGCATGTGATGTCATGACCACTGGGTGTTTTATGCAACTGATGAATCACTGAACTCTGCCTCTGAAACTAATAATATACTATATGTTAATTAATAGAATTTAAATAAAAATTTTAAAAAAGAATATGATAAGCTACTGTACATTGAGTTCCATATCGTGGTCAGCAAGGGGCTAAAGGTTGGAGGAGGGCAAGAAGTAGAAGACATGATCTCTGCCCATAAGGAGCTTGGGAGACAGAAGCATCCTCTAAGAAACAAAAAAGTTAAGTGTGAAACTTTTAGATTCTAAATGCAATAGGACTCTAAATGCAATAGGAATTGGAAAGGAGATTTTTGGTTTGAGGCCAGAGCAGTGGTTAATTAGGTATGAGTGAGAGAGGAGGAGATAGTTGGAGATGTAATAACCACAGAGATGGGAGGGGGGATGGACGGGAGGGTACGTAGGGAGATGGGGAGTGGGGCATTTATCTCTTCAAATGGATGGCTTCATTGTGGTAGATGGGTTTGGTAGAGAATGTTGTTTTGTTTGAAACATGGGAGTCTTAACTTCACTGAAATGGGATTAAAGAGTTGCATGCAAGAGTTAGGATCTGTTTAAGAGAGAACATTCTGTCAGTACAGAAGGAGCTAACTCCCTGCTTAGGATATTTAAAACTAGTTGATTTATGTCACAGTATCTGGTGGTTCTTAACCAGGCACATTACTGCCTCACCCCCGGGTATGTGGACTTGTGCGCTCAGGCTGGGGTGTTACTAGCGTGTCGGAGGTGCAGGCCATGGATGTAAAGACCCCGCCCTGCACTGGAGAGCCCTGCATGATAGATGGTCCTGCCTGAAATGCCCGTGATGCACTTGTTGAGAAACACCAGACTTCCACACTTCAGTCATTTGGGTTCTACTGGTTCCATTTTTGCTGTATCTTTGTACCACCTGTACTGCTAACTTACTGCCTTTATTTAAATTTACTTTTTATTTAAAAATTTACTTTTTTATTACTTTTGTGTCATTCTATATCTGCTTTTTAACTTTTATTTACTTAATTCTTGCAGTCATGAGTTTGAAATGTTATTTATACTTTTCTAATTGTATTAGAATAGATACATGACTGTTCTAATACAGAATGTTCACCCATGGACCACCTGATATCCTCTTGTACATTGCTCGTGGTATGCACATCAAGCTCTGAGAAACAGTGGCTAGATGGTCACGGTGGATTAATTTATAGCTTGACCTGATTTTATATAGCATATCCTTGGATGTTGAGACTACAGCCTTGGGACTCTCGTTTTTTAAGTAACTTCACATTCAGCAGAATTCACACATTAGAAGGGCCTCGTGAGGATACTTCTCCCGCTCGAGGTCAGATAGCACAAACAGCTGTTATTGTCTCTTCATGTCTGGAAGGTCTCTTTGGAAGGGCCTGATGTTCTCTTGGCTGGGTAGTGCTTCCGTGCCAGTTATCTTTGCTCCAGACTTTGTCCACAGACTGCTGGCCATCTCCCAGTTATGGGGCAGTATTCCCAAGGAGTATGTGACCCTGAAAGTGCAGAGGAATGAGACCAAATACTGCCCTCACTCCCAAATAATTGGCCCAAAGCCGATGTTGCATTAATAGTTGGCCAGGAGTGAGAATGGTGACGGAGTAGCAGAACCACAGAGGCTCCCGCCCCAACACCCGATGAGCTGAACCAAAAAACAGTTAAGAACAGAAACATTCGCCAGCATCAACCAAACAAAAAAAACCAATCACAACTTTTATGTCATGTACTTTGAAAAGCGGCAGGCCCTTTCCAAAGAAGGGCAACACCCCACCCTGAGCCTTCAGAAGCAATCCTGGGAAAAGAAGGGAAGTGTACTAAATCCTAAGGACCCCTACTAATTCAGATCTGTGTGAAAGAAGCTGGTGGAGGAGGTGAGTAGATGGCCTTGGTAAATGTCAGGAGACATTGTCAGCAGATGTTGCTTTCCTAGGCAACCCAGGCCAGGCCACCTCTGCGCTGAGCTATAGGAAAGAGACCGTAGGAGTGAGTGGGCCCAGGCTAGGCAGAGCAGGCTCCGGTATAAGACGTTTCATCGGCTTCCAAAAGAGAGAGCAGCACACTGGACCCCCAGCCAGGGCAGGCCTAGTGTCTCCTACCTCTCCTCTGTGGCAGAGCATTGCGTAGAAAGCATCAGCCAACCACAAATTGTAGCTCAGAGGGAGAGCTTTTTTTGTGAAAAGTAAACATAAAACCAGTTGGGCCTGAGCGGAAACCAGGTGCAAAAAAACTCAATCTCACAAATATTTCATGCTATCGGAGGACTCAGGATCAATTCAGTGGAAATAAAAACTCAAGGTCATTATGATGAAACAACAATGAGATTTATTTTTATTTTTATTTTTAATTGTAATTAAATATATATAACATGAAACTTGCCATCTTTTCCATTTTTAGGTATACAGTTCAGTAGTGCTAAGTACATTCATATTGTGCAGCCAACCTCCAGAACTCTTTTCATCTTGCAAAACTGACTACCCATTAAACAATTCCCCATTCTCCCCACCCTGTCCCCGGTAACCACCGTTCTTTCCATCTCAATGAATTTGACTACTGCAGGTACCTCATAGGAATGGGTTCATAGAGGACTTGTTCTTCGTTGACTGGCTTATTTCACTTAGCGTAATGTCCTCAGGTCTCACGCATGTTATAGCTTGAGTCAGAATGTTTTCCCTTTTAAGACTAAATAATATTCTAATGTATAATATACTACATTTTGTTTCCTCTTCCATTCCTTGATAGACGCTTGGATTGCTTCCACTTTTTGCTATTGGGAACAGGGCTGCTCTGAAGATGGGTGTATAAATATCTCTGAGTCACTGCTTTCAGTCCTTTTGGGTATATGACCCAGAAGTAGAACTGCTAGATTGTATGATAACCCATGTTTCATTGTTTAAGGAGCCACCATACTCCTTTCTGTAGCAGCCGTGCCATTTTACATCCTCACCAACACCCGGGTTGGGCTCTGCTCTCATTTAAGAGTCTGCTTGTGATTCACTCCCTCCCACTCTGCCCCTCCCACTGGTGCTCTCTCTCTCTCTCTTTCTCTCTAAAAACAAATGAGTAAATCTAAAAAAAAAAAAAAAAGATAGATTGAGGAGCCAAGAAAAGAAATTGAGGAAAAAACACAGTACAGGGTTTGAACCAGAAAAAAACAAAACAAAATAAAACAGCATAAACATAACCAAATATCAAATGAATGGCATAGGGGAAAGGCATGAGATGATCACAGGAAAGGAGTTAGAGTAATAAGAAAATGATAGCTATGGTGGATGGGGAAAGCCATCTAGCATCTGGGGTAGAAAAAGAATGCAGAGATACGACACAGGAAAATTTTTCTGAAAGGGAGGAAGAGCTAAATCTTTGGTCAGAAGATCATGTGATATATCTGGAAAAGCAGATAGAGAATGACCAAGATATACCCTTACCTAAAGCTTCAGTACTATAAGCTCCAGACCGAAAAAGCAAGTTATACAAAATGGTGGATGGTCAAGTTGGTGTCAGAATTCTCCATACCAACATTGCCCTCCATAAAATAGGAGCACAATCTACAAAGTTGTGAGAGGAATAGGATTTCTTAAATAATGTAAAATTTTATTTATAATTTAAAAGCATAATATTAAAATAATATGAAATTGTTTTCATAAATATTAAGTTATTATTCAATAGTGAAAGCAGTAAGCAGACAGTCTTGATCTGAAGGAACTCAAGGAGTATAGTGACCATGAGTATTTCTTGATAAAAATCACCTTATGATGAAATTGACCCAAATGACTCAAATCAGTGGGTGATGGGTATTAAGGAAGGCACTTATTGTGATGAGCCCTGGGTGCGATATATAAGTGACGAATCACTAAATTTGACTCTTGAAACTAATATTACACTGTATGTTAACTAACTAGAATTTATAGGGAAAAAAACAGATGCAGGAGTTGAAAAGCCATGGTTTAAAAAAAAAGTAACAACAGAAAAGAAATGATGAACATTCAAACCATGATAATGTAGTTTTAAGACTAAACAGCTTAGGGGGAGATTATTGTTACAGAAGCGTAAAAATGTTACACACAACAAAACAAAATTATATAAGCAATGGGGGTGCCTGGGGGGCTCAGTCAGTTAAGCGTCCAACTCTTGATTTCAGCTCAGGTCACGATCTCAGGGTTGTGAGATCGAGCCCCGTGTCGGGCTCTGTGCTGGGCATGGAGCCTACTTAAGAATCTCTTTCCTTCTCTCTGCCCCTTGCCCCCTGCTCGTGCATGTGTGTTTTCTCTCTCTCTAAAGAAAAAAAAAAGAGATATAGGCAAGAAAAATGATGAGGTATGATGAAAGGAAGAAGAAATAGCAAGTGTTAATTATAGAATGTTAATGTGAAAATATATAGTTTACCTCTTAAATTTTCATGTACTTTTTTCTCAGCATTAAATCTTTTGTGTGTCTATATGTGTTGCTGTTGTTGTTTAAATAATTAACTATAGCCATTATGATATAATAATTAACTAAAAGCCATTGAGTTTTCATTTCTGTTTCTTTTTTTTTCTGTTGTATTCAAGCAAAATTAAATAACCCTTATGAGAAAAAAAGCTATTAATACAGTATATGTGTTTGAAGAGATGTCCAGAATGATGTTCGCCAACTCTAAGTACAGTGGTGGGTTATTGGATGACTTGTTTTCTCCTTTGTACTTTTTTATGTTGCTTGAATTTTTTTAATGGGCCCACATTTTATAAAACTGCCCGTATTTTTATAAAAGCCATAAAATCATTACTGTTAATATAAAATATTGGTCAGTAGTATTGTCATTATTCTAGTTGTTTCTTAATCATTTAAAAAAAAAATTACAGTCTTGTCTTGACAAACACCAGAAAGAGCCCTTGACAGTATTTTTGCAACTCGTTCCTAAGATATTGGCAACCATCTTGGGGCGAAAGGCATGTGCAGTGGAAAACATGAGCTATTCTAATAGGATGCTTTTTGCCTTCTTACTGAATTCATAAATCTAAACAATGAGCTGGTGAGTGTGAAGTGGGGTTGACTCAGATTCCCGTGATGCTGGTGACAGAAAGTGTAGTGCAAGTGTAGTGCTGTTTGTTGAACACATGGCTGAACGAGGAATATGAAAAGCTCACTTCTTGTTCGGGCCTAACCAATAAGCAGCACCAGGATTTGGGGCGTTTGGAGTGCTTCTCAATCTCTGCACTTCCCTACGCTGAACTTTCTTTTCTTGAATTTGCCATGGTCTCCTGCCTCCGGGCCTTTGCACAGGCAATTCCCTCTGCCCAGGGCACACTTCCTTACCTTTTCCTTCATTGGGCTCTTTCTCATGTTCAGGGCTTAGCTTTAGCCTCCTTCCTCTAGAAGGCCTTCTGCATTGTAACTGATGGTACTTCTTCCTCGATATGCCTGGCACATCTGTAGTCACTCACTCGGTGTCAGAGTTCCTCAGCAGACTGGCTTCGGGGAGACTGGGACCTAGAAGTGCAAGGTCAGGTTCTCTCATTGTCAGTCCGCAGCATATGCCCTCTCTTCCTCCTCTGGGCTCTACCAGGGTGGTAACTCTCCTCCTGCTACCTCATGGCCTCTACGTTTTCTTTTTTTCTCAGCAGGCCTCTTCGGTTCCGCTTCTGTTAGAAACTGCAACTTTTCTTGGTAATGTTCAAGTTTATCAGGAGAGAGTAGCTGTTCTGTTTAGCCCATGTCCCTCCAGCGCTAGCCATTCCTGCAGGAGAGAGTGTCACCCCTGTGCCCAGAGGCCAGTGCCAGAGGGAACTTGGGCCCAGGCTGGCATTCTTAATTCCCTCTGAACCCTCTGCTTGGCCTCTCTGGTAAAAGAGATGCAAGTGAAGAAAGCATGTTATAAAGTGGTATCTGCCATGAAATCCTAAACATAGGTTTTGTATATACAAGACCAAAAAGAAAGATCAAATCATTATCAGTGCATTTCTCTGATGGGATTTCTAGTTATTTTTATTTTCGTTTTCACATTGTCTGTAATAAACATTTTCATAGATGCTAAAAGGTATTTTGTAAGCTCCTCTATATGACCTTTTCCTGAGCAGCTCCCAAGAAGACTAGGGGGAGTTGGCCCTACCAGATGAAGCAGCGTGCTGTTCTAGTCACATTTTTCATCTCTGCCCCCATCTGATGTGTTTGTTTGCTCTTTTCACCCTCATGTCTTTCTTTTCCCCAGATGATGGGATGACTGGCATCCCGCCGCACATCCTCAACAGTTCCCCATCGGACCAGCAGATCAACCAGCTGGCCCAGAGGCTGGGCCCCGAGTGGGAGCCCGTGGTGCTGTCTCTGGGCCTGTCCCAGACGGATATCTACCGCTGTAAGGCCAACCACCCGCACAACGTGCAGTCACAGATGGTGGAGGCCTTCGTCCGCTGGCGGCAGCGCTATGGGCAGCAGGCCACCTTCCGAAGCTTGCACAGGGGCCTGCAGGCCGTGGAGGTGGACCCCTCGGTGCTCCAGCACATGTTGGAGTGATGGGATCTCCCTCTATCAACCCACGGGGGAGTGTGTACCCAAGTTGCGTGTGCGGAATCCTGACTTTCTCCCAGGGCAGGTAGTTTTTGGGGCTTTGGTGGGGGAGTGGGGTGGGGGGTGGGGGTGTTTTTCTTTTTAATGATCTGTAGATGAAAGGAGAAAAGGGGATTTCCAGTTGATCCAGTAATCTGAAAGGCCAGATTATTCAGTAGCTCTACCACATTGACTTGACAATTCATTGTTTTTAATTGCTTGAAGATTGCGTTGTTTTAATTATGCAGGTTTTAATTGTGTGAGTGCCTTTTAATAAACTGGTAAACTCATAATGGCTCAAAAAATTACTGTTCTCATATTCCATGCAGGTATCATATATATATATTTACATACACATGTAATATTATATATTATATATAATATTATATATTATGTATTTATATAATATATAAAGCATCTACTTTGATTTGCCTGGGAACTAAACTGTGGACTTTGCTATTAATGATGATGATAATAAAAAGTGAATTACTATATATAATGTGGCCTTTCATGAGACAGTGTTGTTTTTTTTCTCATTCCTGTAGTGCATAGATTAAGGGTGTAAAATTACAGTAGTTCTTTTTTTGAAACAGAATTACTAGTAATAATAAAATGGTAACTTTTTCCAGTCAGGATAAATCGCTGAGACAGGGTTTCTGAATTAAATTTAAGACACTGAAGCTCCCTGCAAGACCAGTTCAGGTGCCAGCATGCATCCCTGAGCCCTTCATCTTTAAGAGATTCCTTAAGAAAATCCTGTGTTTAAGGGATTTAGTTGGAGGACAAAAGAGGGTGTGGTCTTTCCACTGATGTTGTAGTGATTGAAGTATTATGCTCCTAAGGGCTATGACTTAGTCTTTTGTCTTCTTATTAATGACACATGGGATTTGTCAAACGCTTTACTGTTTTCAAGGTTTTTCATGTATGTGATCGCATTTGGGCCTCACAAAGATCCTGTGAAGTAGTTGGGCAAGAGAGGTGAGCCTCTTTTCTGTAGTGAGATTAAGTGATTTGCTGAGGGGTGAATGAGCTAGAATATGTCTTTGGAGCTTGAGTCCTGTTCTCCTCCTGCTAGCAGCATCGCCGTGGACAAGCTGCCCCTCATCTCTAACCCTGTACAAAAGAGGACATGGTTGTCGTCCCCCCCCCTCCCCGTTCCAAGATTTTTGTGGTAATGAAAGGAATGATGTCTGCCAAGGGCTTGTCTTAGTGCCTGGCCCTTAGCGCTCAGAAATGGTAACTGTTCATTTGCTGCTATGTTTGCACATGGATAAAGTTCACAGGCAGAGCTGGTTAGCGGCTAAAGCTGAGGGCACTGCAGGAGGAAGTACTGTTACCATGTTTCCTGAAAAGCTTTAACATGTGATGTAATTTACTAACTTTACCATGGGTCCAATCAAGAGAGGACAGGTGAACATTCCCAGTCTGTGATCTGTTCTTCTGAGCAATTGGGGAATCTATTTCCTAATCCTAACCTAACTCAGGATTTTGTTCAAAGGGAAAAAATTATACTTTCTATCTCTCTCTATTCCAGGACAAGTATAGAATGATAAAGTTGAACATGAGATGAGTGTTCCAAAAGATGACAGTGGCATGTCGATTGCATCCTCTCAGATATCTGGCAGCCATATTCCCTTTACTAAAAATGATCAGTTACCTCACAATTCAACAAACAGTTCCAAAGGATGGTCTGCTGGCCTCATCAGCTTTAATTTTCCATTTTGTAGCCCAGCTATTAATTCATTGTTTTGTAAAATTCTCAGACTTTTGGCCCCATCACTGCACTAGTGATAGACTGTACTTCTGTGGCATCTTCAACAAACCTCCTGCCATTCTGAATCTTGGACTTGTTAGGTTGCTATTTGTCCCCCTGAGTTTGCTAGTAGCGAGTTGCTTTGGCTTTTGGTCTCACCACCTTTATGGCCAGGGAGTATGGCTGGGCTCTGCCGCCTCTGACTAGATGGCATTTTAGAAGTGGGTCTGATGATTAGCTAATTCATCTTCCCACCACTTGCTTGGAATCAGAATCTATCATGCACAAAGACACTTTGGTGCTCTGTGAGCAGTGAAGGAAAATTTGTGATGAACTGGCCCATCCTGGGCTTCCAGGGCCATTAGAGAGCTCTGACTTGTTGCCCTTAATGAGGAGGGTGTCCCCACCATCAAATGGCAGCTGTACTTGCTGGACCTGCTCACATTCTTGCAGGAGATTTGCAGAATGCAAGAACAGAGCACCTAAGTCACTACCTCATTTCTGCCTCTGGCTGTGGAAAGTGATGCTGAATGGCATATGCCTATCTCCTGGGAGAATTGGGTAGGTGCGTGCCTGCAAGGAGTCCATGTGTTTTTGCATGGTAGAAGATTCTACAGTTCCAGAGGCTACCTACTCCCAACAGAATTCTGAATGAGTACAGTGCGGCAACAGAGTGTTTGCAAGCACTGACCAAAAAAATATAAAGTCTTGCTCCGCTTTGGTTTGGAATGCACATGAATGTATATTCATGAGTATGTCCTCTTACTTTTTAAAAACTGTAACTTTTATGAAATTTTTCTCAGTACAAGAATAGTGCATGCTCATTATAGCAGTTTAGAAAATAACGAATGAGCAAGAATAAAAAAAATAAAAATTACCCCTACTCCGTCTTCCAAAGATAACCACTATGACACCCCAGTTTTAGCCTCTACCCCCAGTTACTTTCCTATGGCTGCATATTCTTTTTATAAAATGAGATTGTATCAAAGCAACTATAACTACAATAATTAGTTAAAGGACACACAAAATTAAAAGATGTAGGTATCCACAGTCTCAGTTTTTGAAATAAACTACAAAGCTGTAGTAATCAAAAGTATGGTATGGAAAAACAAACAAACAAAAAAAACCAAACAAACAAAAAACAAAAGTATGGTATGGGCACAAAAATAGATGCCTGGCTCAATGGAACAGAATGGTGAGCCCAGAAACAAACCCATGCATATATGGTTAATTAATCTATAATGGAGGAGACAAGAATATAAAATGGGGAAAAGACAGTCTCTTCAACAAATGGTGGTGGGAAAACTGGACAGTTATATACAAAAGAATGAAATTGAACCACTTTCTCACACCATTCACAAAAATAATCTCAAAATGGATTAAAGACCTAAATGTGAGACCTAAAACTATAAAACTCCTAAAAGAAAACACAGGCAATAATCTCTTAGACATCAACCTTAATAATATATTTATGGATATGTTCTCAGGCAAGGGAAACAAAAGCAAATAGAAACTATTAAGACTATACCAAACTAAGAAGCTTCTGCACAGCAAAAAAAAAAAAGCCATCAACAAGATGAAAAAGCAACCTACTGAATGGGAGAAAATATTTGCAAAGATATATCTGATAAGGAGTTAATATCAAATATATAAAGAGCTCATGTAACTCAACACCAGAAAAACAAATAATCCAATTAAAAAATGGGCAGAGACCTTAATAGACATTTTTCTGAAGAAGACAGGTGGCCAGCAGACACATGAAAAGATGCTCAGTGTCACTCATCATCAGGGAAATGCATATCAAAACCACAACGAGATATCACCTCACACCTGTCAGAATGGCTAAAATCAAAAAGATAAGAAATAACAAGTGTTGATGAGGATGTGGAGAAAAGGGAACCCTTGTGCACTGTTGGAGGGAATGAAAATTGGTGCAGCCACTGTGGAAGACAGTATGGAGAATCCTCAAAAAACCAAAAATAGAAGTACCATACAATCCAGTAATTCCACTTCTGGAAATTTACCCAGAGAAAATGAAAACGCTAGTTTGAAAACCTATCCTCACCCCTGTGTTTACTGCAGCATTATTTACAGTAACCAAGAGATGGAAGCAACCTAAGTATCCATCGATAGATGAATGGATAAAGAAGAGGTGGCATACATATACAATGGAGTATTCCTCAGCCATAAAAAAGAATGAAATCTTGCCATCTGTGACAACATAGATGCAATTTTAGTGTATTATGCTAAGTGAAATAAATCCGATCGAAAAAGACGAATACCGTATGATTTCACTTTATGTGGAATCTAAAAAACAAAACAAATGAACAAATAAAACAAAACAGAAACAGGCTAATATGTACAGAAAAGAAAATGTTGGTTATGGGGTGTGGGGAGGGGATGGGTCTGGAGGGCAGGTGAAATAGATTAAGGGGATTACGAGGTATAAACTTCCAGTTATAAAGTAAATAAGTCGTGAGGACACAATGTACAGCATAGGGAACATAGTCAATAATATTGTAATAACTTTGTATAATGACATATATTAACTAGATTTGTCATGGGGATCATTTCATTATGTGTAAAAACATCGAATCACTGTGATGTACACCTGAAAAAACAGGATATTGTATGTCAGTTATATTTCAATAAAAAAATGGGATTGTATTGTATATGCTGTTTTACAGTTGGCTTCTTTTATTTAACATATAGCTATCTTTCCATGTCGTTAAAGATTTTTCTGTACCAGGGATTTTCATTGTCCTTTGTGTTTGGAGCACACTTTCAAGTCCTATCATTTTCAGCAGCATGTTTGAAGGAATTTAAAAAACTCTAGCTACTGAATGTAAGAATGTCTTTCGCTGTCAAAATATCCGCCATGATCCCACTGTTTGCCTGATCCCCCTTTAGAGCCATGTCATTGCTTGCGGAGAGCTTTCTGCCGCTCCTACTACCGTACACGCATATCCTGAATTTCCCATAAATATTCTGGGCTTAATCTGAGCTTTTTATTTATTCCTCACAGCAGGAAGCCCTCTCCACCGCTCTGTGCGACCCACTCAGCTCCGTGTTCCATTTGTACAAGCATATGTGTTCTGGTGGCCGAGCGGGAGTTGGTGTGTGTGGCTGCTGTTCTCCACTGTCATGTGTGGCGGTGGCATACTGTGCCTGCGTAGGCACGCGTCATCACTTGTTAACCGCTTTCCTATTCCATGAGAGGGATCTTTAGGTGGTTTTTGCTCTGTCACTTTTATAAGCAGTGATGTGATGTAAGGGAGTTACTTGTTAAATGTTTACATTCAGCAGAAATTCCAGTGAGTTGGATCCCTCTTTTGTTTAGCTCCAGACATATTTAAATTTTATTATCAATTAGTTTTATTACATAGCAAACCGCCCCAACATGTGTTGGCTTAAAATGTAGCTCACAGTTCTGGGAGCCGGTTGGACTGTTCCGATGCGGGTCAGCGCGGCGAATGTCCACCGGACTCCGGCATCTGTGGTCAGCCGGCCAGCTGGCTGAGGCGGGATGATCCGGGGTGGCCTCGCTTGCATGCCTGGCACGTGGCGTGCTATTGCCTGCAGCGATAGAGGTGTCTCGGTCACACGTCTCTACTCGTTAAGTTTGCCCTGCCTTCTTCACTTGGCACTGGTGGCCAGAGTCCTATGGGCAGCAAGAGGCAAACTGCAGTGGGCAAGCACTTTTCAAGCCTCTGTTTGCCTCCCTTTTGCTAATATTCTGTGGGCTGACGCGAATCCTAAAGCCAGCCTGGAGTCAATGTGGGAGGGCTCTATCGAACAGCATTGGGAGAGGGAGGGCAATAATTTAGGTACATTTTTTGCAACCTATTACAGCCAATATTTTTAAATTGAGAATTCTGGGTCCTTTGTTTTCTGGGAAAAACAAAGTTTGGCTATTCTGGATCCCCCTTGTCACGTTGCAGTAATGGGCAGGCCCCTTGCAGAGCGCCACCCTCCTCACCTTCGACAGAATGTACACTTCTCACCCAGCTCCTCCCTCTGCTGTGTCACCTGCTCAGCCCCCACAGACATTTACACATACGGCCTCTGGGCATACATCCGGGAAGATTCTTAGGATACACTTAGGATTGCACATATTTTTAAAAACAACTTTGACTTTCTAAAACTTTAAAAAAAATTATTTTAAAAACTACTTTTGCTTGAGCAGAATATAATGGGTTGGTTTTAAATGCCAGTTAATTCCCCCAAATTTCAGTGGTCCCTGCGGAAGTTCTTGCCTGGGGTGCATGCACATGCACCCGCACGCGCACGCACACACACACCCCCACACCCCCACACACACGTACACACACACACACGCAACTGAGGCAGTAGAATGAGTCTGTCTTCATCCCTTTCTCTTAAGAATTCCCTCGAAGTGGTAGTTCTGGAAGGAGACTCCCCTCATTCAGTTATTCAGGAGACATTTACTGAGAAGCTACTATAAGCCAGTCGCTCTGCTAGGTGGGGAAGCACAAAGATGACCAGTAAATACACAGTCCTCCAGGAGCTCACTGTTTGGCCGATGAGACCAATGTGGATTGGATCTCTAATCACGGCATGCTACAGTGAGGTCCGTAAAGTTTCTAACAGTGTCAGGTACAGAAAAATGTTTCGCTAAATCGTTGAGCTGAATTATTTTAGCTATCAGGGTTTTTCTTATATTCTTCACCCTCCCAGGCCCCTAAGAAGCGTGAAAGTCAGAATCACCTTTTCCTGTTGTGATTTGCAGTATGGAAATAGAAAGTACATGGTCCTTCAATGCTTTTTACCAGGACTCTGAAAATAAGGAATATGAACTGGTAAGCCAATTCAGAGCATATTCAGAATTGGGATGGAATTCTGATCTAACATGTACGTGACTGTCATTAAATGAATCCTTACAAACATTGAGCTTCTGATTTGTGTAAGCTATCAGAGATACAAAGATAAATAAGACATAGGTCCTGCCCTGTAGGATCTTAGCCTGTTGGGGAGACACACCTAACAGCCAGCAATTATGATACTGTTTGGCCAGCACAGAGGAGGGAGCAAGTAAGTTGGCCACAGAGGAGGTAGCACTTCAATTGGGCTTTTGTAAGTTCTGCCCAAGTTAGTATGTTGGTCCCTTTGGGGGACACTAATGCATATGGACACCAGAATTCCACTTAATTTATTTATTTGATATCCAGTTTGACAAATAGCACTTCTTGCCATGGGTCTACAGGATGCTTTCCTGGTGCTGTCGCAAAGGAATTTAGAAATAAAGGGAATCTTATTTATAGACTAAGTGACCAATATCATCCAGTTCTGTACATTGAGACAAGACATTGAGAAAGGTGTGGTTTATTTTTCCCCAGTAGAAGTGGATCAGGCTTCAGATTTTAGATATCAGGCATATTTGGGGGTTCTTTGTGCCATTCCTAGCCCTTAGTTCTTCCTCTGAAAGACCCACAGATTAAAATTAGATGTTGCTGGCATACTGGGAATGTTTTTAATGTAATAACTGCCTGTTTACTTCTTAGAATCATAAACAGAACTTAGAAGAACAGGGATGTCTATCTTGTTGGCATTTACTATTTTTGTAGGAAAATTAAAGTCTCACAAAGACACAGTTCAGTGAGCCAATTAAGCCTTGTTTGTTAAAATTATGTAAAATATATGGCAATGATTCTGAAAGCTATTATTAATTCAAAACATAGGCCATGAAATCCAGGTTTGAGTACTTAAGAAGGAAAAAATAGACCCAATGTCTTGATAATATTTATATGTCTTCATTTCATTTTCACATTCTGTCTCTGGCCAGTGCTGTTTTTAGTGTCAGATTACATTCCTAATGGAGAATATTTGTGGGAAATATTTGCTATGGTCTGAATGCTTGTGTTTCCCCTCCACCCCCATTTATACATTGAAATTCTAACCCCCAAAATTGAGGGTCTCAGGAGATGGGGCCTTTGGGAGGTGATTAGATCATCAGAGTGGAGCCCTCATGAAGAGACCCCACAGAGCTTCCTAGCTTCTTCCTCTGAGTGAGGATACAGTGAGAAAACCCCAGTTCTGAGCCAGAAGAGGTCCTAGAACATGACCATGTGCTGCCTCGCTCTTGAATTTCCCAGCCTCCAGAGCTGTGAGCTGTAAGTTTTTGTTGTTTATAAGCTACCCAATCTGTGGTATTTTGTTACAGCAGCACGAACAGACTGCGACACTATAAAATGGTTTAGATCAAATAATTATTATTCTTTCTTTTGGTGGCATATAACCTCCTTCTTGTCAGCTTCTAGGAGATGGATGATTTAATCAGGACTTTGCTGATACCACAGTCTTGAGCATGACTTCTTGGCTCGTTGCTGATCCCAGGAAAAGACTGAGTGCCTACAAATGAAGTAAGTCAGTCCATTCATAGACTAGTGGTGAACTTAGTGCCTCTGGCTGTCATGGCCAAGGATGAGGGGGATCTGTCTAGGGAATAGTTCTTTTTTTTTTTTTTTTAAGATTTTATTTATTTATTTGACGGAGAGAGACAGCCAGCGAGAGAGGGAACACAAGCAGGGGGAGTGGGAGAGGAAGAGGCAGGCTCCCAGCGGAGGAGCCTGATGTGGCGCTCTATCCCAGAACGCCGGGATCATGCCCTGAGCCGAAGGCAGACGCTTAACGACTGAGCCACCCAGGCGCCCCTAGGGAATAGTTCTTTGAAGGCTCAGAGTATCTGTAATAGGTGGTGATTCTAATGCATTTGGGGGGGAATAAATCCCTTTTAAGAATGTGAAAAGCCAGTCGAATCTGCAGGAAGAATGCAGGCTTCTTTGTGGAATCATTCTTTTAAAAAACGCACATGTGTACAGACATACGCACACAAAACTTGGCATTTAATTTTTAGGAGATTCCCACTACACCTGAATCCAGTTCGCTCATCCCAAGAACCCTAAGTCTGTAGGGTCCCTGGCATCAGACTTTATCAGCATCTAGGCCTGACTAGACACTTTTTGGTTTTGTAGAGTATTTGGAAGATTTGTGTCCAACAGAATGAATCTAAATGTTTCTGTTGGATCTCACTGGCATGTAATTCCCGGTATGAAGGGCTAACCATGGTATTGGAAGAAAGTTGAAACCATCTGTCTAAACCCTGATCTTTATAAGCTGGTCACAGATCTTCTGTCCTATGGGAAGGCAGGCAGGTGGTTCTCCTGGACCCACCTCTTGGAAGGGTAAGAGCTTGCAGACATGCAATGTATGACTATCTCTAGCTTCTAGGAGCTTTCTGCCTTCACCCCATCTCTATAGAACCAGGGATCCTAGACAGGAAAGGACTGAGACTTTTCTGTCTAGCACATTGGGAATAATTGATTTCAGGGGGAGGTTATATAGAGTCTCATCTACTTCATATACTGGGAAATTATTTCTGACAATATCTTTTTGTCCAGCCATCTGCTTGGATCAAGTTTCTGCCAGCCTCTGGAAGAAGTAATTATTCCCTGCTCTGAAACTGAACTCTATGCTGGCTTTCTGCTGAGGGAGTGGACCCTTTGGTTGTGTTTTCTATTGTCAAGAGTTCTTTTGTCACTTACTATTGTCAGCTGCTGATTTTCCAACAAACACTATCTTTGAGGCTAAAAATAAACCCTCCCAACACAAGTCCTCTCTTTATGATAGTGTGATAGACAAAATAGAGCAGTCAATTGTGGATATAATTTTATTCAGGCTATTGCAGTAGAGGGAACATTTATTAATGAGAAATGTCTCAAAGAAAAGGAAGGAGGCCTGAGTTTTATAGAGGCAAGTGAACAAGGGACTCATCCACAAGTCTTACGGGAATCATGAGGAAGGATAGAGGTGGGTCTTACCTCAGAATATGGGAAGGCTGGGTTCTCCTTTGTGTTTGTTAGCTATTTCTTGGAACACAAAAGGATGGGGGGATTTCTCAACCTTCAGTGCTTTCAGGGAGCGCAGAGTTCAGACATAGTTCGACATTGTCAAAAGTCACATCTTTTTAACTTTTAAGAGCCTAAAGCAAATTTGGAAGAAAAAAAATTGTTTTTGTAAGGTTTGGGTGTGAGGTAAAATCAGAATTCTGGCATCTTGACTGCCTGTTCTATAAAAGACACTCAAACTATCTCATTTAACTTGGGTAAAGAAAAATGAATGGCCTGCATGACCAAAGCTTAACAAAAGGAAAGGAAACAAAGCTGTTATGACTTTCCCAGAGACATAGAGAACCCATGGAACAATTTCAGTTTGCACCAGTCATGGGAACTCTGTACTTACAAAAAATTCATTCCACATATATGTTTTGAGCACCTGCTGTATGCCAGGCATGGATATAGGTGCTGGGCATACGGCAGTCAGTGTACCAGTCCAAAACTTCTCCCCTCGTGGAGCTCCTGCTACAGAGAAAAAGAATGCACAAAGAGACAGTGAGAGCCAGAGGAAGGAGCTGTGTAGTTTTTAAAAAGGTTGGTTAGAGAAGGTTTTCATAAGAAGGTGACAGGAGTAAAGACTTGAGGAAGTGAGGGAGGGAGGAGACATGCTGAGGCCTGAGGGAATCTTTTGGGTAGAGGGAAGAGCAAAATGTGAAGGCCTGAGATGGGAACTTGCCAAACATTTTCAAGGAATAGCAAGAAGGCCAGAGTGGCTAGAATGCAGTGAGCAAGAGGGCAAGTAGTTGGGGCTAAGGCCGGAGAGTCGTGGGAAGCAGAGGATAGACAGTCTGATGGGCCATTGTAATGACATTGGCTTTCACTCAGGGTAACATGGGAAGCCACTGGTTGGCTTTTCAGCAGAGGCGTGACATCATCTAATTTATATTTTCAAAGGATCATTCTAGCTGACATTTTAAGAGGGCTGAAGGGAAACAGTAAAGAGGCTACTGCACCATTCTCGAGAAAATGGGGGCTCGGATCAAAATGGTCATGGGGAAGTGTAGTGAATGTGTGATATGCTGCTCAGCTTCCCTTCAGGAATGAAAGATTGATTCCTCCAGCAGCTGGGAGGTCCCCAGCTAATGGCCTTTGGCTGTCAGCCCTCTTCAAAAATTGCCTCCTCTAAAGAAAGCCGTTTTGCCCAATGGCATTCCCCCTTCCCAGGGCAGCCTACATCCGGCGACCTGTCAGTCGGGGGTATAAAGGCCTGGTGTCTCACCTCAATTCAAGACAATTCCCAAGGGCTGTCCCAGCTCAGAGCTCTTTGTGGAGGCAGTGCTAGCCTTCGTTGTGACCGAATAACAGCCCCACTTTTCCTTCTGCCCAAGCCTGTTTGCTTCCCTCCTCAGGCCTTGTTGATCCCAGGAACACTCCTGGATAACCATCCTGCCCGCTTAGCTCCATCTCAGAATCAGCCTCCAGGAGGACACAGCCTGGGATGGAGAGAGGGGAGCACTGGTCAGAAATATATTCTGATTATATTTTGAAGGTAGAGGGAAGTAGATTTGCTGATGGATTGGATGTGATGTTAAAAGTAAAAAAAAATCAATGATGAAACACTGAAATTTTTGTCCCAAACAGAAGGATGGAATCGCTATTAACTGATATGAGAAAGACCATGGGAAAGGCAGGGGTTTTGGGGGTTGGTGAGGAAGGTAGGAAATATAATAGAAATAAAAATACACTCCTAAGATTCATGTATGTAAAAGGTCAAATTCCATTTCCAGGAGGACATTCTTAACTTTGAATACTCCCAACATTATACAGTTTTAGATAGAATCTGTTGTAGACGTTTCATTTAATTTGAGGAATGTGAGAGCAATTAAACATAAAAAATGCGAATACATACTTTCAACCATTACACAATGGTTGCTAATTCATAGAGACAGAGAGAGTTGAAGTAGTTTTATAAGGGAGCAAAGCCAGCCATTGGCACATTCACCAGGATTTGTATCAAGAAGTTGTTGTTGTTGTTGTTGTTTTTCCATAAGGCCCTTATAATTCATAACACGGTAACAGGCTCCTATGAGAAGTTGAAAAGAAGCAAAACTGCGTACAAACTGTATATATCACACACCCAGCAATAATACCAAGGCAACACGGTAGTAATCACAATGCACAGAGAGAGCTCTAAGAAAATTTACAGTAAAAAGAAAGTCTACTGTAGAGCACAGTAGGTAGAACATGAATCTGGAGCTGGGTTTGACAGAGTAGAGAGTAAGTAAAAAGGCTAGGAAAGGGTGTTTCTAGAGGAAGAAGGAATGTGAGAGAAGGCCCAGAAGTGAGGATGGGTAGGTAAGACAGAGACTAAGAACAGTAGTGATGAGTCCGCCTCCCAAGATTACCTCAACTGGGTAAAGTGGGGCAAGTCAGCTAACTTTTAAAACCAGGCAAGGAGTTTAGAGTTCTCCTTTCAATTACCAAGGGAACAGAAGAAATTTTCTCAAAACTTTTAAGGTGCCAACACACATTGCGAATCTCCAAAATGGAGATGGGTGGTATTTCCCAAACTTATTTGACATTGGAAGCTTTTTTCCATGATACCACCTGTTACCATCTTTGGAAAGATGTATTCTACAGGCACGTGGAGGCAGACGACACTCAAACATGGAGTGTGCCGGGAAAACTAGTGGCTCAAAGCTGCCAAAAGTAACCAAGATTTTGAAAGGACATGGACAGTATCTTGGGTGGTGTACCAACACCATTAATTTATTCTTATCCTCTCACAATTCATCCTCACTGTAGCACATTATGGGCCACTTGGAAAGAGATTCGTGGTTCTCTGGGACTTCTTTTCCTGACTTAGTGATTGATAAGGCTGTCCCATTTTTTAATCATACGATCCTTGTATTCTTGCAAGATAACTTCCTGGCTTGCTGTCACTACATTTAGTTCAGGCAGTAGGCTGTGCTGCCGGATCTTCAGCACGCAGTGGGCACTCTCTCTGGTCATTGTCAGATGCCAGGTGGCACCTGTAAGACAAGCAGGAAGGAACTGCTCTTGCCCCATAACAGCAGCCCCAAGCCAGAAGGCTCTGTCTATAGCCCCAGGCCTTCCCGATCTGTCCCCACTCTTGCCAGGACTTTCTGTGTGTTTGCTCTCTTCCCATTTGGGTTCTCATTTGCATCCTCTGGTGCCTCTCACTGCAAGCCACTTAGAAATTGAACTTGACTTTTTCTTCTCTTCCTTCTATATTTCAAAAATAGCTTGGGTTTGTTGTTGTTTCGTTTTGTTTTGTTTTGTTTCTAATGGAGCCTCCAGAGCAGTTCCCAGCCGGGGTGGGGGGTGGTACCATATCCCCTCAGCCCTTTACTATGTGACATTTGAAACTGTTTGGAGGCATTTGGGGGGGGGCTTGTCCCCAGGCATGGGGGGTACTGTTGCCGTGTCATGGGTAGGGGCTGCGTGTAGTGTGGGAGGTCACCCTACATGATGATCTGCCTTGCCCAAGTGCCAGGGATGTCTCCAGTGGGAACCACTGTACCCTTCCCAAACTGCAGTCATTTGAGTGCCACTTGGATAATTTTCAGTATCGAATGTACCACCTGTGCCATTCTTAGTTTAATATTTTTTCTTTGAATTAACTCACTTAAAAAAATCTTTCTGCAATAGTATGTTTGAAGTCATGGGTCAATTTTACAGTACACATAGAAATAAATACCTGATACCTCATACGAAGTATTCTTCATTAGTAACATACACATGAAGTTTGGGGAATACCGGGCGCTTCTTACACCCTGTTGGGTGCTTGATGGGAGCATTCGCCCTACGCTTATTCTCTCTTCTGAACTATGAAGGTTTAAGCAAGTGCAGCTGAAGTACTCCTTAGAACAGGCCTTATAAGGGCAAGGGCCATGTGCCATGGTTGATGTCCCATAAAGATCATTCATTTTATATAAAGAAAAAGTCTGTTCTGCTGGCAACGACAGCATTCTTGACCTAGTCTCAGGGAATGAATGAAAACATGAACAAATGAATGTATACTTACCCATCACCACTAGACAAACCACGAGGCACTATAAATGTCACTGTCACTGAGTAAAACAAAGTCCTATGCACATGTTTCTTGGGCAAGTTCCGTAACTTCTCTTCTTCAGGTTCATTACCGCTGAAATGGGGCTAATAGTACCAACCTCACAGCACTGACGTGAGGAGTCACTGAGACATATTTGTGAAGTGCCTAGAACAGTGTCACGCATAGAATAAATGTTACAGAAATATTCGAAGACGAATGAATGATGTCTGTCTTATACTTAGGTTTTCACTATTTGTGGAAAGAGGGAATCCAGAAATGCTGGGTGGAAATGTTCCTACACTCCACATCCTTGCTGCCGAGCATGCTGAGGTTCCCAGGGGCAGTCAGAGCTGCTGAAGCAGAGCATCCCAGGCTCCAGGGAGGGGTCCTGCTGCAGTCCTCTGCATGGGGTTTTGGGGGTTGGTGAGGTAACCCAGCCTGAAGTGCCCCTTCCCTCCACCTCATTATGGGCTGCATGGAAGCTGTGTCCTGGAATTTACTTCAGGCGATGCTAGAACATATCCAATTAACTAAATTCCTGCTCTGTCTCAACGGACTCATTCCACAGGAACACCGTATTCACCTGCACTGAGCCCAGAGGTGGGAGGGGAGAAAAAAGGAGAGGAATCAGTGCGCTGAGAGAGCTTCTGTGATGAACCAGGTGCCAGGAAAGTGATCTTGTGTTTTGTGTCATTTCTTCCAGGATTTTAGCCTTACTTCCCTTATTTTACAGGTCAGAAACCTGATGCTCCAGGCAGTTAACTAGCATGGCCAACGTCATTCACTACAATACATAGCGCTGCCAACATTTGAACTCAGGCCCACCTGAGTTGTTTTTTTTTTAATAAATCCCCGAGGTACAGCCAAGGACCCGGAATGGCCATTCGGCTTCATACTAAAATGTTTCCAGCCCACCTGCTGGATCTTTGGTGGCAGCACCTTTCTCCCGTCATTAGGATGGTGATTAAGTGAACGATGTTCATGAAATAGGCATGGTTTAACAGCTCCCCCTGTGCTAGCCATCAAGTCATGTGATATAGCAGCAGAGGGAGGTTGCAGTTACTGCCCGTGGGATTTCATCAAAAGCCAAGATAATCCTGGCTGAGACAGTCTGCAGGCAGGGCATGGCTCGGGAGTGAATAGAGCATTTGTCTCATTGGCTGAAGGAAAAGGACTCTATTCATTACCTTCCCATGATAGCCTTTTACACAAGAAAGTGTAGGAAAAGCCAGATTCTCTGCAAGAAGGGGCCTGTTCCTGTTCTCTGAGCATGGGGATTCCACATTCCATTCCTGGCAACCCTGATTTTAGATAAATGGTTTATATTTTCTTTCTGCCACAATTATGGGGGCAGCACTAAGAAGTTGTCTTAGTATCCGAGTGTACTGGGGAGCAGTCTGACTTGATCTAGTTAAATGGAATCCGAGCTCCTTGACTTCACTAAAGAATCTCTTTGCTCTCTGTCTTCACCCCAAAGCCTTCCTTCTGTCTCTAGGGAGTAGACTCCAAAACTGTTTCCAAAGTGAAATGTCATGAGTCTACTCTATCCTCTGCGGAGTAATCCTCCTGCCCTTTATAGCTGACTGTGACGCATCCGGCCTTCCAAACAGCTTACCTGGTTAAATAACCCACAGGATTGGGAAGTGACCTATCATCTGAATTTGTTAATTCCAACAAAGATTGTGTGAAGTTGATATTGGTCAATCTCAAGTTTGGGCTCCATGTAATGATCTGAGGCATTCCCTTCCTGGCCCTGCTGACCATGAGCTAAACAGATCTCCAACCATGGTGGCTTCCCTTGCTGTGCAGGGCTCGCTCAGGCAATAATGACCCCAATATTCAAGACTTGTGCTGAGTGCTTCAGGCACAAACCCACATGTATGCGTCTTCACTGCTCCAGTCTCCAGACATGGTTGGCATTCATAAGAACCTCTTCCCTCCCATGTCCAGGCTGTTGGCGTCCTACGTCAAGGCTCCATGGTTTCCTCTTCTTCAGGCTCTACATCTCACATGCCACCTCAAACTTTCCTGCTCTTACCTGGTTCTTTCACTCATTCGCTCACTCACTCATTCATTCAACAAACATTTTTTTTGTGGTACCTACAACATGCCAAGCACTGGTGAGGGATATCATAGTGAACTAAATAAGCGTACATCCTGTCCTCATGGAGCTTACAATCTAGTGAAGAGTTATAAGCTACGACAAATGATAAGAAGGAAAAGATCAGTGAGCTATGGGAGCATTCTGAAAGGAGGCCCACTCTCACCTGGGGGTCACAAGGTTCCTGTGAGGATGCTCTGGTTCCCCACTCTCTGCCTCAGTACCTCAGGCCTGGTCCTGGAGTTCCCTCATCAGTTAGAATTCCATTTTGATGGCTCAGTTGGACCATTTATTTTGCTTTCAAGTTCTTTTTCCAAGATGCCACCTCTCGGTAATGCCCCTTTATTCTATGAACCACAGCCAAAGATGACAGAGTGAAGGCTATCAAAGATTACTTTACAAATGTTAGTCAGTGACTATGGAAATGGGGAGAAAGAGGTTGACATGAGACACAACATCTTGTAACCTGGAAATATTACTGTAAGTCGATGTGCCAGTTCTAGAGCACTGGTAATGAGGTGCCATTTCTTGTGCCCTGGCCCTTCACCAAACTTGGGCAATACCATACTGTTCTAGTCTCTACATCCAAGACCCCAATATTCTAAGAGGTGGTGTCATATAATATTATTTCATTTGCTTCTAGTTTGCCTAGGACTTAGTTTAAGAGTGTTGTTTCATTTGTTCACTCATTCAAAAAAAGTATTTAAGCCAATGGGTCAGGTGCTATGCAAGGCAGTGGAGGGAGCTGTGGTGACAAGACATGAACAGCATCTTGCTCAGTGAAGCTCATGTCCATTGTCCCAAAGTTAAATGAACGCATCAGGATATCAGTGGGAGCTGCCATACTAAAGGGGCGTCATGCTGGGGTCAACTCACATGGCCCAGACTTTACAAAAGCCACAGTCCACTCTGCCAGCATAGGGTATTGGCAAGAACTTCCAGAACTTTCCGCCTGATCTTCAGTCACTTATTTCATTTTTACTTTCATTGAGGTAATACGATCCTATAAAAGAGTCAAATATTCTTACACAACTGAGTACAAAGAACATCCCTTGACCATCCGCTTCCCTCATTTAAAAGTCCACCAGGGAAACCACTTCAATTTATTTAGCTGTTTCATTTTGGATTTACCATATCTCTTAATACCTACTATCCCTTGATTTTTCACCCTTTCAAATGATTGTACAATTCATTGATTTTTTTTAGTATATTCACAGAGTTATGCCACCATCACCACTATGTAATTATAGAAATTTTCAATACCCCAAAAGAAACACCAAACATGTTAGCAGTCACTCCCCATTCCCTCTGCCCCCAGTCTTGAAAACCAGTAATCTACCTACTTTCTGTATGGATTTGCCTATTATGGACATTTCATGTAATGGAATCATGCAGTATGTGGCCTTTGTGTCTGGCTTCTTTCACTTAGAGTAATGTTTTCAGAGGTCATCCATGTTGTAGTGTATGCCAGTAATTCATTCCTTTTCGTAGTTGAGTGATATTCCATTGTATGGATATGCCATTTTTTGTTTATCCATTCAATAGTTGATGGACGTTTGGATTGTTTCTGTTTTTTGGCTAGTTTGCTGTTTATGGCTATTATGCTACAAACATCTGTGTACAAGTTTTGTGTGGACATGTTTTTAATTCTCTTGGGTATATGCCTAAGAGTGAAATTGCTGAGCCACTGATTTTTCAAGCTTTGGGTGTTATCTACTGGCTTCTTACTACGGAGTCACTATGGAGACATCTTACCTTCCATTACTACTTCTCCCCCACATACACACTTCCTATCCTTCATTCTCCTAATGTTTATGGCATAATAGTTTTGATTGGATTGATATTAATATGGTAATATAAATGTTGAAATACAATTACTTTTTCTTAAGGAACTTTTGGTTTTACCTGGAGTTATTTGTCTTGCTTGTTTATTTACTATGTATTTATCAATTCATCTTTAAACTCTCCCTCAGGAGTTTCATCTCCTCTCGAATATTCATATGCATTAGGCATTCTATCAATTTCATCATTCTAGGTTTCTCTCAGAGTCTTCTGGCTTGCTCCAGTCTAAACTAGTTGTTCTCTAGACCTGTAGCATATCTGTTATCCTGAGATTTCCCTTCAACAACACATAGAGGATTTCTTTCACCTCTCTCTTGTGTTGGGTTTCTTTTGTCCTAGATCCCATATCTTTCTCTCTCTTGTTTCACTCCCCTATTTTCTTGGGATAGCTCCTCCAGTTGCATCCTGAAAACATTGCATAGTGAGTATGTTATTTCAGAACTTGCCTATCTGAAGAGGCTTTATATTGTTTAATTATTGCTAATTTTATTTTTCTCAATTTTAATTTTTGCTAGTTTCACTTGGTATAAAATTCTATAAAATTCATTTTTCTGCAGAATTTTTTCTAGCTTCCACAGTTGCAATTGAAAAGATCCAAGCCATGCTGATTTTTAGTAAAAAACTAACCAGTTTTTTACTCTCTAGAAGCTTTTAGGATATTCTTTTTGACTCCAGTATTCTTAAATTTAAAAAAATGATATATTTTGACTAATATATCTTACTCATTTTGCTGGACACTTAATGGGCTCCTTTTATCTGACAATAGCATTCAGTTCTAAGAATTTTTCTTGAATTATTTCTTTAGTGATTTTATTTCTTCCATTTTCGTATTGTTTTTTTCTTTTTCTATGACTCATATTATTTGGATATTGAACTTCCTGATTTGGTCCTTAAATGTTCTGATCTTTTCTCTCCTGTTTTCTGTCATTTTGCTATCCTTTGGAAGGTTTTGTCAAATTTTCCTTCCAACCTTTTTATTTTATTTTTTAAATTTAAATTTTTTTTAAATTTTATTTTTTAGAAAGACAGAAAGAGTGAAAGAGTGTGTGGGGGAGGGCAGGGGGAGAGGAAGAGAGAGACTCTTAAGCAGGCTCCATGCCCAGTGTGGAGCCTGTTGAGCAAGGCTCGATCTCACAGCCCTGAGATCATGACCTGAGCCAAAATCAAGAGTCTGACACTTAACCAACTGAGCCACCCAGGTGCCCAAATTTTTCTTCCAACCTTTTAATTGCATTTTTAGTTTATGCTGTATTTTTAAATTTCTAAGACTTTTTTTGTTTTATGAATGCACCTTTTAAAACATCATTCTGTTGCTTCATGTGTTTGATATATCCTTTTAGCTCTCTAATAGGTTTCATCTTATTACTTAATTTCTGTTTTCTCCAAATTAATTTAGTATCTTTGTTTTTAATCTCTATCTTTCATGTTTGAGGCTTACTTCAAATGTCTGGTTATCCTTGGCTATTCATTTACATTTAAAATTGGGCTACTAAAAAGCTTAGGGACAGCTCTGTATTGCGGGTGGGGCTTGAAGACCACAGATCACAAGTAAAGAGATCAGGCTGGTCTGTTTAACTGGATAACCCTAGTGTCAGTATCTTTAGATTTTTCCTTTGGCTTGTCAGATGTTTTTTGGAGAATTGTCTTATATCCTGCACAGTATTATGGGAACCCGTGGTGGAAGAGGGCTAGGAGCTATAGGGGAGGGTCTTAATATTTAGTATTTAACACTTTTGTTTTCAAAAGTTGCATCTCTCAACGGTGCCATGTGTCCCCCATCTCAGAGACCTGTTTTACTCTCTCCAGGGCATAAACCCCATTTTCTGCTGAGGTAGAAAGAGAGTGAGTCACCTGGTTGCACAAAGTAAAGAAGATTTTTGTTGGGGGGAGGCGTGTGTCTAGCCCTTAGATTTCCCTCCTCCCCTTCATTCCCAAATTACAAACTCCTGTTGCTTCTAATTCTTGATACTTTTGGGTTCTATATTGGAAAAAGGGCTACTATTTAGCTTGCTCACTTAGGAATTAGTTTTCCTGGGTCTGTTAGATAGGTTATCTTTCCTCCTGTTTTTTAACCTGCCATGTTTTCTAGCTATCATTTCCCCACCAGTTCTCTTTTTCTCTTGGATTTATATCTTTTTAAGAAATACCTTTATGTCAGTTAGTGGGAGCCCAGAGAAAGTACAGGAAAATGTATCTGTTTAGTTTTCTAACTTTAAAGAGATTTTCTAACTTTAAAGAGTCTTTCCTTTGTATATATTTTATTGAGAAAATGCCGTAGTATGTAATTTGCTCTTTTACTGATTACTTTTTAAAAGTAAGGAAGACAGGGAAGCTAGAGCAGTAATTTTGGAGGCATATTAAAGCACTTTTACTGACAAAGTTGACAAAATTGTTGCAGGTTAAAATGAAATTGCAGTGACCTTAGTTCATAAAGATAAAGCTATTTTAAATTTTGAAGAGTGAAGTAATTGTGAAAGTAAATGAGGGAATGTGAAAGGAATGAGGTCAATTGTGAATATTCATGGTGGAGCAGCACTGGAGGATAAAGCTCTAGACCAGGTTGAATTGGGAATGATATTTTACAGGTATAGTAAATTATAGAAGAATCCAAATTGTTTTTGATGGAGAGCCCAAAAGACAGCACTGAGTGTCCTATTCAAAGGAAAGGCCAGACTGAGACATGATGTTGGAAAATTGGATGGGACAACAGCTCAGGATCAAGATTGAAAACAGCAAAAGAGGGCTGGATACTTCACATTTTATGAAATGCATCATTAATGCTTATGGGAAAGATTTAAAAGATTAATAATATCCAATGTTGTTAAAAAGTTGTGAAGAAACAAGCATTCTCATATACTGTTGGAGAGTATATATTGATATAGCCTTTATTGGAGAGTAGTTGGTGATTATATGTTAAAATTTTAAATGTTTATTTACTTTGATTTATCAATTCCACTCAATTCCATTCCTTTCCTTTCTGTAGGAAAGACCAAAAAATTAATGTATAAAGATGTTTATTACATCATTGCTTCAATAGAGAAAACTAGAAACAACCAAAATGCACATTAATAGAAGATTGTTTAAATTCATAATGTTGCAGAGCTGCATAGAACTCCTGTGCTTCATTCTTCATAAAGAGTAGCGTTAAAAAGAAAGTAATTTAGTATTTTTCAAAGAACATTGAAAGAGGCCTAACTCATAACTCATAGTTCCATTTAAGTTTATATGTCAGGTAAAATAAGGTCAATTAATATACATTACACATAACAATATCTAAAATATGTTATTCAGTTTAAAAAGTGTTATAAAATAGAATATATAGCATGATCTACACTATGTTTGAAAAATTATGAAGGCTTCCAGCTTCAAGTAATGGCAGAGTAGTTTGGATCAGACTAAACTTCCCACTGATAATAATTATAAACTCTGCTTATAGATCTACTTCAAGGCACTAGAGAAGGACCACAAACAGACACAAACTGGAGGAGATACAATCCATATTTAACTGGCTCCCCCTGCCCCCCTCAGACATTGAGCAATCTGCAGGACACAGACTTATTGGACTAAAGAGTTAGAGACCAGAGTACAGGGCTGCCAGAGCAACTGCAAATGAAAGGGGGAAGGGAAGTCCCGGAAGGTTAAGAGTAATAGTGGGGGAGCCCCCAGATCTATGTACAAAATCTTCTCAAAATCTTGGCTAACTCTTCAACTGCAAATGCCCAGGGCAACACTCCAAGGAGCATAGTAGAAAACAACAGCTGGACGGTTGAAAGAACTGAGCAGAGATCTCATCAGCTGCCTAGTGCTGGGGAGACAGGAGT
Organism: Ailuropoda melanoleuca; assembly: GCF_002007445.2. NCBI lineage: Eukaryota > Metazoa > Chordata > Mammalia > Carnivora > Ursidae > Ailuropoda > Ailuropoda melanoleuca. The sequence goes on from NC_048232.1 coordinate 64,427,799, forward strand.
TTGAAGTTAAAGCCTATGAAATTAGAGGTGCTTGAGAAACATCTCTTGCATTCCTATGGTATACCAGAAGCTTTATGTTTCTGGACCACATCCTAGGACTGTGAGCTATATCCTAAGACTAAGGGGGAAAAAAAAGTATAATTCATTTAATAAAACCTAGAAATAAGCCTGCAAAAGATTAAGTTATCCACAAGAAATTTAGCTGCTTTCTGAAATAAAACCCAATACTCACCAGAGGAAGATAACAGAATTTAGAGTTTCCAAATGTATCATTTACAATGTCCAGTATATAATAAAAATTACCAGACACAGAAAGAAGCAGAAAAATATGCCCGGGGCGCCTGGGTGGCACAGCAGTTAAGCGTCTGCCTTCGGCTCAGGGCGTGATCCCGGCATTGTGGGATCGAGCCCCACATCAGGCTCCTCTGCTATAAGCCTGCTTCTTCTTCTCCCACGCCCCCTGCTTGTGTTCCCTCTCTCGCTGGCTGTCTCTATCTCTGTCAAATAAATAAATAAAAATAAAATCTTTAAAAAATAAAAAATAAAAAATAAAAAAAAAGAAAAATATGCCCGACAATAAATAGACCCCCCAAAAAAACCAGAAAACAAAAGTAGACCCACAGATAACACAGTTGTTGGAATTAGCATATAAGTATTTTAAAGTTACTATTATAGATATGTTAAAGAATTTACAGCAAAAAAAAATAGACATAATTTGTGGACACATGGGGATTTCAGCAAAGGTATGAAAATGCTGAAAAAAAATGAACCATATGGAAATCATAAAACTGAAATGTACATTATCTAAAATTAAAAAATACAATAACTGAAAATTACTGGATGGGATTAACATCAGTTTAAATATGACGGAAGAAAAGATCAGGAAACGTGAAGAAAAGTCAACAAAAATCACCAAGCAGAAGGGGAAAAAATTGAAACAAAACAAAACAAACCCCACCAGAGCCTCGGAAGGAGAGGAGAGAATTAATGGGGCAAAAAATATTTAAGAAGGGTTTGGCTGAAATTTTTCTAACAAGCTCAGTAAACCCCAAGAAGAAAAAAACAGGAAGAAATACTGGGGCGCCTGGGTGGCTCAGTCGTTAAGTGTCTGCCTTTGGCTCAGGGCGTGATCCCGGCATTCTGGGATCGAGCCCCACATCAGGCTCATCTGCTGGGAGCCTGCTTCTTCCTCTCCCACTCCCCCTGCTTGTGTTCCCTCTCTCGCTGGCTGTCTCTATCTCTGTCAAATAAATAAATAAATAAATAATCTTTTAAAAAAAAGGGAAAGAAAGAAATACATATCAAGGCACATTATTGTTAAATGGCTAAAAACTGAGGATAAAGAAAAATATCTTTAAAAGAGCCAGATAAAAGACACATCATATATAAGAGAATAAAGATAAGAAAGACAGATGATCGGGGCGCCTGGGTGGCACAGCGGTTAAGCGTCTGCCTTCGGCTCAGGGCGTGATCCCGGCGTTATGGGATCGAGCCCCACATCAGGCTCCTCCACTATGAGCCTGCTTCTTCCTATCCCACTCCCCCTGCTTGTGTTCCCTCTCTCGCTGGCTGTCTCTATCTCTGTCCAATAAATAAATAAAATCTTTAAAAAAAAAAAAGAATGAACATTGGGATTAAACTTCATCTATTAAAAAAAAAAAAAAAAAAGAAAGACAGATGATCGTTCACCAGCGATGATGAATGGGGTGGGCGTGGAGGCAGGACTTCCTAGACCCTCTCTCCAGGAAAACAATTAATTGTGAAAATACCTTTTTAAATAAATCATTCCAAGTCTCTGGGAATTGTCCCAAGGACAAAAAGCATACAGCAAATAAAGAAATATTTATTCAAGAAAATCTAAATCTTGGCAAGAACAGCGAGAGTCTGTGGCACTTGAGCCACCACGGCTTCATGGCTTCGTTACCCTCCTCTCCCCAGACCTGTGTATGGAAGCTTTAGTGTGGGCATGTGCAGCTAAGATGGGAGGGCTCCTTCTTCCCTGAGCTTCCAGTCTGGGGCTCTGGTTTCATCCTTGGAGGAACAGACTGCTGACTTTTTAAAAATCCTCCCCAGCCCCCATGCTTCTAGAGTTCTATTCCAGGTGGGCATGGCGGAGAGAACCATGCTTCCTCCACCCAGACCCCCACTGATAGGATGACATTCTGCCCCAGCTGCATTGGATCTTGATCGGCATGTTGTTTTTCCTGCCATACGCGTTTGTCAAAATTCATTAAGCTGTAACAATTAAGATTTGTGTATTACTGTATCAAGTTCTACCTCATTTTTTTAAATTAGAAGGGAAAAAATAATTGTCATTGCACTGAATTTGTCGATTTACCTGAAGAAATTTGAATTTTACTATTGAATCTTTCTAGTCAAGAAAGTGGTATTCTGTGCAGATACTGCTAGTGGCCTCCGTGTACCCACTCTCCCCTTCCTCCTTTGAAACAGAGCTCTGATTTTCACCTCAGCCTACATTGCCACAAAGAATAAAAGACTAAATTTCCAGCTTCTCTTGCCCTAACTATGAGCATGTGACAAAGTCCTGGCTAATGAGATAGAAGTGTTGAATGGGATCCTAGGATCCTCTTTAAAGATGTTACCTCAGTTGTGAATGCCCATTTGCCCTTGCTACTGTCTGGAATATGGAAATGATGGGTGGAATTCCAGCAACCCTTTTGGGCTATCGGATGACTTGAAGAAGGTCATTCAGGCCCAAAGATGACAGAACAGAAAGTTAGGGGATGACAGAACAGAACACTGTTCCTTCTATACCAGTCCTACACTACCTATTAGGCTTATTTTATGTGAGAAACAACCTCTTTTGTTCAAGCTACTATTGCTTTGAGTTTTCCTATTGTATACAAACAAACTTGATATGAATCTTCCTATTTATTTTTAAGCCTTCTTATGTGAAATATGTATGTATGTATGTACTTATCTGAAAGTCATTTTTGTTCATGAAATATATGCCTCTTAAACTTCATTTAACTTTAAATTGCACCACTGATAGCCTTTCTTGTTCTTCCAATCATATATGTATGGTAAAACTTTCTGAGTGGAGGGAAAGTAATTCTAACTATCTAGCAGCTAATGGTTTTTCAACTGAAGAAATGACTTTAACTTAGTTGTAACTGAAGTATTCCAGAAAGCTTTTTACTTCCACTGTGGTGTGTATTCTGAATCCTTGCACATGCGAAATGTCTTTATTTTGCCCACTCACTTAAAAGCTAGTATAGCTGGTAGATTCAAAATCCTATTTCTTCAAAATATGTAGACAGTTCATTGTTGTCCAATATTCAGTAGAAGTGAAATGTTTATTACCAGTCTAACTCTATGTCCTTATAGGGAACTCTTTCCATCCTACCCCACCACTGAATGCTAAGGATTTTCTCTTTAATTTTTGAATTCAGAAATATTGGTGGAATATATCTGCGTACCTCTTCTTTCAGTATTCTTGCCGATATAGCAGGACCAATATTGTTGGTTTTTTCAATTTAACCCAAAAACTTGAGTGCTTATTTAGCCTGGAGAGTATTTTTCTATTAATAGCTTCCTGTCATCCTATCTATGATGTCTTAAATTCCTATTAAACAGATTTCCCCCCCTTTGGAGTTTCTGTATTTTTTTCCTCTGCATTTTTTTTCCATAAAGGAAAAAATGCTTTATATTCTGGGGGAAATACCTTGCTTTGATCTTCCAAATCACTAGTTCTCTTTTCAGTGTATCTATTCTGTAATTCATCCCTGACATTCAGTTTTATGATTTATTAATCCAATTTTTAATTTTTTAGATGCCTCTATTTTTCTGATTGCTGATTTTCTATGGTAGCTTACTCTTATTTTATGATGTAGTATCTATTGTATCTCAGACGCTAAATAAAATATTTTCACAGTTCTCTTTGGCTTCCTGCATTTGCTCTTTGCTCAGAGGTCAGTTCACTACTGATTCAGTTTCTAGGCCTTGAGTTTGGTCCAAAAGTCTGGTGATTCTGGGTTGCTCATTTTCATATACAAATTGATCAGTATTGATAACTGGTATCATTTCCTGGGCAATCGTCGAGGTTAACTTCCAACATCCCTTGCTAGGCCTGCCCTCCATATGTGATGACTGATGGTGGCAGATGCTCTGTGCTCTAAGGTTAATGGGCAGGGGTGATAGGCCAGCAAGTTGGTGGTACTTCTCAAATAAGCGAGTAGGGAAAGTTACCCCCCTTGGGCACCTCAGGAGATTTCACTCCTATTCCAGGTTGCCTCTCCTTAACTAACAGTTCAGTAACTTGTACACCATGCACTTCTCTTCTCTCTGTCCCTGATCCTCATTCTATGAGTTCCTATGTCTGGTCCTTTACTTTACTTAGAGACCCAGGGCAGACACCATAATTAGCTTTTCTCTGTGCACACTGGGGGACAAGTCCTAGTCAAGCATCCCACAATACACTTCTGTCCTCTCCTGCTGACCTTGAACTTACTTTTGTCTTAGGAAAGCCACAAGGTCATATTAACAGTCACTTTGAATACCTGCTCTGTGCCAGGAGCGATACAAAGCAGAGAGGACACAGTAATGAATGAGACTGATGATTACTTGTCCTGAGGAAGCTTACAGGCTAGAGGATTACTTACTCACCCAGCAGCCCCCTTCTTCAGTTGTGTTTCTCAGCTCTCTGGTATTTTTGTTAGTCTGCTACCACCCAGAAATTCTTTAGTTTCTACTCAGCCAGCATTTTCTAGGGAATGCCTAGCACTTAGTCTTATTTTATGTATCCTATTTTACTGGGATTTGGGAGGAAGGAGAAGTAGCCGTGTTGGCTCAGTCCACCATCCTAAACTAATCACCTTTCTTTTTTTTCCCCCCAAAAGATTTTATTTATTTATTTGACAAAGAGGAAGAGAGAGAGAGAGGGAGGGAGAGTTTGCGCACAAGCAGGGTGAGTGGCAGGCAAGGGAGAGGGAGAAGCAGGCTCCTCGCTGACCAGGGAGCCTGATATGGGGCTCGATTCCAGGACCCCGGGATCATGACCCAAGCCAAAGGCAGAGGCACAACCAACTAAGCCACCCAGATATCCAATGACCACCTTTCTTTTCTTCAAGTGGAGGAGGGATGGATGGCTAGGTGAGTTCAGATACTCTATGACCTAGGAGCAAAATAGATAGTTTCCATATTCCACAGGAAGGCTTTGAATAGAGTTATTCTTTCACTGGCTCTGGGTCTGGCACTGGGGTCTCTGGAGATTGGGAGAAGAAGTTACAGAGTTCTTATCAAATTCTAATGTTAGGGAGCAAGCCTAGGGATGATACTGTCCAATTTGATATCTTGCTCTTTCATTCTGCTTCTTCTAATATCCTTTATGATCATCTCAACAACTGTGACTTTAAAAATATGGTAGAGAATGTGGCACTTTCAGAGCATAAGAACAGAAGAGCATCTGATTCCCACACGATCCCTCATCCATCCCTGACCATCCTTCTCCCAAGCTATGCTTTGAAAGAAGAAGCTTTTATGAATACTCTACAAATTTTGTTTCACCCTCTGATATCTGGAGACCAACCAGGCACTTGGAATCTTTAGGTCTCCTTTGGAACCCAGAAGATCTCTTTATGCCTTTCCATTGCTCCTTAGCTTTTATAGAAAACTCTATTTTCAGAGTCAGTGTTGATTCTAGTTGACCTCTGTTGATAAGTCCCCTCTCCCTTACTGGTTTCAGATTTGTTTTTGTTAGAACCAAACTGAGTAATAGGCTGCCTTCCCAGAAATAAGGACACACGCCCCACTAGGTGACTTGTTTAGCCACCCTTAGGCAAACATCACATTGAATATTTAGCAATTTCTGTTTTGAAGCTGGGGGAAGGGGGAAAGGGCCCAAGGAAAGTAACTCCCAGTTCCAAGAAAGTATAAACACTATTCATGCACTTTTCTTTAGATGATTATCATTTTAACTAATCGCTGCTTGGTCAGCATCTGATACCTCTTACCACATGGAGGTGACAAAGTCAATCCGTTGGCCTGTCTGCCCCAAAGCAACAGAGATCTTGTCTTCTGGTGATGATTTAATGAAGCCCAAGTCATCTTGCAAAGAGGAAGTTGAAAAGGATTCAAACAGCACATTTTTGGCAGCAACGATGGTTCTGTGACTATTCTCTTTTAACAGAGAAAACATCATGGCTGATAAATATGTCAGAGCTCTTTGGAGACAGTGTCCTGTCTTATGTGTGTTTTGCAGTGCTCAAAAAAGGGGAAACTTGTCTTTTGTGGCTTCCAAGAAAAAGTGTTTTTCTCCTCTTCTTTTTGTTTGTTGCACATCTAAATCCCAGAATCATCTAGGAAGAGGAAGGGGGTGAAGACTTTAAAAAGAATTTAATCTCTCATTACTAAAGTAATATTCCACTCCACATACACGATGCTGGCATGTGTAGAAGAGAAGGTACTGTTTGTCTTACTGCATCATAATTTGGATGTCTGATTTAACTAGAGAAGCCTTGTATTGTAGCCAATATGTATTACATAAAGTTACCCCTGAGACTAATCCTCAGAAACTGGATAAATGGAACTGTGTGCTCTGGTAAAATGGCTCCCTAGGAGATTATCCCAGGAAGGTAAGAGTACACTTCATGGTATACCAAAGAAGTGGTATATTACCCGCCCCCCCCCCAACACTCACCTAAATTTGCATATCGAGGTTTGACTCTTTTTAGAACTTTCTTAGATTCATCATGAATATAATTTTATTTTAACCTCTTCCTTCTGGTAACTCCCTATTTTTCTTCTTAATCCATCTTAAAATAAATTGGGCATTTTTCTGAGTTAAAGATTTTGAACTTTGCAGTACCCACCTATAAATCAACTGATCAGCTTGTGAAGACTGCTTTGTCTTTGAGGGAAGGGGAAGGAGCACACAGAAAGATGGAAGTAGATTTCCTGGGGCCTTTGGCTCAATGTTAGCTCAGTTCTGAGAATCCAGATTTAGGAGACAAACAAGATGTCAGACTGGCCTCTGTGGTTCCCCCTCCATCCTCTCACTTCTTAGAGGTCCACCCAGTCTTTGGAATTAACATCTGCCAATTTCAAGAGACTATATAATTGAGTAAAAACAGACCCAAGTGGCAACAGTAAGGGACCTGGAATTAATACATCTTTGGGGCCAAAATATTTAGCCTAGTAAGTATAATTCGATAAATACTGGATATAATTTAATTACGCATATGGATAAAGAAGGGAAAAAATAAAGTTCTCCATTGTGAAGAAGGGATTAACTCTATGGTACATACTGGAACTAAAAGCATGAGGCCAAATTTGGAGACAGAATGGAAACCCGTATTTAAGTTCAAGAGATTTCTTAGACTTGTCTTTTGCTTCCACACAGCCTTATTCGGAGACCATAACTGTCTATGAAATCTAGTATGGATTGTTACATTTGGCTTCTACAGAAAAACATTCAGACTTTTCACTTTTGCCATTTAAAGTATGAATGTTAGGGACACCTGGGTGGCTCAGTTGGTTAAGCATCCAACTCTTGATTTTGGTTCAGGCCATGGGTGTAGAGTCTGCTTAAGATTCCCTCTCTCCCTCTCTCTATCCTCCCCCCTCTAAAATAAAATAAAATAAAATAAAATAAAATAAAATAAAATAAAATAAAATAAAAATGTTATTTAGCCTTAATGGAGAAGGAAATTCTGCCCCTTATGACAACACGGATGGACCTGGAGGACGTGATGCTAAGTAAAATAAGCCAGATACAGAAGGACAGATACTGCTGATTCCATTTAAGGCATCTAAAGTAGTCAAATTCATAGAAATAGAGAATAGTTGTTGGCAGGGGCCAGAGGGAGGGGGAAATGAGGAGTTGTTATTCAATGGGTATAAAGTCTCAGTTATGGTAGATGAATCAATTCTAAGGATCTGTTGTCTTTATGGTATTGTGCACTTCAAAATCTATTAGGAGAGTAGATCTCATGGTAAGTGTTCTTACCATAAAAACAAACAACAACAACAAAGGGACAGAAGATGACTTTGGGAGGTGTGTTGGATATGTCTAGGACCTTGACTGTGGTGATGGTATCATGTGTGTTTCCATTGGTCCAAACTCATCAAAATGTACACATTAAATATGTACACTTCTTTGTATAGCAATTATATTTCAATAAAGCTGTTAAAAATTGATACTTGAGGGCCTCAGTTGGCTGGGCATCCCACTTTTGTTTTCAGCTCAGGTCATGATCTTGGGTTCTTGGGGTCAAGCCCTGCATTGGGCTCTGTACTCAGTGGGGAGTCTGCTTGAGATTCTCTCCCTCTCCCTCTGTTCTTCCCTCTGCTCATGCTCTCTCTTTCTCTCTAAAGTAAATAAATACATCTTTTTTTAAAAAAATTGATACTTGAGCAAAAAAATAAATAAAATATGTGGTATGACTATAAATTAAATATAAAACTAAATTTCCTCCCATTCTTTATTCAGAAAACATTTATTGAGAGCCTGCTGTATGCCAGATACTATGCTAGGCACCAAGGATTCAGAGACAAGTAAGAAATGTTCATCCCTCGTCTTAAGGAGCCAGAGAAATTCAGACGAACATTCATATAAGGATAATGAAATGTAATGGGTGCTACTTGCCATGGGGCATGGGGGCAGAAAGAGAAGAGGAGAGGAAAGTTCTAGAAAGGAATCACAGAGGCCTCTCCATAGGGCTTCTCAATACATGGTAGCTGCTTTCCACAGAGCAAATGATCCGAGAGAGAGAGGGCAAGCAACCAAGACAGAAGCCAGGGGGTTTTTTATAACTAGTTCAAAAGTTATTTACCATCACTTATGCCATATTCTATTGGTCACACAAATCAACCCTGGTATAGTGTGGGAGGGAACTACAAAAGGGTATGATTACCAGGAGTAGGAGCTCACTGGGGACTATCATGGAGACTGGCTACCACAGTTCTCTAGAAAGCGATAGGCAGTACATGAGTCAAATAAGAAAGTACTACCTTTTATTTACCGAGCCATCAACTGATGGCTACAGGTGTTGATTTAAAATGAATAGAAACACATGGCTTAGGCCTTGAGGCCTAAACAGAACCTTTTATTCCCTCCTGAGTCTAAATTTTGAGATCTTAGTACCCTCTAGAAGAATGCATGGGGTAAAGATGACAAAATGACAAAGAAAATAAGATGACCAGTAATTTGACTTACTTCCCTGGGCACTCGCATAGAGGAGGTAGAGAGGATGAGAGAGGGCTGAGTCCATGTACCCACCCAACTGCATGAAACAGAAAAGAAAGAGAACCATTCTTGGGGACAGGAACCCTGCCCTGGTCCCAGACTCCAACCACTCAAATTAGCAAGTCCTCTTCCATTGGGTTGGGGTCAGGAGTATAGGAAGAGGCAAGATGGCAAGAAGGAAGGAATTGAAAATTCCTTTTTCTTGTACCAAAGGTAATGTTGTTCTCTCATTCATATGAGGAAACTGAAATGTGGAAAGATTAACTGAAGTTTGGTGAAGCCTAGTTTCAAGAAGCCAAGAAAGAAGATCCCAACTTTTTTTTTTTTAAAGATTTTATTTATTTATTTGACAGAGACAGAGACAGCCAGCGAGAGAGGGAACACAGGCAGGGGGAGTGGGAGAGGAAGAAGCAGGCTCCCATTGGAGAAGCCTGATGTGGGGCTCAATCCCAGAACGCTGGGATCACGCCCTGAGCCAAAGGCAGACGCTTAACGACTGAGCCACCCAGGCGCCCCGAAGATCCCAACTTTTAAATTCAGCCATAGTGGTCATATTGGGTCAAAGACACCATAATTGCTGTTGAACTTGTCATGTACTCCAATTTCTTCTTCTTCTTCTTTTCTTCTTCTTCTTCTTTTCTCCTCCTCCTTCTCCTCCTTCTCCTTCTCCTTCTCCTTCTCCTTCTCCTTCTCCTTCTCCTTCTCCTTCTCCTTCTTCGCATTTCTTCTTTAGGACAGGTATTTGGGTTTTACATTAAAATAACCAAAGATACACATTCAAGAAATAGAAACATGGGAGGGAAACTGGAATCATTTCTCGCTACCTTTTCTTTGTGGAAGTAAGGAAATGGATATCTCGAGAGTTCATGGTTGGGATGAGGCTTAGGTCTTTTTCACCCCCAGTCTGGTGCTTTTTCCTCTGTGGCACTATGAAGGGGTTCCAGAATATATGCTTCCTCTGAGATTGGTTCCTCTTCCTCAGCTGTGCAAGAGGGGAGCAGAGTATGCCAGAAAGAGCTCTGGTCTTAGAATCAGAAAGCCCAGGTGAAGTACCAGGCCCATTCTGCATAAGTGTGTGTGATCTAGGCAAGGTCTCCTTGGTTTTTTCTTCTGAAAAATTGATATAGTAGTATTTGCCAACCTGTCAGGATGGTTGCAGGGATGAAAGGAGATACTATTTGTGAAAGATCTCTATAGGGTATAGGTGCTAGGCAGAGGTAAGGAACCAGTGTTTGGGAATCTAAATCTATAAGGTGTCCAACTGCCAAGCTAAAATGGCCATGTCCCTGGCTTCTTATATTTCACTACCTCTATAATTTTTTTTTATTCTCCATCCTTAGGCATTGCATCCTCTCTTCCTTGCATGATTTTGTTTCCACTGATAGTGGTCCAGCTGAATTCTGGACCCAGACTTCAAATACTGAGAGAAGTCGGTGATTCAGTTTGCTACGTGGCATGAGGTTTTTTCTTTTCCACAGCCGCAGGAATGAGCAGAGCATGGGAGTGCTACTTTGGAGGGAGAAAAGGAAACACTCCTATCATTTAATAGGAGTCTTAAAAGCTTAATCTTCTTGGGTGAGTATGGATATTGAGACTGACTGGCAACTATTCCTGCTAATAACAGAGATTTATTATCATAGAAAATAATTTCAGTCGACAGAGATTCCATAGGGACCAGCGTATGGTCATGGGTACAATTTATAGCAGAACTATTTGTGAAGGACATTAGCATTTATGGACATTAGCATTTATGCAGTGCTTCCCACACTCAAGGGAGAGAGTAAGGAGTGAGACTGGTGTCATGAGAAAGATGATGTTCCGAGAGGGTTAGATGGTTCGTTCAAGGTCACAAGCTTATAAACAGTGGAGTTAAGGCTTGAATCCAGGTGCACTTCCTGTAGTTTCACACCAGGGAGGGTCCAAAGCGTTTTGAATCCATCATTTACTTCTGTTTGAAAATGAGAGATGTGTGGAGGAACACAATAACTGAAATAGCTTAACCCGTTGCGCAGAGTTTGTAAACGTCAGGTAAAGGGGAGGTCAAAACATTGATTAAAAATTAGAAGTAAAAGCCTCACGCTTCTCCTGCCTCTTGATACCAGGTGCAGATATACTTCAAATGACAGCTCTTTTTCTGACCCTGTCACCAGGGGGAGATTTCAACTTCAGGGCCATTAATGGGTGGAGGGTATGGAAAGTCACAACAAAACACAGAGGACCTAAAACAAGGATTTGAAGCCATGTCAGTCTGGCAAGAAGAAACTGAGTGAAACTCAGGAAGTTCTGAAATACATAGAGATTTATTTTGTTTCACAGCTTTTACAAAAAAACATCCAAAATATGTGGACTTCTAGGAAGCAGAGAAGTTAGCAAATTGCCAAAGCATTAATAGTCAGTTCTTGGTACTGTTAGAGCACAATCTGACTTGCACATCTGACTGAAATATTTTCCTTAGCAAGCATACCCTTTCCTGGTAGTATTCTTAATGTTTCTGCTAAAAGGTGACTCATATTTTTGGTAGTCTGTTCACTTCAGTCAGAAAAATAAGAATTTATTGAGCACATACTGTGTGCCTGGCTATGATGTAGGTTCAAGGGATGCAAATGTAAACAGAATAGAATACATGCTAACTTTCATGGAGTTTGAAGCCTGATGGGAAAAGCAGTTAAGTCAACAACAAGGAATTATAACATGTGCACTAGAATAGGAGTTAAAATGGAAGTAGGACAAAGTGCTGTGGAAATGCAATAGGGAGGTATCTAACTCGGTCTTGGAAAGTCAGTGAAAGCTTCATAGATAGATAAAGATAAAGTGCCATCTAAGCTGAGGCTCAAAGGATGAATAGGAGTTAATGGGAGTTATTAGGGTTCACAAGAGAAAGAGAATATATATATGTATAATATATATTATACATTATGTATACATTATGTATATATTATACATATATATATTGTCATAGGAATTGGCTCACACAGTTATGGAGGCCAAGAATGAAGTTATGGAGAACCAGGAAAGCTGTTGGTCTAATTCAGTCTGAGTCCAAAGACTTGAGAACCAGCAGAGCCCAAAGTATAAGTCCCAGTTCAAAGATGGATGTCCCAACTCAAGCATTTGGCAAATTCATCCTTCCTCCACCTTTTTGTTCTATTCAGACACTCAACAATTGGAAGATGCCTACCTGCACTGGTGAGGGAGATCTTTACTCATTCTACTGATTCAAAGACAATTTCTTCCAGAAACATTCTCACAGATATGTCCAGAAGTAATGTTTAACCAATTATCTGGGCATTCCTTAGCCCAGTCAAGTTGATACATAAAATTGACCATCCCAGTGGATGTATATTCAGCAGATGGAGGAACCAGGTACAAGGGGTGGAGGTGGAGAGTGGATTGTGTTAGGGGAACTGAAAGAGATGCGATTTGGCTGCAGTACTGAGAATAGAGGTGGCTGGAGAGATGAGCGGGGCCTAACCTTGCATACCGTGGTCAAGAGTTAGGACTTCATCCTAAGGAAAACTGGAAACCATCACAGGGATTTAAGCATGATATCAGATGATCATACTTATGTTCTAGAATGATCATCATTCTGTGTGTATGTATTTCAGAAAGATCTATTTGGTGATTTGGAGCATGACACACAGGATGGAGGACAAGACCAGAAGCAGGATAACCAATAGGTGGCAGTTGTAGTCATCCAGGTCAGAGATGAGATGGTCCAGTCCAGGGTCACACCATTAGAGCTGGAGAGAAGTAGATTCAAGAGATCCTTAAGGGGTAGATTGAGCCTTACATTGCTTAACCGCAAGGAATGAGGTAGGGAAGAAGTCAAGGATGGCTCCCAAATTTCGGGGATGTATGCCAGCTCCTGAACGAGAACACGACTGAAGGAGCAGGTTTCAGAGAGATGTGAAGGAGCTCCATTTGGGGAATTGCTGGAGGAGTGTATGGGACACCTAAGTGAAGCTGTTCAATACAAAGTAAGAACTATAGGTTGGAATCTCAGGAGAGAAATCCGAACAGATTCTGGATTTTTTGAGTCATTGGCAAATGGATGGCAGTTGAAGCCAAGGCTTAAATCACATTGGCAAGGCTAGCTTCAGTAGTCCTGCCTTCAAGAGGGTCTAGAAGCTCCCACTTTCTCTTGGTTTGCACTCGTCAGACCATGTAGTTAAGACAGATGTTTATTCTTAAGTCATTTTATGTTTTTAAAGTAGTCTCCCTCTGTCCCTAGGACTATTGGGTAAGGTATGTAGAGAAACTTTATATATGTTCAAGGCCCTGAAGTGCCAAGCTCTGGTTCCTTCCCGTGGTCTTCCCACTACAAGACCTTGTGGTCACCGTTCCTGACACTCTGTAAAGAATACACTCAATTCCAGATGACCATGATGGCCTGAAATTCATGACAACCCATAAGGACTTCACCTAAGAGAAGCATGAGGACAGGCTTCACCGGGCTCCATGGCTTTGGCTCCTATGTCCTCATGCCATTCTCCTTGTCCTCTCGGTAGCGCTCCCCACACTGCGTTGGCCTTGGCACAGTTTTGGTCTGCCCCTCTCTACCCTCAGCAGGTCTTGAGGGATGCCTTGGCTCCATGGCTCCTAGCCTCTGGACATGTGGTCATTCAGTCGTAAGAGGTGGCCCGACCAGCACCCACATGCTCAAAGGTGGGGAGAGAAAGTTTCCCTGCTGGTCCAGGAAAACATGGTAAGGGGAGAAGAGATTTTAAAAAGAGAGAATGAGATTCAGGGCCTTTTCTGGTTCCATACAAATTTAAGGACTATTTGTTCCATACAAATTTAAGGACTATTTGTTCCAGTTCTTTGAAAAATGTCCTCGGTATTTTGATCGGGATAGCATTGAAAGTGTAGATTGCTCTGGGTAGCATGGACATTTTAACTATGTTAATTCTTCCAATCCATGAGCATGGAATATTTTTCCATCTTTTTATGTCTTCCTCAATATCTTTCAAAAGTGATCTATAGTTTCTAGGATATAGGTCCTTTACGTCTCTGGTTAAGTTAATTCCAAGGTAACGTATGGTTTTTGGTGCTATTGTAAATGGGATGGATTCCCTAATTTCTCTTTCTTCAGTCTCGAATCTCCAAGGAACTGTTGAGACTGATTTCTGGGCATTGATTTTGTATCCTGCCACCTTACTGAATTGTTCTATAACTTCTAATAGTTTGGGAGTGGATTCCTTTGGGTTTTCCATATAGAGTATCATGTCATCTGCAAAGAGAGACAGTTTGACTTCTTCTTTGCCGATTTGGATACCTTTGATCCCTTTTTGT